>NC_061121.1:121547161-121718552 GCF_002878395.1 Capsicum annuum | reverse complement strand
AATAAAAAAAAATTAATTACATATAAATAAGACCAATACACTTACTTGAATATGCTAATACACGTGCTTGAATACGGGGTGTTATACCACGGTCCTCATGATCGCGACCACAGTAGTACAATCGCGATAAATGCTTTGCGATAGCCATAACTAAGGACAGTTGCTTAGAGAAACCCAACTTTTTGCTCATCTATTTTTCACCTCCAAATCCCCTAAAATAGTGCCACATGTAATTTTCTTGTTAATCTAGCATACGTTTTGGTTTTAAAAATATTAAAAATGGTCCGAAGTATTTTACATATTGGTACTCAGCTACAAAATGGGATACTTAAACGAATCTGGAGCCTTACTTCTGGAAATCCACTACCAGTATTACAAGAACCTCCCAAGGTTCAAGCTACACCTATAATGGAGTATTCTATGGACAAAGTCCCAGTGAAGTTCCCAGAATGCTTTGATAGAATTTCTGCTATCAGGAAACATGCTCTAGGATTATCCCGGGTTCCAGGACTATCGTCTACTACTCACTATTCATATACGGCTAAGTCCGACTATGAAATATATCAGAAGGACCTGAAGAAGCAAGGTGCTAGGGTCGCCAGATTGAAAAGGGCATATTCAAACTTGGCAATATCACATAGGACCCTCCGGGAGTCACATGAAAGGTTATTGAATAGGAAAAAAAAAAGAAAAATTCTTCTCCTAGCTGTGGAGAGGGGTAAAGGGCGTTTTCAAGGTGCTTAAGCCTACAGAACAACTACCTTTGTCGAGGAGTGACAGTGATGATGGAGATGTTGCTGAGGGGTCTGATGCTAATGATGGTGGAGACGATGCGGGGTATACTGGAGATGATGAAGCTGATTCAGGAAGCATCTTTTACTCTTACCTTGCTAACTAGGCAGTTAGGGGGTACCTGTCCTTATAATTGTAATGCTTGGATGTCCTTGGATAGTATTTTGGATGACACCCTGGACATTATTTTTATTATTTTTTGAGATGCTATATTTTTGGGTACTCGAATGGTGCATAAGTTTTATGGATTATCATGTTTTTCTTTTATTTCTAGTTTTAGTTTTCTATACATACTTTTAATTTTTTTATGGATCTTAGTGATTTTGGAACAAGTATGCAGGGAAATTCTGAGTACCCATAGCATAAATATCAGAAAATGCTAGGGAAGTCTGTTTACCTGTAGCATTTTATTTTAAAAATTGGGATCACTTTATACACCATTGGCAAAGTCTGAGTAGCCATATAGTTAATTTGCCCGTTTTAAGCTGAGAGGTGAGACTAAGGCTTTGGTTGTAACCGTCGCCATATGTTAGCAATTTGTGCATGGTGCTATGGCAAATCATGAAACACCCGCCGTCTAAAATTTTCGAAAAATCAAGGGTATGGACGTGAGCAATGTTCTAACAAACCCTTTTCTCTTTATGTGGTTCCACAAATTTTTGACTTGTGAAGAATGATAAATACTCTATGATTGTTTCCATCGGGAGGGACATTTGAGCTTCCTTAACGAATTTTGCATGCCATGTATGGTGAGAATATTGCATTCACCTTTTGTATACTTATGCTATCTAGAACTTGCCCCTTTAGTCTCTCAAAACTAATTTTGATTGTATTTGGTTGGAGAAATGATCTTAGGCCCTCTTTCTGATTTTGGAACCCACTTTAGCCTAAAAATCCTACCCATGTATAAATGTAATCCCTAGTACCCGCTTTTAGACTTTAAACCTTTCTTTGTGAAACTCATTACAAGCCGTGGACCTTTTTCTTATCCCTCTTTTGAACCATACCCTCCTTGAACTAAAAAATTTAAGGTGAGACTAAAAGCCTAAGTTGGGGGTGGTAAAAATTAATTAAAGAGAGTTTGGAGCCACTAAGTTGTATATGAATTGCCTGGTGTGCCTACGCTTTAAAAACAAAAGAATGAAATAGGATGAAGTCCAACAAAGGAAGGTTTTGCATGAAAATTGCTAGAAAATGAAATGAAAAAATAGTGGTGAACAAAGGAAGCTCAAAGTAGGCATAAGAAAAGAGAGAAAACAAAGTAGAGTGTCCCTCAGTCGAAAGGAGGAGTGTTGTAAAGTGTAATATGGATGTTCAAGGTAGGGTGTAACCTAGTTCCCTAAATGATATCCTACCCTAACCCGGACCTACTTTACAAAATTAGAAAGTCCTTTAAGATCTCCAACCATTTACTTTCTTTGTAGTGGTGATTGAAAATAGGGCAAGCCTATGGCATGACGCTTGTTGCATTGAGATTTTTTTTGTGAGAGGAGAATTTTGCACTTAAAATTCCTTGATACTTGTTTGGTAGTTTGGTGTGTGAATATTTCTTTCTCGTGAGGTGGGCATGCAAACAAGTTGAGGTGAGTGATTTTTGTCACCTCCCGAATAATGAGGCAAGTGGAGTATGGTTTAGTTTTAGTCAAAAGGTAAGCCGTTTCTAGAGTATTGATTTTTGTTATTTGACTGCTCCTTAAATTCTGATGCATCCTGAATTATTACATTTTATAATGAGGGGTGTTGAGAAATTAGCCTAGCACATGTGCGATGAGCTACTTGTGGTTGCGACTCAAGTTGAAGTCGTTATGGACCTTAAGGAATGAAATTTGGGCATAAATGATTATGGATCATAGAAAAGAGGTAGTGTTACTTGAGGGCAATCAAGGTCTTAAGTTGGGGGTGTTGATGAGTGGTGATTTTACCACTCATTCGCACTCATTTTTTTGCGCACATTACTTTGTCTCAAATGAGTAAATGAGTCATAATTGTGATTGAGTGCACTAATATCCACTGATTGCAGGTATATGAGTTGAAGAGACCAAAAGATGTGGATTGGAGCTTGAAATGATCAAAAGGGAGAAGAAAAAGTACAACTGAAGACCTGCAGTGAACTAGTCTCAGTTACCGCAGTTGCGGTCCATGGGCCGCGGTCAGTCAAGATGGTCAATCAACTGTAACCGCAAAAGTAAATCGCAGTCACATAGCCGCGGTCATAGCCAGACTTGCGTGATCGCGGCTTGGCAGAAATGTTCAGCCCAAGGGCAAAACTGTAATTGCATATGCTGATCCCAATTTGAATAAAGAGACTCAAGCCCAAATTTGAAGGATGATTCAATTCTACCACATTTCATAATCCTCAATATTCATCTAGTATAGCTTAGGGTTTTGTGGACTCTATTTTCCGAGAAGAAAATATTGTGTAAATTTTGGGTGAAGAATACATTGGAGACTCTACAAGTGGAAGATTTACCCACTTCCATTGTTGATTTTGTGGAGGATCCAAGTTTGAAGTAATATTCTCTTAGATCTACCACAAATTAATTCGATGGAGATTGTAGGTATATCTATGCTTATTCATCTTATGTGTAGTTAAATCTCTCTCTTGGGATTATGTGTGAATAGGGATTAAAGTGTGTGTGGGTTGTTATTGTTAGCATCTATTTGGTAGTTCATGTTTATGGGTTCTATTATTGCTATGCTAATTTGGTTGGGATTTTATGGGTGAAATCTCCAAATACCCACATAGGTTTGATGGGTGAAAGCTCCAAGCTGTAGAAAACCCAAGGCTATCTTCGATAGAAGGATTTTGGGTGAAGATTAGAAATCTATATCATCCTCGAAAGAGGGATGTGAAGACCAAAGCAATGATAGAAAATTATGTTTATAGTTTGCTAAATTCTCACTATCTAAGAAGTAAGGGTGAAAGTGAGGTTAACTACATCATGGGTGTCATCCTAGAAATAGGGATGCCCTGTAAGGGTGAAAGTGATGTTAACTACATCATGGGTGTCATCCTAGAAATAGGGATGCCCTGATGAGGTTGTGGTTGCTATTTTTGAACACACCCATTAGGTATTCGAAAGGATAAATGGGTGAAAATTTGGTGTTTTATTGAAAGACTAGCATCAAAATCTATAATCAAACCCACCCATATTTGATTTACTAAATCGATGTTGATGACTAGCTCACATATGTCACTCCTCTAGTAATGCATAATCTCAAGATCCGTGCATAATTGTACAACTCTAATTATTCGTAGCTCCAAATTTATACAAGAAAATCCCAAAAAGAAACATTAGTGTAGGAACTCACCTCCCCCATTTTATCTTTTGTACCATTTGTTTGAATTTAACTTGTAGCTATCATTTCAAATTAATTTGATCGCCACTCACATTGTTCCTATGGATTCGACCCAGACTCCAAAGTTGGGTAAATATATTGACAATGACCGCCTTGAACTCAAATTGACATGTAAGTTGAGCATTATCAGCCGCGTTTAAGGAACTTTTCATTCATCTTTGAGACCTAGAAACCCCAAAATGGTGTGCTAACATTAAATTAAGTCTTGGGTGTGACTTGAGAGCTTAGTTAACATATATTTCATGATTAACATCGGATTTGAGGTATGAATCGTTCGATTTCATGCTTGAATTTCTTGAATTCTTGACCAAAACCCCAAATAACTTGAGGTAAACCTGTTAAACAGGCCGGGATGACCCGTTCTGGCCCGGTAAGCCCAACCTTTCTAAAGGGACCGATCTGGTTTAACCCGACCCAATGAGTTCCTGGGCTATAGGGCTGCCGATCCCAAGCTGGGCCATCAACATTGATAGGCCCGACAAGCCCGCCCCGGTCCAAACCCAAACCAGGCCCACCGATTAACAGACCCGATTAATTAAAAAATTATTTTATTTTTTGGGTTGTTGCTGACTGGGCCATTTAACCAGTTTCCCAACAGCTATAATGTCGTTTGGTACCCAACGACCATTTGGCCAAATTTTCTATTTAATTAAAAAAAAATCAAATTTTTTTCTATAAATACCCTAAAAATTAAAATCATTTTCCACACACGTCTTATTCTTTCATTCTATCAATCTCTCTAAAATATTCTAGTTAACTCCTAAAGTGCTTAATTTTATTTTTTAATTTTGCGATTACAAATACAAGTGGAAGTTTAAATTCGCAACTTTTGAATACTTTCAAAATTTGGTATTGTCGTTCCATCTCTTACCTTTAATTTTTAATTAGTGTATTAATTATTGAATATTTATTTTATTATTATTGTGTATTTTGAATATTTTTTAGTTTATTTTATAATATGGATAAAATAAGAAACCTCAATAAAAGTGTCAGATTTTTTTGTTCCGAAAGGGTAGTGGTTGTAAAAAATAAATTGATGCAGTTCCAGTAGAGGTAGTTCAAGTAATAGATATATCCGTGTGTCTCCGGTACCGGTTAGTCAACCTTTTGAGGAAGAAATAGGTGTAGGTACTCATGATATGGATTATGCAGAAGCTCAAAAAAATTATGGTATAGAAGAAGAGAATGAAGTAGACGCGGTTAATATAGATGAAGATGATAAAAATATTGGTGAGACACCCGCAATAGGAAATGCTAATGTTAGATCTGAATCGGTTAATGTTCTTCCTCGCCCTCCTCGTGCCCCAAGAGCTCGTAGAAGAACTAGTATTGTATGAGAATTTTTTACGAAAATAGAAGGAAAAACTAAGGTGTAATGCAATATTTGTGAAGTTGTATATGAGCATAAAAGAGGAGGCAATCAAAGGGGTACGGGTTCGTTGATGAGACATATAAGAGAAAATTATGCTAGAGAGTTACTTATTGCACTATGTGGTGAGGCTTTTGTGGGCCAGTACAATCAGATTGAACCCAACAACCGGTCAATTAATTAAGAATTATAATAAAATGAAGGACTTGGAAGAAATAGCAAAAATGATAGGTATGGGTTGTTTGACTTTCACTTTTGCTTCTTCGGATGGTTTTATTCATTATATTCAAGTAATTTATAATCTTATGTTAATGGTATGCCTAGAAGTACTTGTTGGGCTGATATTTTTAGACTCCATGCACAATATGTTTATTATTTATCTACATTATTAAAAAATATTCAATGTAGAATTGCTCTAACTTCCGATCTTGGTCGTGCTGTTAATAAAAATAATTATTTAACCATTACATGTCACTGGATAGATACTAATTTTGTTATGCAAAAGTGTATTCAAGCTTTTTTGTATTATGAAGATCGTAGACATACTAGAAAATTTATTTCTGAATCTATTACTAAAATTGCAGAATATTATGGTATTGAAAAAAATGTTTATGTATTGTTTTTAATAATGCATCAAACAACAAGGTTGCTATTGACACGTTAAAAACTGACCTTTCTCCGCCGTTACCTAAAATATTTCATGTTAAGTGTGCTTGTCATATATATAACTTAATTGTAAAAGATGGTCTCGAATTTTTTGAGCTTTATATTGAAAAGTTCCGACTTGCTTTTAGCTTTATTCAAGAAAATAATCAAAGAAAAGGAGTGAGAGAATTTAAAGTTAAATGCGAACAAAATGGACTTAGACCGATATTAATGCCTGAAGAATGTGATACTAGATGGAATGCTACTTATACTTATTTTAAAACTTGTCTTGCTTATAAAGTTCCTATTACAATGACTTTTAATTAATATCCTGGTTCTTTTCCTGAGTGTATGCTACATAATTCTTATTGGGCTGCAATTGATGATCATGTTAAGTTTTTGTAAAAAATTAATATAGCTACGGTTGAATTTTTCAGTGATTATTATCCTATTGTTTGTAATATTTTAGCTTATTTAACCGACATTTCTTGTTTTCCTAAAGAATCTAAGAATAGAGAAGGTTACAAAGAAGCTGTTAGTGCTATGTTTGTTAAATTTAAAAAATATTTTTATCCGCTTCCTCCCATTTACTTGGTTGGTTCTATACTAAATCCATGTATGAAATATAATACTATATGCGACTTTAGTTCTATTATTTATACTTTCTTAGAGATTGAGCTTGAAGAAAACTAGATATGTTTACGGCTATAAGTGATGCGAACATTTACATAGAAGCATTATATAACCATTATGCCGATACTTGATGTAGTTGTACCAACAAATATCAGTCCAACTATCGCTCCCGATGAGCTATCATCTTCTAAAAGGCCGACACATAGTGGTTTTCTTGATTACTTTTATGATTTAAATGTTTGGGACAGGGTTGAGACTTCAACATATACAACAACTTCTCAGGAAGAGCTTAAGTATTATCTTCGACGGCCGATAGAGGATCATAAAGCAAGGATCAACACATTGGATTGGTGGATGAATAATAAAAGATAATATCCTGTGCTTTCAAGATTAGCTAGAGATATATTGAATGTTCTAATGTCAATCGTTGCATCGGAGAACGCTTTTAGTTAGGGACAACAACAACTTGCAGACAATCGACACTCATTGGGAAGCAATGCTATAAATGTTCTAGTTTGCCTTAGATATTGAATTAGATCGGAATGTAGAAATCAAGGAATAGAGGTGGAGCCAAAAGACGACCAGAATCTTGAAGAAATTCTGACTTCAGGGGAGAACTCAACACAATAATTTCAATGCATGGTTTTGCCCCCATTGATTTTAACTATCCTATGGCATTTCCCATTAATATTAACATGAACGAGTTGAAAAAAATAATGCAAAATTTGTAGATCTTTCATTCATGTAAATTATAAGTTTTAGATATTTTGCAATCAATAAAATACAATATTCATTCACTCCTTACTTTGTAATTTTTTCATTTAAGTTGAATTTTTAGTTTGATTAAATACTTTTAATATATTACTATCAAACTTTACACTAAGTAATAAACATAACAAACATATATACACATAAATTCTACATATATACACAAGTGGTATTTAAAGTAGTATATATTCTGCATATGTGTATATATTTTCTATAGACTCTAAAGTAGTATATATTTAACGTATACATGTCTATATGTTTTCTAAAGTAGTACATATATATATATATATATATATATATATATATATATATATATATATAGATAGATAGAGTGTATATATGTTGTAAGTATAATTGTATGTTGTTTCAAGTGGTATTTTAAGTACTATATATTCTACATATATGTCTATATATTTTCTATAGAATAAATTAGTATATATTTAATGTGTATACGTTTCTAAAGTAGTATACTATGTAATGAATATATGTTATATGTGTATATATTTCCTATAGACTCTAAAGTAGTATATATTTAACATATACATTATATGTTTTCTAAAGTAGTATATATATATATATATATATATAGTGTATATATGTTGTATGTGTATTGTTTCAAGTAGTATTTATAAGTAGTACTAGAGGTGCATGACCCGTGTCAGCACAGGCCCAACACTATAAATATTTTTAGAAGTAAAATTTGATATTGATGAGATACAAACATAAATGTACATTGATTTAATTAAATATTATTAATTCTGATATATAAATGACTTATAATAATTAATTAGAGGTAATATAGTAAATAATATTATTAATTCTAATGCATAAATGACTTATAATAATTAATTAGGGGTAATATAGTAAATCACAAAGCAATTAGGGGTAGTATAGGCAGACATGTCATCTATTTTTTAATTAAATATTATTAATTTTTTATTACATAAATGACTTATAATAATTAATTAGGGATGATATAGTAAAATCACGATTAAAGAAGTTGAAACAAACGTCATAAATATCTATTTTTAATTAAATATTATTAATTCTAATATATAAATGACTTATAATAATTAATTAGGGATAATATAATTAAAAAATATGATTAATTCTAATATATCAATGACTTATAATAATTAATTATGGATAATATATAAATCATGGAGCAATTAAGGATAATATAGTAAATGACGAAGCAGTGGTCGAAACCAAATGACTTATAATAATTAATTAGGGGTAATATAGTAAAAAAATATTATTAATTCTAATATATAAATAATTTATAATAATTAATTAGGGGTAATATAGTAAATTATGGAGCAATTAGGGGTAATATAGGCAGACATGTCATCTATTTTTAATTAAATATCATTAATTTTTTAATACATAAATGACTTATAATAATTAATTAGGGATGATATAGTAAAATCACGATTAAAGCAGCTGAAATAAACGTCATAAATTTCTAGTTTTTGATTAAATATATTAATTCTAATATATAAATGACTTATAATAATAACTAGGGGTCATATAATAATAAAATTATTAATTCTAATATATAAATGACTTATAATAATTAATTAGGGATAATATAGTAAATCATGGAGCAATTAGGGATAATATAGTAAATAACGAAGCACTGGTCGAAACCAGTGCAGGCAGACATGTCATCTATTTTTTTAATTAAATATTATTAATTTTTTAATATATAAATAAATTATAATGATTAATTAGGGATGATATAGTAAAATCACGGTTAAAGCAGCTGAAACAAACGTCATAAATATTTATTTTTTAATTAAATATTATTAATTCTAATATATAAATGATTGATAGTAATTAATTAGTGATAATATATTAAAAAAATATTATTAATTCTAATATATAAATGACTTATAATAATTAAGTAGGGATAATATAGTAAATCACGAAGCAATTAGGGGTAATATAGTAAATGATAGGGGGTAATATAGTAATTTAATTTTTTGAATAAAATATTATTAATTTTTTAATACATAAATGACTTATAATAATTAATTAGGGATGATATAGTAAAATCACGGTTAAAGCAGTTGAAACAAACGTTATAAATATCTATTTTTTAATTAAATATTATTAATTTTCTATAAATGACTTATAATAATTAAATAGGGGTAATATAATAAAAAAATATTATTAATTCTAATATATAAATGACTGGTAATAATTAATTAGGAATAATATAGTAAAATCACGGTTAAAGCAACTGAAACAAACTTTATAAATATCTATTTTTTATTTAAATATTATTAATTTTCTATAAATGACTTATAATAATTAATTATGGTAATATAATAAAAAAATATTATTAATTCTAATATACAATTGACTTGTAATAATTAATTATGAATAATATAATAAATCACGGAACAATTAGGGTGTAATATAGTAAATAATGGGGATTAAAAAGTAAATCCACGAAGAGGTGGTCGAAACCACCTCTTCTATAGAATAGATATATTCTACATATATGTCTAATGTCTATATATTTTCTATAAACTAAAATAGTAAATATTTAATGTCTATATGTTTTCTAAAGTAATATATTTATATAGTGTATATATGTTGTATGATATTGTTTCTAGTGGTATTTTAAGTAGTATATATTCTACATATATATATAGACTAAAACATTATATATTTAACGTTTATATGTTTTCTAAAGTAGTATATATATATATATATATATAGTGTATATATCTTGTATGTATATTGTTTCAAGTAGTATTTTAAGTAGAATATATTCTACATATGTGTCTATATATTTTCTACAGTCCAAAATAGTATATATTTAATGTGTATATGTTTCTAAAGTTGTATAATATGTAATGTATATATGTTATGTGTGTATATATTTTCTATAGACTCTAAACTAGTATATATTTAACGTATACATGTCTATATGTTTTCTAAAGTAGTATATATATATATATATATATATATATATATATATATATATATATATTGTATGTATATTGTTTCAAGTGGTTTTCAAGTAGTATATATTCTACACACATATAGTCTATGCACAATGTATTTACTGTGTAAATAGTATGAACAATAATATGGGTCCCACATTTGGGTCCCGTGCATAGTGTAGTTACTATGTAAACAGTATAACTTATATTTTATCTTTCCCCTTTAATTTCCTAAGGAATTCTTTCGTTCGTCTAATGGCGTCGTCAGATAGTGTCTTATCTGAGGGAATAAGTTGAGAGTCCTGAATATCTTCTTCGGCAATATCATCGTTGGTGACATTCTTTATTGAAGTGTCTGACTTATCATATTGGTTAACAGTTTGAAGTAGATTTCTTTTAACTTCTTCCAAGTAGTTTTCTATCATTTCAATTTTGTCTCCGTCTTGCACGAAAATCCTTCTAGCAATGTGCTTAATTGCACTGTCCTCAATAATATCCTTTGGAGGGGCTGCTGCATATTCTGAAACTTTAATTTTAACAGAGTCCAGAAGTTCTTGTCCATGTAAAAGTTTTGTTTTGGAATCTGTCCTCATTAGTTTGTCCCAAAAATTATTATAAAATACCCTGTTTAGACAAGGGATCTACTCTTCTATGAATCCCAATTCTGGAGCCCATTTGTGTATCCATGGAATTGAAAATTCAATAAAGAAGTAGATTTGATCGAATTTTTCAAGATTGCAGATATGATCTGGGTGATATAGCTCGTTTAACTTTGAAGAAACTTGGGTTCATTCCTTGTATAACTTAAGAAATTGATCCGGTAATATCTTGGTAGTTGGAACGTGGTATGACCACCAGTTCAAAAACCAGATAGGAATTGGTTCTGCAAATATCTTTGCACATATTTTCATAAACCAAGTATGTTTATGTTGATCATTATTATAATAAAGCACTTTATCAAAGGCCTGGATATAATCCCAATAAGTAAAATTTATACGAGATCCTTTAAGACTGATCTGTCTTTCGGTCATTGTGGTCATCGCCTAATCTTCAGTTGATATAATCCATTTAATAATAAGTTTTGAGAAGTTATAAACATTCTCTTCTGTATTATACCCAGTAAAGTGCTCAAAATCTGCATTACCTGTAGAAATGAGAATAGTCTCATAATAAGTACGAGTTTTGTATGACTCACTCGAGAAATATAAGTTATTCATCCAATATTTCTGGAGTATCTTCCATGGTTCATCTCTTCTCTGAATCTCAGAGTTTTCAACAAGAAATGTCATCTCTTTATTTTCTATTTTTTTGTCGGACCTGATATCATCATTGTCTTTTTTTTAGCTATAGAAGCAAATGTATCACTTTACTTTTGCAAGGCTAGGTATACCTGCAACTGTCCGTATAACAGACTGTCTTCTAGAATATCTTTCAGATGAATTGAATGAGATAACGCTGATTCACCTTTCTATATTATTTTAGAGTTTATCAAACTCTTATTTCCTATTTGTATAACTGGAGAATTAGATGAGGATCCGTATGACGATCCTTGAGAATATGATCTTCCTGGGGATGATCATCCCCTAGAGGATTTTTTTCCTCCTGATTTTCCTCTTCCTCTGGCCAATTTCCACGAAGGATCCATACTGCAAATAAAATAATTAGTTTTAGGTAGATATATCGAATCTGTGTTCATCAAACATTTCTCTGACCTTTTCATAATCATAGACATAAAATTCTTCTTCAACCATATCATGGATAATTTTTTCAATTATAAGATTTTGTAAATCTCTATATAACAGTATTACCTTTAAGATGGTGATCATGGTCTTTTCAGTAAGAAAAGAAGTATGAAAATTCATTTTTAATTTAGATATTCCCTAGATAGGAAATCAGGGAGTGAATTATCAATTCCTTTTTTTTATAATGAATTTCAAAGTCAAAAGGGGCTAATTGAGCTTGCCACCTTGCAAATATCAATTTTGAAGCATCATATTTAAAGTATTTATCAAACATGTATTTTACAAATTGAGCATCAGTTTTTATCAAAAACTTTGATTGTATAAATCTTCTTGAAATTTCAAAATACACTTAACAAATTGTAAGCATTTCATGAGCCACGGTAGCATATTTTTCTGGGCTTCAGTCCATTTTTCGGAATGGAATCTTATCAAGTATTCAGATTTTTCATGGGGATTAACCTGTTTCAGTATTCCTCCATAACCTATATTAGACACGTCCGTCTTTATAATTTTTTGCCATGTAGGATTGGTTAAAGTTAAACAGGGTAAAGTTTAACACTCTGTTTAATACATTTAACAAGATCTGTGTGACTATCAGTCCAAGAACCTTTATGATCCTTTTTAGCCTGTCATATAAAGGGGCTAAGTCACGAGAAAAATTTTTATTAAAAGGGGAAATATAATTCAAGCTTCCCAAGAGTCTCTGCAATTGAGTTCTGTCCGTAATAATATCAGATTAGATGCAAAATCAATGGATCGTTGTATGGGAGTAATCTTCCCTTGAGAAATGTTATGTACTAAAAATTGAACATTTGTTTAAAATAAACTCATTTTGGTTTAGATATCACCAAACCATTTTGTATCACAATTTTCTTAAAAATATCTAAATGCTTAATATGCAATTCAAATATCTTGGATAATACTAATATATCATCAATATAAACTATGATGAAATCCATATAAGGATTAAAAATATCATTCATGATTTTCTGAAATTCAGAAGGGGCATTTTTTAAACCAAATAACATAACATTCCATTCATATTTCCCAAAAGTAACATTGAAAGCCGTTCTGTAAGTATATTCCTGAAATACTTGAATCTGCCTATAACCAGTTTTTAAATCAAATTTTGAAAATATGTTGGTGTTATATAGTCTTGCCCGTAAATCCTTCTTGTTTGGAATAGGATACGTAATCCATTTTAAATATTTATTCAAGGGTTTGTAATTTATTACTAACCTAGGAACACCACGTTCTTTCTCGGCAGCGTTATTAACATAAAATGCAATACAAGGCCAAGGAGATATTTGAAGGTTTTATCAAACCCTTCTGTAACAGATTATCAATTTCTTTTTTTGCAGAATTCAACCATTTCGGCATTCATTTGACAAGGCTATGATTTGGTCGGGATATCATCCTCAGAAAAGTTATCTTCATATGAAAGGGTGACTATATGCTTTTTCCGATTCCAAAAAGTACTAGGGTGATCGGCACAAATATCAATAATTATTTATTTAGAAATCAATTTAATTTTTTCCTGTATTGGAGCAAAAAGTTATGGTCGATCTACTTTAGCCTATCAAAAGTGAATTTTTGGGTCAACTTCAAATGATCATAACTCCTCATACACAATGATCTAGGTGAGATACTATATATCAACGGAAAGATATGAGAGTCTTCTTTCTAATGAAATTAGTTTCATCTGATTTGGATATTGGAGTAAAATGTTATGGTTGATCTACTTCAGATTATCAAAATAGTCTATCAAAGGACACATTCGAGAATTATTTAATTTTTAGGGGCGGTTTGGTCATTCCCCCTCACCCAAAATCCGTCCACACCCTATATTAAAGCTTATTAGAAGCATCATATGTTATATTTCATCAAATTCCCTTAAAAAGAAAACCCTAAGCTCCTACATCCAACTTCAAGAACCTCCAAAGTTCACCATTAATTCTGTAAGTTTATTCAAGATTCCAAGTTCCTAGTTCAAGAACTTCAAGAACTTCCAAAGTTCACCATTAATTCTGCAAATTTATTCAAGATTCCAAGTTCCTAGTTTAAGAACTCCAAGAACCATCATTCAAAGGCACGATTAACATCTCAAAAACGAGTATCAATCTAAAGTTCATCATTCAAAGTATGTGGGGTTTTCCAATAAGAACTCTCTTTCATTCTTGTGCCCAAAAGTAATTTTCTTTACAAAGGCATGATTTTTGTTTGATTTTTACGAATTTGAAGCATGAACCCATATCTTATGATGATTATTATGAAATCTTAATGTTTATGATTTTGAAAGATGAATTTACATGTGTGGAGATATAAAACATGAATCTTGAACGATATTTATCATGATTTTGATATTTGGATCGTGAATCCCCATTGAAAATTATGTTTTTTTGAGAAAGTGTGTGTTATAAGCACGTTGATGTTGAATATTTGAGATATTTTAAATAATTTGACCTTTTGGTCTTAATGGAGTTGTTTTGAACTTGAGTGTGAAAGAAATCCACAACGTGGTTGATTTTGATAGATGGGAAGCATGATGTCTCCCGATGTATACTTATATATTACTGAAATTATTTTTTTGTGGATTGTCTTTGAAATGATTTGAGCTAAGTTCGGGAAAAATCTTTAGCACCGAGTGAGAGGTATAAAGCGACCTTACTTTCCTAGAACTACGTGCCCCCTTAGGAGTGAGCCTGAGGCTGATTTATATAGTGATCACTAGTTTGTGTGGATTTGATATCGATAGTCCTACTCCGATGGCAAGGATAGGATGGCTCTCCCCAACGTGGGTTGTACGTTGGACTCTATGTAGCTCACATGGTTTATGTCGGTTATAGGATCTCCCAGTGTGTGTGTGTTTCCTTGTATCTATGGTGAATGGAGAAGTGATTTGAAAGTGGAATTGTGAAAGTTATTCTTTCGAAAGATTTAAATGATATTTACATTATGAGAATTGATATTCTTGATGAACTGAAAGTGATTGACAAATTATATGATGACTCACATGTGTTATTGTACTTATTTCATTCTCTCATGATTGTGATGATTTTCTTTGGGCTATGTGAGTCTTTCATACATCCTGCATATTTCTTATAAATACTTATGATAATGATGTTTATAAAATTGCATACACCCCATGTACTCGGTTCCTTTCCATGATAATGACCGACATCTTCGGATGTGGGCTGTAATTTTTCAGAATGTAGGTTTAGGTGCTCAGTTCCAGGTTCGACACTGATTTTTCGGGCACACTGTTCTACATTCTCTGTCGTGGCGAGTCCTCATGTTCCGAGGACGTGATGTCTGATATGTTTAGACCATATTTGGATATGTTTGTCATAGTATTCATCAATGATATACTGGTGTACTCCCGTAGTGAGGATGAATATTCTGATCATCTCCGAACTGTCTTACAAACCCTTAGAGATCACAAGTTGTTTGCCAAGTTCAGTAAGTGTGAGTTTTGGCTAAGGACAGTTGCTTTTCTGGGTCGTATCATTTCTTCCGAGGGTATTAGAGTTGATCCCCAAAAGACCGAAGCTGTTAGAAATTGGCCTAGACCTATTTCTCCGATTGATATTCAAAGTTTCTTGGGTTTAGTTGGCTATTACCTCTGTTTTGTTGAGGGTTTCTCCTCTATAACGTCTCCTATGACTCGGTTGACCCAAAAGAAAGTGAAGTTCTTGTGGTCCAAATCTTGTGAGAAGAGTTTTCAGGAGTTGAAGACTCAACTCACTTCAGCCCCTGGTTTGACTTTGCCTGATGGTGTTGATGGTTTTATGGTGTACTGTGATGCTTCGAGAATTGGGTTAGGTTGCGTATTAATGCATAAGGGTAAAGTGATAGCTTATGCTTCTAGACAGTTGAAACCCCATGAGAAAAATTACCTCACCCATGACCTTGAGTTGGCTGCTGTTGTGTTTGCTTTGAAAATCTGGAGACACTATTTGTATGGTGTCCATGTTGATGTTTTCACTGATCATAAGAGTCTGCAGTATGTGTTTACCCAGAGAGAATTGAATCTTAGGTAGAGACGATGGTTAGAATTGTTAAAGGACTATGATATGAGTGTGTTGTACTATCCGGGCAAGGCCAATGTTATGGCAGATGCCCTAAGTAGAGTGTCCATGGGTAGTGTTTCATATGTGGTAGAAGGTAAGAAAGAGTTGGCTCGTGATGTACATCATTTGGCTAGATTGGGTGTTAGGTTGTTTGACTCTGCTGAAGGTAGTATAGGGGTTCAGAGTAGTTCCGAATCCTCCTTGGTTTTGGAAGTGAAGGAAAAGCAATACTTAGATGCTAGTTTGGTCAGACTGAAGGAGTCAGTCAAGGACCAAAAATTAGAGGTTTTCTTCCAAGGGGGAGATAGTGTGTTGAGATTGTAGGTTAGATTGTGTGTTCCGAATGTTGATGATCTGAGATAGAGAATTATGGCTGAAGCGCACGGGGTGCGATATTCTATTCATCCTGGTGCCACCAAGATGTACCAAGACTTGCGAGAAATCTATTGGTGGAGTGGCATGAAGAAAGATATAGCAGCTCTTGTAGCTAAGTGTGCAACATGCCAACAGGTTAAGGTTGAACACTAAAAACCTGGTGGTATGATGCAAGAGTTTAGTATTCCCATCTGGAAGTGGGAAGAGATAAATATGGACTTTATGATTGGTTTACCTCTTTCCCGACGCCATCATGATTCCATTTGGGTTGTGGTTGATAGGTTGACTAAGTCTGCTCATTTCTTGTCTGTTCATACTTCATATACTGCTGAGGATTACACTAGATTATATATCTGAGAGCTAGTCAGACTGTATGGAGTTCCCTTGTCTATCATTTCGGATAGGAGTATTCAGTTCACTTTGCAATTTTGGAAAGCTTTTCAGAAGGGTCTTGGTACCCAAGTGCTTTTGAGTTCTGCTTTTCATCCGCAGACCCATGGTCAGGCTGAGCGGACTATCCAGACCTTAGAGGATATGTTGAGAGCTTGTGCACTTGACTTTAAGGGAATTTGGGATGATCACTTACCGTTGATAGAGTTTCCTTACAATAACAGTTTCCACTCTAGTATTGGCATGGCTCCATTTGAAGCCTTATATTGGAGGAAGTATAGATCACCTATAGGTTGGTTCGAGGTGGGTGAAGCGGTTATGAGTGGTCCTGATTCGATATTTGAGGCTATGGAAAAAGTTAAGTAGATTAGGGAAAGGTTGAAAACTGCGCAGGGTCTTCAGAAGTTATTTGCGGATGTTATAAGGAGAGACCTTGAGTTTGAAGTTGGTGACCTAGTATATCTAAGAATTTCACCCATGAGGGGGTGAAGAGATTCGAAAAGAAGGGGAAGCTTAGTCCCCGTTATGTTGGTCCTTACAAAATTCTTAGCCATGTTGGTAAGGTAGCTTATGAGGTCGAGGTGCCTTCCGAGTTGTCCTCTGTTCATCCAATATTCCATGTCTCCATGCTTAGAAAGCATATTAGCGATGCTGTGGTAGTGGATTCCTCTGTGAGTGCTGACATTTAAGAAAATCTTTCTTTTTATGAGATTCCTGTTGAGGTTCTTGATTTCAGTGTCTGAAGACTAAGGAACAAAGAAGTTCCCTTGATCAAGGTGTTGTGGCGAAACCAATCTGTTGAGGGTTCAACTTGATAAGCTGAGGTGGATATAAGATCCAAGTACCCGCACCTCTTTTTCGCAAACTCCGATCAAGCTGAAGGTACCGTTATTTCCTAAATCATGCACTTTTGATAAAAGTTGTAGAAGTTCAGCTGTCATTTATTATGTGTTCAGCTGTAGTTTCTTGAATTTATGCATTCTATGTTGCATTCGGAGTGAGAAACAATTTGGTGATGAGTCTAATGAATGGTTTCAGCTGTATGCTCTATTCCCTATCTAATCTTGGCATGTTTAGCATCATTTGAGGACGAATGTTTCCAAGGGGGGATGATGTAATACCCCGGGAAATTTTTTGTTGAAATTTTGTGCGTAAACGTGTTGAGTTCTATCTTCTACAATGAATTATAAATTTTTTGTGTGGAATGTCTTATATTATGACCCACCATTGCGTAGAGTATCGAATAATATTTCTAACGATATATGGATCATCTAAAACAGACGCCCGAGTGACGAGTTATGAACATTCCGATAGAATCGTGAATAGTAGTGAACAGTAAAACGTGCAGGAAAAAGTACTGAGGCCTGGCGTATTTTTGCTCCAACTTTAAATGATCTTAACTCCTTGTATATAATGATATGGGTGATCTACTATATATCAACGGAAAGCTCTGTGAGTCTTCTTTCCAATGAAATTGGTTTCATCCAATTTGTCTATCAGAACAAAAAATTTTGGTCGATCTACTTTAGCCTATCAAAAGTGAATTTTTGGGTCAACTTCAAATGATCATAACTCCTCATACACAATGATTTGGGTGAGATACTATATATCAACGGAAAGATATGAGAGTATTCTTTCTAATGAAATTAGTTTCATTCGATTTAGATATTGGATTAAAACGTTATGGTTGATCTACTTCAGACTATCAAAACAGTCCACCAAAGGACAGATTCGAGAATTATTTAATTTTTAGGGGCGTTTTGGTCATTCCTTCTCACCCAAAGTCCGTCCAAACCTTATATTAAAGCTTATTAGAAGCATCATATGTTATATTTCATCAAATTCCCTCAAAAAGAAAACCCTAAGCTCCTACATCCAACTTCAAGAACCTCCAAAGTTCACCATTAATTCTGCAAATTTATTCAAGATTCCAAGTTCCTAGTTCAAGAACTTCAAGAACCTCCATACTTCACCATTAATTTTGTAAATTTATTCAAGATTCCAAGTTCCTAGTTCAAGAACTCCAAGAACCATCATTCAAAGGCACGATTAATATCTCAAAAAAAGTATCGATCTAAAGTTCATCATTCAAAGTATGTGGGGTTTTTCAATAAGAACTCTCTTTCGTTCTTGTGCCCAAAAGTAATTTTCTTTATAAAGGCATGATTTTTATTTGATTTTTACGAATTTGAAGCATGAACCCATATCTTATGATGATTATTATAAAATCTTGATGTTTATGATTTTGAAAGATGAATTTATATGTGTGGAGATATAAAGCATGAATCTTGAACGATATTTATCATGATTTTGATATTTGGGTTGTGAATCCCTATTAGAAATTGTGGTTTTTTGAGAAAATGTGTGCTATAAGCATGTTGATATTGAATATTTGAGATATTTTGAATGATTTGACCTTTTGGTCTTAATGGAGTTGTTTTGAACTCGAGTGTGAAAGAAATCCACAACGTGGTTGATTTTGATAGATGGAAAGTATGATGGCTCCCGATGTATACTTATATATTACTAAAATTGTTTTGTTGTGGATTGTCTTTGAAATGATTTGAGCTAAGTCCGGGAGAAATATTTAGCACCGAGTGGGAGGTATAAAACGACCTTACTTCACTAGAACTATGTGCCGCTGTAGGAGTGAGCCTGATGCTAATTTATATAGTGATAACTAGTTTGTGTGGATTTGATATCGATAATCCTACTCCGATGGCAAGGGTAGGACGACTCTCCCCAATGTGGGTTGTACGTTGGAATCCATGTAGCTCACATGGTTTATGTCGGTTATAGGATCTCCCAGTGTGTGTGTGTTTCCTTGTGTCTATGATGAATGGTGAAGTGATTTGAAAGTGGAATTGTGAAAGTTATTCTTTCGAAAGATTTAAATGATATTTACATTATGAGAATTGATATTCTTGATGAACTAAAAGTGATTGACAAATTATATGATGACTCACATGTGTTATTGTACTTATTTCATCCTCTCATGATTATGATGATTTTCTTCGGGCTATGTAAGTTTTTCATACATCCTGCATATTTCTTATAAATATTTATGATGATGATATTTATAAAACTGCATACACCCCCATATACTCGGTTCCTTTCCATGGTACAGACCCACGTCTTCGGATGTGGGCTGCATTTTCTTGGAATATAGGTTCAGGTGCTCAGTTCCAGGTTCGACAGTGATTCTTCGGGCACGCTGTTCTACATTCTCTATCGTGGTGAGTCCTCATGTTCCGAGGACATGATATCTGATGTTGGTTTCATGGAATTGTTTACATTTGATAATTGAGTATGAGTCAGTTGGGGCATGTCTCAATGGCTCACTAGTTTTATTGATTTTCTTAGAGGCTTGTCAGACTAGTATAGATGTTGGGAGTTGACTAATAAGTTGTATTTTGTTATCTTTCTAAAATTCTTTTATTCTTGGATGATGATTACTCTGTTGATGTTTGAGGGTTATTTATGGAAACCCCGTTGATTCGTGTTGAACTGAATGAAAATGGCTCAAACGGTTAGCTTGAGGCTACTCGTAGCCTCAAGTACCGTGTGACGCTCCGGGACCCGTTTTCGGGGCGTTACAAAATATATATATTTAATGTGTATATATTTTCTATAGACACTAAAGTAGTATATGTTTAATGTATACATGTCTATATGTTTTCCAAAGTAGTATATATATATAGTGTATATATATTGTATGTATATTGTTTCAAGTGGTATTTTAAGTACTATATACATTATATTGTACGTATATATGTGTATATATTTTCTATAGACTCTAAACTAATATATAGTTAAAGTATACATGTGTATATATTTTCTAAAGTAGTATATATTTAGTGTATAAATGTTGTATTTATATTGTTTAACTTATTTAAAATATAGATAGGTGTGTATATATAATGTATATTGGAAAGAAACATTTAATTTTGAGTTTTTTTTTTCTAATTTTGACCAATTTGGACTGGTCAAAATGGGACCAAGGTTAAGTGGGCTGGTCCCGGTTTATTTTATAGATTTTCACTGTTTGGGCCCGAACCAAACTGTCCCGTCGAAATTGACCCGGTATCAGATCGGCCCAGAACCCGGTAACTTAAAGTGGGCCGGTTTTGGGTTGAATCGCCCCGACCCGTTTAACAGGCATAACTTGAGGGCTTGATTTTAGCCCAAATAAGCTTAGTTTTCACCTTTTTTTGAGGGTTATGATTCCTTGATGGTGTATGAACTTTGGGTTGATCTCAGAATTTTTTTTCGTAAGTGGACCCTACTTAGGGTGTTTGGTGTCATTTTTAGACCCGAAGCATAATGGTGCAATCTGGGTATCGATATTCTTGTAATGATATGTAGATTGTGTTTTTGATAGCTTGGAATCTTGAATAGGCTTCTTGAAAAGAAAAAACAAAAGTTAGTGGTTCGTGAGCTTTCTTTGGATTTGAGGTAGGTTAGGCTTATTCCTTTTTAGATTGAGCTATGTCATAGTATATTTGTGATATTTTATTAGATTATTAGTTGGACCATTTAGGCTATAATGAATCCTAGAATTGAAAAGCTTGATTTGTTTCCTTATATCTTTGGTGGAATAGACTTCATTGCTCGTGCCTATCATGAGAATTTCTTAGCTTACTCAATTTAGGTGAAATGCTCTAGTTGCTCATACTTAGAGTAAGTTGGCTTAAATGCTTATGCTAATAGAGGTTGCCATAGCTCCATTGGACTTAGTCAAGTTACTTGAGTAGAATATCTACCTTAGGTCTTATTGTGGCTTGCTATACATCTAAGAGTTGATTTAAATACCTTAGCCTAGTCCGGGGTAGAAATTGACTTAAATGTATTTCGAGGATTTAGAAGCGGGCTCTTTGACCCATCTTAAGACAATATTGAAGATTAGGTCTCTTGAACCCTTGTACTCTTAGTAAATGCCTAGAGTGCCTTTATGAGGCAATATTGACGAATCTTGGTATTTGTTGGTTATGACGAATGGCATTGGAAATAATTCTTAAGTGATTATGCCTTATGTATGTTTTATTGGCTAAAGCTTATGATGATTTATTGATTTTGTTATTGTGATTGGCTACTAATTGGGCTAACAGTTATGCTATTAAATGAGCCCTTGCCTATGATATGGCCTAAGCCATAAGTTATGTCAATTACTATGTTACTAATAGCCTATAGATTATGCCATGAATTTGTTATCGCTTAAGCGAGCGATATTCTACCTTTATGCTAATGATAGGCCAATGAATATGTTATTAATTGGCCATTGTTCATGATGTCACTTATGGTTATGCTCATGGTCTAATTGACTAGACTATTGGTTATGAAATGATGAGCCATTGATTTAGCCCTTGTCTATGTTATTAATTAAGCCATTGTTTAGGTTAATAGTAGGGCCGTTCACTATGCTATTGCTCATGCTATAGTCTGTAACACCACGTATTTTTGAGCAAGAATTTAGACTGTCGTTCCTATGTATATAGACCTAAACTAAATGATTCCTTGTTAATATATGTGTGGTGATCGATCCTATAGTGTGGGAAAACATTTGAATATGAATTGATGTCACAAAAAATCCCCTAACTCTAAGACGAGTTGAAAATATTTCTATCGATTAAGTTTTAGTAGACGTTTTAACTTGGGTCAAGTTCCATCGACCACAACTTCTTGTATATAACGAATTAGAGGGCCTACTATATATAAAATAAAAGGTCTTCAAAGTAGCTTTCCAACAATACCAATTTTGCCTTAATCCATCACCCGAGCAAAAATTATGGCTTTATAAAGGGGTGTGCGTCGCCTAACAATCGCAAATATTCACTGGAAAGAGTTTTCCATAGGGAGTCCAGCACAAACCCTAAAGTTTTCCATAGCTTGTACAACGCAAACCCCACGGAACAACGACCTGAACATTTCATTTTTGAGGTATTCCGAGGGAAACCAAGTCTTTTTACACTTCAAAACCCTCCTTAATCACCCTTTAATGAAATTAAGGTCATTAGTAATGTTTTAACTCCTCAAAAATCCCTAAATCATCTTCCAAAATACAAGAGGAGAAAACAACTAGGGTTTGGGCAATCAAGATTAAAGGTCTAATCTTTTTGAAATTTCTTCGTAATTTCTTCGCAACTAAGGTACGTGGGGTTTTTCTAAACTACATGGGCTTGTTGAAAACACATTGAATAAGGTTTAAAGTTATAAAGATTATGAATTTATAAAGGGGTTTTGGAATTTTCATTTGTAATTATGCATTATGAACTCTTTAAATGATATTATTATTTTGGTCTTGAGGCCTTTACCCTAAATTAATTTGTACTCATATATACGTATGTATGAAATTGAGATTTAATGTTTAATTGAGAGCATGAACAATTATAACCCCTCTGTTGTTACTAACCCTTTTGTTTTCGGATGTTATGAGATATTTAAATTGCATTTAAAAAAGCAAGATACAAATATCTTGATTATTGTTTATGACTTGATTATGGTTTTGAATTGAGGAGAGGGTGCTTTTACATGTTGATAAATGTTGGGGATTATAGCGAAAGAGTTGTATATTTTGTGACAAACTTCATGACCACCACATGTTTGTTGAAATATTGAAAAGAGTGATCTTTGCATACTTTGATAAATGCTTTGAAGTATGCATTTTCATAAATTGTTAGAAGTATGGTGGTCCAAACCTTATGCTTAAAAGAAGAGACTTTACTATGATATTTTATGGCTTAGAAATATGACTTGGAAGTCTTGGTGTGACGACACCAACCTAGATAATGCCATAATAGATTTCAGACCATAATAAAAGTTAGATTTCACTAATATGTGTAGAATGTGAGTTTTGAATTATGATTGTTCAGAAAAGGTAAAAAATGGGCTCAAGATATGTTGGTGGTTACCCGAAGAAGGCACAAGTTCAAAAAACTCATTACCCAAAATAGTGTTTTGCCAATACGGGTTATTGTATCCCCAAGAGGGATTATTCATTGGCCTAGTGCCCTGTGGCATATCAGAATCTGAATCAGAAACTCCAACTCTTGTGGAAAACTTGGGTTGAGGGTTTGGCCACCGATTCAAGGGAGGACTCCATATAGCCCATGGGGTCGTAGAATTGGTGGGCATATCACCTAACTCAGAAGTAATACAAAGATTAAAACTGCATTATCAAAATCGTTTTAAGATTATTGAAATTGCCCATGTGCTTTTAACTATTTCATGCATGATGTTTCAGACTTGCTCTCATCTATGTTATCTATATGTAAGCACATTATTTTGGATTGCTCTGCGTACCAGTACGTTTGTATTGACCCCTTATATTTTAGGATCTGAGGCTCAGTCCAGAGGTCTCGCTAAGCCGTAGGTCTATCAGATAGAAGTGTGCAGTCGGTGAGCCTTCTTTATTCTGGAAGGCCTGTTTTTAGAACATTATTATTTTATTCTGGTTTTGGGTCCGACTGGGGGCCTTGTCTCAGTTTTAGACAAGTTATTATATTCTGATGTATTAGAGATTTTGCAGACTGATATGGATGTTGTCTAGATACTTATTGATTTCATTCCGTATTATTAAGTTGAATTCAACGCATGACTATGATTCCGTTTATTTATTTTTGCATTTCTCTTATATTATTGTGAATATTGTGCATGATTACCAGATATAGAAGGGCACCCGAGCCTTCATGGTTCAGGATGCTTGTCCTGGTCAGGACCCCTATTCAGGTCGTGACATAACCATTCTTAATAGTTATGCTAATAATCATATTGGAAATTTTCCTTATTGTTGATATTAGAAATGATAATGTTTATGGTGCTAGAAGGCACACTTATTGACTATATGTGAAGTTATTCTATAGATTATGCTTGTACTTATGATACTTTATTATATAATTAATTGTGCTAATGTTTTTACCACTTATTATACATATCTATATACCTATCTCTTCGGTATGGGGCAGAGAAAGATGTTGGTGTTGAAGATACAAGTTTCGGGGAAAATCCAAGGATAGTTTATAATATTCATGTTATATATATATACTTAATGATAACGAGACGTTGAGGACGAATGAGGAATTATAAAGGTATGTTCTTTTTGCTTCTTCTTTTATGATTATTTACTTTATTCCTCATGGGGCTTGTTATTTACTTTAGCTCTCATGGGGCTTATCCTTTACTTTAGCCCTCGTGGGGCTTGCTCTTTATTATTGACATTAATGGGGATATTTTGATAATACTCGGCAAGGCCGGAGGATATGATGATGATATTTTGATATCCGACAAGGCTGGAAGATATTATGATAATATATTGATACCTGGCAAGGCCGAAGGATATTGTGGTGATATCTTGATACCTGGTAAGGCTGAAGGATACTATGATGATGTGATGACATCCGTCAAGGCCAGAAGATGATTACAATGATGCATTGATACTCGGCAAGGTCGGAGGATAATTATTGATGTGCCTATGTGTACATCCACTGATTTAAGTCCGGCTAAACCTATGTATGACAACTATATATTTGTTTATGTTCATGTGTAGTGGGGTATAGTTTTGATATTAGAGATGCATGTTATAGGCTTCTAGTGATAAAGGTATAAATTATTATAGTTGTTGATTTATGATTGAAAAGATGGTTGGTGGTGGATGTTTCTTAAGTGGTTAATAGTGGTTTATGGTTAGTTGAAACCTAGCAATAATGAGGATTAATAGTATTGACGTTAGTAATAATGACGATTAAGCTATATTGATGTTTAACGTAAATGAAGACTTGTAGCAATGATAATTAGTTGATAATAATGACTTCGTCGATGATGATGACTAGTTGCCAAACGAGGATTTGTGAATTAGTGAAGCTAGATTACTAAGTGGTGTTTATTTAATGAAATGTATAGTGATTAAATGGGTGATTAGTGATTATTGGATAAGTGATGATTATTGAGATTGTGATGGATAGAAATAAATATTGTCTACTTGATAAATTTGGCTTAGTGATGAATTTTGACTAGATTCTAGATATTGACTAGTTGGTGAATAATGACTAATTGTTGACCCATGAATAGTGACTATATGGTGAATAGTTGATAAATAACAAATAGAGGTTATATGATTACTAGTGAATAATTGGATTAGTTAATAAGCGTTGGCTAGCTAATAAAAAGCTATTAGTATGTATCGAGGATATAGTTATCTAATTGATGATCTTATGATGGTTATGAATATATTGTCATATGTTGTTCAATCATGAACGTTGATGAAAATTGAGGAATGTTGGTAAACTTCTAATTGAGGATAGTTGTGGAACTATGATAAATGATCGATTGGTGGTAAGTGCAGAATGACGGTTGAATAATGATAGAGTTGGATATATTATTGGTTAGATTCTTTATATTTCTCCTGGATGTACTCTCTAGTAGTATGGACCGTTGTGATGAGTTCTTTATTTTATGCACTAGTTGGCGTATGGGAGCCAACTTTGTACTTGTGATGCTTGTGTCGATGCTTTATGATGCATTATTTTCCGAATTATCTAATTCTTATGTACGGCGATACTAACTTGCATTGATGCTTTATGTTATGTTGTTATTCCGATATCTGTTACTTGTTATGTACAACGATAATGGCATATATTGATATACTGTTACTTCGATTTGATTACTTATTATTTACAGTGATGATGGAAATAATTCAGGTTCAATTCTATGCCTTGACTTTGTTATGATTATCTTGCATTTTACCATTCTTATATCATGATTTAGCTTAGTCGGCCGATGATGCCTACTGTGTACCCGTTGTTTTGGTACTCATACTATACTTCTATACCTTTTTTGTGCAGACTCTAGTATTAGTCGTCGCTGTTGATCGTTGTTCATTCGGTGATTTATTTTCGGAGACAGGTTAAGCTCTTAGAGTCCGAGTCGCCCAGTTTTCTTCTACCTTTATATTCAGCCTTTAGTATTTGAGATAGATGTATTGGCTATTCCCGACTTTGAATTGTATTAATACTATTAGATACTCTTGTACTGGCTCTACCAGGTTTTGAGATTGGTATCTTGTTGATTGTTCGTCTATTTAGAACACCTTGTGTATTTATAACTTGTGTTCATTAAATTTGGTCTATGTTGGGCATTTCTTACCAAATTAACCCTTTGCATTGGCTTCGACATATAGTATCAACTTACCTACTGGCGGGATTTAGTAGGTGCCATCATGACTCGTAAATCGGGTCGTAACAATAATCTTTTCTATACAGATTGATTGATTACTATTTACTAATTGGTTATTCTCTTAATTAATTTTTATTGTAATACTTTTTGATATACTCAATTGTAATGAAATCATAAATATTTATTTTCTAATATTATTGTTTAATTTAGTTGTTTACATATTTTAGGGATGAAATCTTTTTCAAAATGTTTTTTTAAAAAAAAAAAATTGAAAAGACTTTTTCATCAGAATAATTTTTTATCATATAAGTTGCTTGCTTGATTATTCACTTAATTAGTTTGTTTGTAATACTTTCTTGATTAACTCAATTGTAATAAATGATAAATCTTTTTTATATAAAATTATTATTTATATTGTTTACATATTTTGAGGGATGCATATTTTCTCAATATTTTTTTTTTTGGAATGAATATAATATTTTCTATATAAATTGTTTGGTTATATTTAATTTACTAATACATGATTGTAGCGTTATAAATTTTAATAATAATAATCCCCACAAAACTTTTGAAAGAATTTAAATATATATAATTTTAAAAGACAATTTTAAGGAAAAATCTATGTTTTCATCTAAAAGGAGTCAAACTTAGCTGCTTTTTACCACAATATATGAAATAAACATGAATAATATGGAATAATTAAATAACCAACAAAATATTTTTTGTCGTAACTTTTAAGTGGCTAGTTTTCAATAAGCCACTTAACATAATTTTCCTCCTTTATTATATATAGATGCCTAATATTGCAATTCCTTGATCTCAAATCATAAGAAAAAAATCCTTTATTATATATATATAGACATGAAATAAATAAGAAATAATTAAATAGTAAACTAGTTTTTGTTGTAAGATTTTCAGTGTCTAGTTCTCAATATATCACTTGACATAATTTTAGGCTAGACTATCCTTCTTTATTACATATATAAATATGAAATAATATGAAATAATTAAATAATCAACAAAATATTTTTTGTTGTAAGATTTTCAAAGGCTAGTTCTCAATATGCCACTTGACATAATTTCATGTTAGACTATCCTCCTTTATTATATATAGAGACATGAAATAAATAAGAAGTAATAAAATAGTAAACTATTTTTGTTGTAAGATTTTCAGTGGCTCAATATGTTACTTGGCATAATTTTAGGCTACTCTGTCATTCTTTATTACATATATAAATATGGAATAATATGAAATAATTAAATAATCAATAAAATATTTTTTGTTATTAGATTTCAAGGGCTAGTTCTCAATATGCCACTTGACATAATTTTAGACTAGACTATCCTCCTTTATTATATACTACTTTATGGCATGTGTGTTGCACGTATAACAAGCATTAGTTGAGAATAAACGTATATAAAAAATAAATTATTATGTGTAAGTCATATATATTACTAAATACCAAAGCTTTAAGTATATAATGTGAAATTTTGAAGATAAAAAAATATAGTTAATTAAAGAGGAATGATAAATCACCGTCACACTTATAATTAAGGAGAAAAATTAGATATAACCAAAAATATATTTCTCGTTTAAATGTATACAATTCTCTTTAGTATTTTTCTATAAGTTGATGGTCTGAATTAATGACAACCATAGTTTAGACACTGTAAATAGAATTTCGTCATTATACTTCTTTCCTAATTTCAAAAATACTCTTTATAACAGAGTTATTTTTATTCTAGAAATTCTATATTTTTTTAATCAAAATTGAGGGCATTTTAGATGATAATACACCCTGAACATGTTAGAGGTCGTTTGGTTACTGAATAGGAGTAAAGTTATTCTGAATTTAAACTATACTAGAGGAGCATGACCCATGTTAGCACGGGCCCAACATTAAGATATTTTGATTATGTATAGTAAGTAGATTGATGTTAATTCGAATTATGAATTATAAAGAATTAATACACAAAATATATTAACTACTTGATAATATTTCTCAAGGAGCCAAATTATCTTGCAAGATAATTATGTATAACTTATTCATATAAATAAAAAAATTCAATGCATTTTAAAATTTAGATCTTTAATCATATGATTGAGATTTGCTATATTAAGTATAAAATATGAGATTAGAATTAATACATAAGATTTGACACTTGTTGTATAGAATAGAAAATAATTGTTGAAAAATATAAAGGGTTATCTAGTCATTGCATATTACATCATATGTGGGTTGCAATTAATAATCCAAAATTGCATCATATTCCCCTATTAAGTCGATATAAATATCCTTTGCTTTCATTTTTCCTTCTCGTTTATTTGGCAACTTGTTCTTTGAAGTTAAATTAAATTAATATTTTAAATTTAAATTTTAAGTGTTTCAAAAATTATATAAAAAAATAAAATTTACCATCTTTCATATCAATTAAAGTTATTTGACTTTGAGAACACGCTAAAACATATTTATATAAATGTTTTATCAAACTTTTCTTTTGTAGTTGTTCCTTCCATTGAAACGTAGGAGTCGTTTGTTAGAGTGTATAAAAATAATTTTGAATCGATCGCATTAGTAATTTTTGCATTAATAATGCTTGTATTAGTAATATTGGTATTATTTATGCTATCATTATTTCTTATACACTGTTTGGTGTGCTGTATTAGAACTTGCCTTTTCAATCATGATATATTTAAATAATTTTTTTTTAAAAGGATTGCATATACATTCTAAGATTCATCCGAGAACTAGCACAAGTTCAATATATGTTTTTTTGTCTCAATTTATATGACATATATGGAATTTAGATAATCAGTCATATTTTTAAGGAAAAAAGATGCGAAAAATATTTATACTTTGGTAAAATTTGCAGTTACGCATCCTGAACTTTGCGGGGGTCCTATGACCCCCTTAGGCTATTTTTTAACGCATTTAGTTAGCATATATTTGACACTTGGAATACTGCGTGTATTTCATGCAAATTGAGTGTGTAAGGAAAAAATGTGTGATAAGGGGCAAATATATGTCAATTAAATACGGTAAAAAATAGTCTAGAGGGTTCATAGGACTCCCGCAAAGTTCAGGGTGCGTAATTGCAAATTTTGCTTTAATACATATATTTTCACACATTTTCCCCTATTTTTAATATGTATTTAGATAATTTAAGTTGTTAACTATTGTAATTTATAATATTTTTAATGTAATTTTCAAATAATATACGTTACTTTTCTTATCTAAGCTATTGTGGCATTGATAGTGAATTATATTTTTAAAATAATTTAAGTTTTTAATTATTGTTATTTATAATACTTTTCTTCTATTTCAATTTAAGTGACACTAGCATAATTTGAGAGTCAATCAACTATTTTATATCTTTTAAATTTATTAAGTTGTTAATTATTATAATTTATAGTAATTTTTTTGAGATATATAAAAAATTAAATTATTTTTAGATATTTTAAGTTGTTAACTATTGTAATTTATAATACTTTTTATGTAATTTTTGAATAATATATGTTACTCTTTTTCCAGAGTTCTGTATCTCGATAGCCAATTATATTTTTTAAATAATTTAATTTTTTATTATTGTGATTTATAATATTTTTTCTATTTCAATTTAAGTGGCACAATTCTTGGATACAACAACAACAATAACAAGCCCAGTATATTCCCACAATTCTTAGATGACCATAATAATTAACTAGGGTTGATATAGTAAAATCACGATTGAAACAGCGAAACATAAATGTCTTAAATGATTTACAACAACCAATTAGAAGTGACAAAACAAATTTACTATAAAAAAATACCTGTGAATTTTTTTAAGTGAACGATATAAGACGTCAAGTTAATTTAAAACATCAAGAGTTAATTTATCATTTTTATATCTATTTTACCTTTTTCTATTAAATTTTATTAACTTTTTAGTTCTCAAGTGATTTATAATAATTAACTAGGGGTGATATTCAGTAAAATTACGGTTGAAGCGGTTGAAGCAGACATGTCATAAATATCTATTTTACTTTTTTTAATTAAATATTAGTAAATTTTTAATATATAAATGACTTATAATAATTAATTAGAGGTGATATAGTATAATCACGGCTAAAACAGCTGAAGTAGACATGTCATAAATGTTTATTTTATTTTTTTAGTTAAATATTATTTATTTTTAAATATGTAATGACTTATAATAATTAATTATGAGTGATACAGTAAAATTACGGATTGGTTATTATTAATTTTTTAATACATAAATGACTTATAATAATTAATTAGGGTGATATAGTGAAATCATGGTTGAAGCAGTTGAAGCAGATATGTCATAAATGTCTATTTTTTAATTAAATATTATTAATTTTTAATATATAAATAACTTATAATAATTAATTAGGGATGATATAGTAAAATCATGGAGCAAGCAGCCTGCTAAAGCAGGCATGCCGAAACCTCTTTTCTATATAATAGAAATATAACTTAATACAATGATAGGTGGATAGGAAATAAGTTATTGATGAATAAAATTAATATAGTGTTTGGTTTACACTTTAAAAATCATCATAAGTTATTCATGAATACGAATACATAGATTCACTCCTAGCTAATTCATGTATTACTAATACCTACATAACTTTAACCAACTACCAAATTAGTGTTATTGAGGTTATTCTTGATTAATTTAACAATATTTTGGACATTCTACAAATTTTTAAATTAAAATCACAAATCAAATGCCTTAATTATCCTTTTTACATTTTGTGTGAAGTCGAAACAGTCAAGCAAAAACCCACTGTATAAATTTATGTGGCACATCTGTAATTTTTCTTTCATAAATTACTTATAATTTTCTGACCTTATACATATTATAGTCATACTAGTAGCAAATATCAACTTCCGTTGTAATCAGTCATAAGTGAACACTAGGATTGTGTTCCCTGACCTCTTAACTCTGTAGGCTTATTGTGCTATGTTGACCAACCCGATACCTTGCATGCAGAGTCGATAAAGTTATGTACCTTCTACAATATTTTGGATGAGCAGAAGGTGTAACGCCCCAAGATCCCATCCCAAGATGTCACAGGGTGCTTATGGACCCGAAGGACCACAAGCTAACCCTTTACTGATATCTGTACTTGTACACTGCATAATATTTGAAATAAATGCAGAAACTTTCCATAAGGTTCAACACATCAATATATACTCAAAACTGAATACTAATACATCCGTCTAAAAAACCTCTAAACTGACTGAACTGTGGAGTTGATGGGACATGTCCCCAACTAACTTTGTCAACGGAAAATAAACAAAATCTAATGCAATAATAGTAAACTGAGATTTGTCCTTGAAAGAAAAGGACTCACTGCTACGGCTACTGCTGCTGACTGGGACTGAACTGCTGAGGAAACTCTGGATCCTGTGCCTCTAAACCTATGGTGCCAAATAAAACACCATAGCGTAAATGCGTCAGTACAGGAATGTACCGAGTATGTAGACAAGGTAGGATAATGCAAGGGATTATACATGCATAATATCTAAATCGAATAATCATGAAGATGCCACACTAAAACACATACATGAATGCACAGACCATGAACACAATTATCGCAACTCTAGATGCTGAAACTGGGATACCACTTTACTGCAGACTGAACTCACTATTGACACTGAGATACTGAATCACTGACTCAACTGATACTGTTAACTGAGGATCTGAATGTATCTATATCAAGGAATGAATTCTGAGCTTACTGCTTTTGACTAACAGGGTTAGAGATCAACTTTTCTAATGGATAATTTCGGAAGCTATTATCGATGATAGGAAATATGATTATATCTGAATCTGACAACAAGAATACTCAATAGAAATTTGATACTGTGATCAAGCCTGTCTGAAGACATATCTCTGAATATGATATCAAATAACTGTATGTGAGACCAAGCCTATCTGACGGGATGGTCCATAAATCAATGGAACTATCTGAGTTCTTCATAGAGATAGATGACTATATCTGACAGTCCTGATTTCTAAAGATTTATACTAAAACTGAGACTAAATCTGAAATTGTGGGAAGTAGTTACTTAACCGACATGCCCCAACCTACCACAGGTGGGGTCCAACCTATAACCCCAGCTGGAAGGGTGTCAATACCGTGCCACGGGTAAAGACCTCTCTTTGGTCAATCCTCTTTAGCGAATGACCCTTACTAGAAAGTTGACCTAAGGCAATATAATAGTCAAATACTCTCTCTCTAGAGGTGACGGCCTGTACTGAAGGTGACTCCTGTATCCTGCGCTGGCTACATAGTTCTGAAGTTCAGGGATTGCTACTAATGAATCCGGCCTCTCTCGCTGACGGGGAGAGCCTCCATCCCTTCCCTCGCTCAGTGCTAGTTTCTACTCCCAACTAAAAGACTCTGAACTGAATTATTAACTAAACACAATTGAACTGAATCCGATACTAATCATGTTTCTCAAAAGATCTAACTGAGTTACGTTGAAATCACTTAGTTTCGTATCTAACGAAAATGGTATTAAATCATGGTATCTAACTGACGATACAGAGCTTGAATAGATTACTTGAATCACTTCTGAGATTAGAATTGAATCATTTGAATACTATTAGATCGGAGCTAATTACAGGATTGGGGCTAGATTATTAGCGATACGGAGGTTACGGAAATAACTGAGATTATTGAGCTTTCTTAAGTTCTGCAATTGTATGAGGATACAGAGTTCTATAGTTCACTGAGTTCTGAGAATCATGGCTCGACTGGAATTATTGAGGAACTAACACGGGCTCTAGACAACAACTCTATTATCGAGTATAAATACCCCCAGGACTCGATAACATAAAAGTAAAATATAATAATTCTTGCATCATCACGATCAACCATTCATCATCACAATTATTCATTCATCATCACAAGCATCCATTCATCATCATAATCATTCATTCATCATCACAAGCATTCATTCATCATCATAATCATTCAAGCATCATTGCAATCATTCATGTATCATCGCAATTATTCATTCATCATCACAAGTATTCATTCATCATCATAATCATTCATGTATCATCGTAATCATTCATGTATCATCGCAATCATTCATGTCATAACTTACTTGCTAACCACTTGGCATGTATTAAAAACTTAGCATCTATCAAAGAGCACATAATTGGGGAATTTACTACTGTCACATCTCCACTTGTTCACTAAGGTCCTTCAACAAACACTAGACATGCATAGGTTCACACTTATTTGGGGATTTCCTACTATCATGGAATAATTCATTCACTTGAAAATTTTATCAAACACTAGGCATGCATAGACTAGCTCACTATTTAGGGCTTCTTATTCAACATACTATACTGGCCCATATGTTTCTCCTAAGCTTTTATCAAACCTGTGGGAGACATGCTCCGCTTATTCAATCAATTCTACACCCAAAAGTCATGAACACATCACATAGAGAGCAACTTCAAGAGGGTTTATCACCAACATCACATGAATTCTACATACAAGGGTCAAAGATCACAAATCTTGTAAACAAATATGAATCAAAACTCAACTACACATGGAACATCAATTTCAACCCATACAAATCATGGAATTTTACAAACATAAAATCTTTAAGTTTTAAAGGTGGGTGATTGAGCTTCTTGGATGAAAAGGACCCAAGAATCAACATCTACATACCTTGGGGAAACTTTTTTCTTGAAGGTTCTTGGAGAGATTTTTGATTTCTTCACTTCTCTTGATCTCTCTTGATTTTTCTTAAAGAAAAAATAAGGGTTTTGATCTTGGAAAGAAACCCTAATTTGATGTTTTAGATGAATGAGAAGTTATTTTCCTTGATTTGGGGTGATTGGGTGTTAAATAGGGTGAAAAATGACCCAAAAATCTCTTTAAAATGGTGTTTCAGCGCTGTCTCAGACAAAACTGACGGTCAGAGTGACGGACCGTCACTCTGGTGACTAACCGTCACTCCCACCGTCACTTTTGGTCCAGAAAAGGGCCTTACTACTTCATTTTTGGCGGCCAAAGTGACGGGCCATCACTGACTTGACGGTCCGTCAGTTTTTCCGTCACTCTGGGTAGGTCGGACAACTCTCAGTAAAATAGCCATAACTTCTTACTCCGATATTGGATTTTGGTGAAATTGATATCCTTGGAAAGCTAATTCAATTATCTATCTGTTTTTAGGTCATGAGATAAAAAATTCTTTGTATTATGGGAGATATGCTCATTTAAAGTTGACTATGACAATGTCCTTCTCAAGAATTCAATCGGTAAGGGATGTTTTGATTCGTCTAATAGCTAGGATGTATTTAAGGCCTTAATACACATCAAAATTTTTCATAAAACTACCAAATCACTAATATTTATTTCTCATGATCTTGAATCATGGTTCTACTATCGGTTGGGATTCTCGGGGTATTACAGAAGGATTTCACCCTTTACCTTTCGAGTTTCAGGATGTTACCTCACTAACCTTTATCTTGATCCTAGTTAACTATTACCTTTTGAATCTCTGGTTATTAGATAAAATATAACCATATTACTAAGATAAATCCTAGAAGTATAGATCAACAACTAAACTCCAAACTTCTATTGTCTTTATCTTTTCCTAGTCACTCCTCCTCTTTTCGAGTATGTAGCAATAATCTATGTGGGAACATAACGTGTGCAGCCGTTAAGAAAACTATTATATTTAAGATAAAGAAATACATGCATGGGTATCAGTTCAGAACAACGATAGCACTTTCCCTACTTCGCCAATCCGCCAGGTTTCCACAACCCTAGCTACGGGTTTTTAACCGCTCATGCTTGTGAAATAATCAACAATATTCATAATTGAAAGCATAGATGAAATCAAAATAATAAGAAGTAAAAAACCCACAACCATAACTGAATTAATCAACTGAAGTTAATACAAGAGAATCCCAGGATCAAATTTGAATCTTGGAATTAAAATATATTTGTGAATATCAAAAGTGCGCAACTTCTACTAAAAACACATAAAGGGTATTTTATTACATGAGGAAACCCTAAAACCAAATTCTTGATAAAATAGGAGAAAACAGGGTCGGTGGCTACTTATGGTCTCTACTTGAGCCCTGACCATGGGCGCAGGTAGCACTTGCAGGTAGCACGGAGGGCGCAAGTGGCGACTGCAAGTGCCAGACCAAAATTTTCTTGTAAGTTATCTCTCATGATTTTGGACTTCTAACACTTGCTTTGCCCACATGCGGTTCGCATGTTGACTTAGCAAGTGTTGGGCGTCATCTTTTCAGCTCTTCTTCAATCCCGAACATGATTTGATCACAAATAATTCAAAAAGTGTCTCGAACATCCATAATTGCTCCAATAAGTAGCCAAAAACACCATTTCTATCTCTTTCAACAAACTTAGCATCCAAAATATCATTTTCTGTAAAACATACCCAAAACCATCATATCTAACAAAACAAACTCAAAAACTTACATATTTTCCTCATTTTAAGCATTAAATATGCTATATTTCTATAGCATATCAACACCCTCAACTTTGAATGTTTGCATGTCCTAAGGAAACAAAACATAACAAAGCAAAACAAACTAAACACGATGCTTAACTAGGAGAATCTAAGCTATTCAAGGCAGTCAATCAACACTGTAAGCTCAAATCACAACACCCCCTCCTATCTCACTTTTTCAAAACTAATAGTGTATAAACATGAAGCATAAAAATGAGACACAATGGGATCAAGGTATGAAATTACCTTAGCAACAGACAACTATGTATATGTACAAGTTACACTGCCCGAAATAAGCAAATAGCTAGCAATATGACTCAAGTGTTCTTACAATAAAGATGTACCACTCACTCATATGAAATAATGCATATCAATGTAGGGACAATAAAGAGACACACACACTCAGAAGGGAAGTTGCAATAATTGTGCATCAAATATCATAGGCTTGCCCTTATTTTTTTTACCTTAGTTTTCAGATAGTCAAGTTAGGATCATTATAGGAATATTCTCGACTTGTAATTTAGTTTTGAGGGCTGGTATGGTACATATGGACATATCAAGTGACAAGCCTCCTTGGCACTACACTAACCTTGGGGTCTCACTTACTAGCCAATTTCCTTTTTGTTCCATCCTTTTTTCTCCCTTTTTATTCTTAATTGCACATTTAGGTTGGGTGTGGTATTTTATTCTTTCTTTTTCACTTTTCACAATTTTTCTTTTTTTTCCTCTTTCTTTTTATTTTTTTTTCTACCACACCCAACTGTACTAACTTTTTCTTTTATTTTACCTTTTAAATGCCCACTTTACATTATGCACCCTTATGATAGCTACCCTCAACTTAGGCGTTTTGCCTGAGTTGAGATGCACAATGTCCAAGAAGAAACAGGGCCAAAACAGGTTCATTCTAAGACAAATAGGAAGGTGAATAGGTGAAAACAAAGAAAAATAGGCTACAAGGCTCAAAATAGGGATCAAAGGATACAATTCACACATGGAAGGTAATTTAGGCTAAAAGTGGACTAAAAGAAAAAATGACCTATGATTCTTTCCTAACCGACTATATTTCAACCTAGGCAAGACTAACTGGGAAAGTTTTAGATTTAACACACAAAGAGAACTAAGAAGTATCTCACACACACATGGTACAAAGTCAATATTAGAAGTTACTAATTATTCGGTTCATGCAATTGTCAGCAAGTGATTATCATGTCTCTAATTTTGATGCCATAATAAGATCCACAAAGTTCACACATATATACATTCACACAGTTCTAAAACATAATTTTGGAGGTGTATCATTTTTCTCAAAAGTCTATAAAAATATGATAACTGCCCTAAATACTTACAATCTCACAATTACACAAAAACATAACATAGTACAAAACAAAAAATAATACGACACAAATTATCCTAGACATGTCAATTCTATAACCATACCACGATCGTCAGTAAAAGAAACATGACAACAAAAACTTACGGTGGCTATGGTATCTCCTACCCCAACTAAGAAACTACGCACTGTCCTTAATGCGCTAAAATAATACAAAACAAAAGGAAGTAAAAACATACCTAAGACACGCTAAGAATCAATTTCGTATCCCCAGATGGGGGCATATCAACTAACGGAGGCGGTGGTGGTGGTGGTGCTCTACTAGAGGATGCACCTGCTGCTAGCTTTATATTCCTCTGCCTATCAGCAACTGAAGTCTCTATCGAATCATGTCTGGATCTTTTAACGGCCTGACATATAGCATATCAGGATCCTACAAGTCTCTAATGTGACCTCTCTTGGCCCCAACTATCGGGACCTCTCCCTCATCTTCTATGAAGAAATCATATGTGTGGAGGTAATAGCTGGACCATTGGGGGTATAACTGAGGGAGTGGCTACTACATGTCTCTTTGTGAGAGAGCGTACCTCTACTCAAAATATATCAAAATCCTCTCTCATCTAAGCTAGATCTGGTGTATCTATCTCTGTGAATCAGGTTGTAATCCATCTCTCAAACTCATCAAGACATGAATAGAAGTCAACATGTAGCTCAGATAGTGCAACTCTTTGTGAGACCTCTCATCTGGCCTCTTCCTGCTTGAATCTGGTCCGAACCCCTAAACTTATCTGCTCGTAGAGGGTAGTCATATTAGTCTCAACTACCCTCGAGCCTCAGTGGACCTCTGGCTCTCACCTAAGCTCTACAAGAACTCTCTAGATATAGTAATCATTCCTGTAGCAGAAGCTGTAGTGGATGGGCAAGTAAGCTCTAAAGATACGCCAACCGACTCTGAGGTCGAAGACGGGGCTGATGAAGAAGTGGTTGGTGTCCTCTCACACTGCGTACTTGAATCTGGAGCCTCTCTCTGCTCCTTTATCTTTATATCATCACTAACACCCACATCACCTCCATATGCATCACCAAGCCCTATGAAAATTGCTGGGTCCTCAATCTGGGTCCTATGTACTGCGACTAGCTTTGTAGATCTCTTGGGAAGGCCTGAGTGTTCCAGACCCTTCATACTCTTTGTTTGTGCAGTAGCCGTAGCATGTACCCTTTCGTCTACTCCTGGTATCTAAGGTACACCAGCCTCGTCGGATAGTTTCTGAATTATGCTAGGGAATAGTAGATTAGTACGCTCCCTAAATACTCTATCATAGATTTTATGCCAGAGAATAGCTGCAAAATTAATAAAATATCTGGCCACATACAAACAACCAGGGCTACTCTCTCCTAAGTCAACAAATTATCTTAAATTATGGGGAATAGTCAGTATCAGATGATCAACCACCAAAACTTAGCCTCAAAGGTCTATGTACCCTTCTTGATCACACCATGCCCCCAATCCATGGGGTAGCATCACTCAAAGGTAAATTATAGCTGGCTATCCATCTAGCCATCTTGACCCTCTTTCGTCTGTGCTTAGCCTCTCGTATAATGTGTCGATCATGTTAACTCTCAGTATGTAGTCACACTCATCTGTAGATATAGGAGTGATATAATTAAGATAAAAAATAACCTAGTAGATAGTCTCTGCTGATAGATCAACCCTGACCCCTCTCACAAGTGTATGATCAAGTTATGGCTGCTCTATTTGCCTCCTCGATCCTAGAAATCTGCGTATGAGAGACTCTACTGTAGCTAAGTATGATGCATAAAGCTCATGCACCATAGTTGGACTGTAAGAATCGAGTGTTCTAGTTATCCCATCTAATTAATATTGATTAAAGGACGCCTGCAACTATGGTAATCTCTTCAGTCTTGATAGATCAATCCTACTTTCCTTATAAATAAGTCTTTTAGGCCTGCCAGTATCCAAGACACGACTCTCTATATCATAATCTGCCTGTATATCTTCTACATACCACCTCAGAGGTACTTCCATGGCATGTGTGGGTGTAAGACTCTACCCCTGCTGTACTGATGTATCGTGAGAAACCTGCTTTATATCCTCCTTAGACTGGGGTATATCTGACTACTATATATATGTGGTGGTACCCTCCTTAAATCTAATAACATATCCTTTAAGTACATGCATATTCTCATAGTTTAAGCATCGTAAGTGCTATATTCCTATATCACATCATTTCATTACCATGCGGTCAGCCATCAACAGTTGCATTGAAGTTGTTCCGGAGGGTTCAAACTTAATTTCTTGAATATGGCTAGCGACATCCAATTAATGCTGGCTCCTAAGTAACATAAGGCTTTGGTGAATTGGGATAACCTAATAGTACATGGTATAGTGAATGATGCTCTGGTCACTCTTTTTCTGAGCTAAAGACCTCGTAGTGATTGCTCTACCGTGGTGCAAGACATCAATATCCTCATTCGTTGCTCCTTTCTTCCTTATGACCAGTTGCTTCATAAACCTGGCATATCCAGGCATCTGCTCCAATGCCATGAGAAGAGGATTATTCAAGCTTAATTCTTTCAGCATCTCAATAAATCACTTGAACTTTTCTTCATCTTTTTTCTACTTCACTCGCTGAGTAAATAGTGGGGGCGGTCTCAGAATTTGTTTTATTTCTTGCTTAATTATTGAGCCCTTACCTCTTTCCTTAATAACTAAATCATCACCACCATTTGCCTATTCTAACTCCATAATAGGTGTCTTAATAACAACTTCTGCAGCAGGGAGTGAGGGATCCATAGTATTAATACTACTCCTTGTAGTAATGGCAAGAACATGACCATCATTTTTTGGATTCTACACAGTATTGCTCGTTATAGTACCTGGATGCCTCTAGTTCAGAGTTGTTTATATCTTCCCCAAATGGTGCTCCAATTAATTGATTACAGTTGCATGTGATTCAACCTTTTGGGCCAACCCTGAAATATCAACCTTAATCTCCTTAAGGATGATCTCCTAATTTTCTTGACCCTTCACCAACTTAACCAATATCTCTTCCATTATTTATTTTGTATCTCGTCTTCTAGGTGGAATGTACTAATCTCCCTTCGCTCTGTAGTCATTCTTCTTTCTCCAGTCACCATCTTGCTCTCTAATAAGGTATGTATTTTTCATGGTAGTTCCGACTTTGGTTCCCTTATCCTTGGGTTTGGAAAACCGCCAACTGGTGATCCAGATAGTTTACTTCCTCTTCAAATTCTGACTTATAAGCTTTGGAAGCTGAACATTGTGCTGCTACTACATTCACTTTCTCAGAAGTTACTGCTACAAGCTGTTTTGCTAGTACCCTTAGATCAATTATTAGAAGCATAATTTCTTATGCTACTGAATCATCAACTACTTTCTGGTCGTAGGAGGCACCAATAGCATATGTGCCAGATCCCCTCTCAGCCTCTCGAGTTTGCCATCCTCGGTTAGTAAGTGAGATTTGATCTAATATCTCCGAAGCTGCCTCCCAACGTAGTCTCATAAAAGCTTCTCCAGAGATGGTTTCTTCCATGGCTCTAGATATGATGGTCAATGCTCGATAAAATATCTCCATAAGCTTTTCCCTGAAATCCGATGGTTGGGCACCATACTAAGCTTCTTTTTAACCCTGAACGATGCCTCATACATAGATACAGACTATAACGGCCTGAAATTATAAATCTTATTCTTAAGCTTCAATATCCTGTATGTAGGAAAGAACCTGTCAAGAATTTCCTGTGCTACTCATTCCATGTAGTGATAGAGCCTCTTGGAAGCTCCCCTAACCATAATGATGCTTCTCCTGTAAGTGAGAAGAGGAACAATCTCTGTCTAAGCGCTTCCTGATCCACCCCTAGATTTGTATACGAACTGCAGATCCTGATGAAATTGGCAAGGTGGAAATTTACATCATCTGTAGGCAGACTAAAAACCACACCCTTAAAATTTAAGACCTGGATTATTGTTCTTGTTATGTCAAACTTAATGCCTAGGGGTAAAATAGGAGGAATAATAGATCTAGTCTCTGCCGACTCAACGTATCTAAATCTTCTTCATCATCTATATATGGCTGCATATACTGATATGCTGGGATCGCTTGAACACGGGCATCTCTCGCTCTGTTTTTATTTTCACCAAGTGCTGTTCGGTGGTCTGCTTCTTGTCTTTGCCCAGCTAGCTCTGCCTCTCGAGCTACCCTCTGAGCTTCTTCCATTGCCTTCCTCTTATTCTCAGCTTAAGCTAAAAGTTGATTGGTCTGTCAATCAACAATATCCTATACTCCTTTGGAAGGAGGGAGAGGTACAATATCACGAACCCTTTCAGGATTATCATCTCTTTTCTGTTCTGCCATCCTACTAGGTATTTGTAGGATCCTCTTTGGATTCGGATTCATTAGGAGCAAGGGATTGTCTCTACTCTGTGTGCTAGGCATACACCGGCGTATGCCCAACTAAGAACGAGAACAAAAATAAAAAACCTGTAAACTGCAACAACTATAAATCACAAATCAACACTGTATTCCACGGCAACGGCAACAAAATTTGGTGACGTCCAAGCTACACCTCCTCTCTGAAGATGATATGATCGGTGCCAAATATAGTAACCCAACAAAGGTTAGGGTCAAATCCTAAGGGAATATGTGGACTCACTACTCTTAGATGTTATAGTCAACAAGCGGCACTGGAGATGTAAATGGGGGGTTTAAGTATCAATGTCAAACTAGTAGCAAATATCAACTTCGGTTGTAATAAGTCATAAGTGAACACTAGGATTGTGTTCCCCCTGGCTTCTCAACTCTCTAGGCTTATCGTGCTATATTGATCCAACCTGATACCTTGAATGCAGAATCGATAAGTTGAGTTCAAATGTGTAAATAATGTTAGTTCCTTCATCCAAGTTTGCATATAAGTAACAACGATAACATATCTATGAGTTAAACAGAAGATTGCATTTTTTTTCAAAAACAAGTACTCTATGAGTTTGTTATAGAATTGTTTGCTAACAAAATAACGGAAGGAGCAATTTATTCTAAATTTAAATTCATACTGTAACATACAATTAAAATTCCATAGTACCTATGAGTATTTTAAAAGGAGGTTTTGGCTCACCGCACGATTTAGTATAGCCAAGGCACTACAAAATACCTCAAGGCTTACATATTGGGATCAGTTTGTTTATGAGACTTCACTCCAAGCGATCGATTGTACGTTGTAAACACGTCTAATTCTTAACACTTGAAGCTTGCCTAAATATTTTACACAATTCTATGTCAAAGTTCTCTATTAATATATGAATGAGGATTAATTGCATGATAAATTACACTAAATACCTGAACTCGACAACCTTTTTCTTTTTAGCATAAAAACTATCAAGCTTTGACACCATACTAATTTTACACATGAACCGCCTACCATACTAATCGTAGATGATATAGAGAATTTTAGAATCAATTTTAATCAACTTACTAATGTATATAAGAAAAGTTTGCTTTTTTGAAAAAATGAATTGCATGATAAATTACACTAAATACCTGAACTCGACAACATGATCAACAATTTCTGAAAGATCAAAACGCTTGGTCTTATTACTCTTGAACTCTAGAGATAGAGAGGAAGCAAAGTTGTTTTCCCTGTTATGCAAGTGCCATGATCCTATTACACCTGAAGTCATGTTTCTCATTGCACCCAGAAACCTCATATTTTAACCATTGTGTCACAATATGAATAATAAATAAAATTAAGAGACCATACCTTCAAATTCGTTGTTAATTGGTACGAATTTTCAATCTCACGCTACATATGAATCTCCCTTTACTTGCACAAGAATATTAAGAATCAATCAAAAATGAATCATATAAACTTATTCATATATTGACTAAAGAATATAAAAATATCTAATAATTTTACAAAACAACAAACATAAATTATTGTTGAGGAAAACTAAATAATAATAGAGGAAAGCATGCACCAATTTATGGAAGTTATAATACATAAAGTGAATTTAACACCCCAAAAAACAGTGATAGTATAGCTGGGCAATACAGTTAGAATTTGTGACCTCAAATAAAATTAAACTCTGATTTACAGTCCAATCTTCATAATTCTATATAATATTAGCAATAAGGTCAGGAGAATTGACACATAGTCTCAAATCAAGCTAATTAGCCTCTTCATGGATCCTACGTAAAATCTGTTCATAACAGTAGCTATTTCTTCCACTAAACTCAACTTGTAATCTTCTTTTACCTGCACATTCAATGCCACAATCAGTTCATTAAATTAAACTCACAAGAATTTATCTTGACGTAATATTCATCGTCAGGGCAAAACAAATTTACTAACCCTTTAGGTCATATGTACCTATTATAATAAATAACATATCTTATATTCAAGATTTCAGGCTTGCAGGTGATTAGATTGTGTAAGCAATTATTTACCCTAAACAGTATATAAAACTTAAACTCTTTCTTTATCGATTCCAATTTTGTGGCACAGTTAGAATTTTGAGATTCAAACCTTTAAACTTCGATTGTGAATTCGTCATACTACGTAGAAAGTAGTATAAATCACAATGAGTAACAACTTAAAATATTTAAAAGACATAAATAATTTTGGTTGAAAAATAAACTTGGTTACTATGTAGAAAGTACTATAAATCACAATAAGTAACAACTTAAAATATTTAGAAGACATAAATAATTTTGATAAAAAAATAAACTTGGTTGACTCTCGAAATTATAACTGTATAACATAAAGTTAGACGGATAGAATAATTGATCTCACCTTCAAACGGAGAGAACAGAGGACAAACTGGTCAACTTTTCAAACAGTCAGATGAAGAACACTTAGCCTAAGGCTTTCAAGCCTTGATTTTATTTTAAGAAACAATCTTGGCATCCTTTAGACAAAATAATTACCTGATTTATCTCGTAAATAATATAATATCAAATCAAATCAATTTTTTTTCCTTCCTTGTAAAAATATAAGTCTGAAACCAAAGATATATACCCATAAACCTAACCAAAACTCTGTTGAACAATAATTTCATTTAATACATAGAAATATAAAAATAGATTAACTCATAGTTACAAAATTTTTCAACCAATGTTTTATGCTCTTTGACTATCGGCTTTTGTACGATGATGACATTAATCCGATTTTGTTTGACCCAAACAACAGAGTATGTGTTAATTATTTTTTGTATATATAAACAAAAACCTACCATGACTATTAATTCTTTTTCTAATATATTTTAGGACTCACTTTTCTTTCAATATATTTTAGGAGTCTATATTATAAAAATAATCAAATAATAATTTTAGAAAATAATAAAATGATGATTTTGTCTATTGCAGAGTCTTTTAATGAAATACAAATAATTCAAATCGTTTTTATAAGAGTTTTCATACTTTTAATATGTCATAAATATATAGATATAGATATGAAATAAATATGGAATAATATGAAATAACTTAATAACCAACAAAATATTTTTCGTTGTAAGATTTTCAGTGTCTAGTTCTCAATATGCCACTTGACATAATTTTAGGCCTGGCATATATATAAATATGGAATAATGTGAAATAATTAAATAGTAAAGAAACTATTTTTGGTTGTAAGATTTTCAGTGGCTAGTTCTCAATATGCAATATATATATATATATATATACACACACACATATACATATATATATATATGTGTGTGTGTGTGTGTGTTTGAGAGAGAGAGTGAGAGTGAGTGTGTGTTAGAATATAGATATGAAATAAATATAAAATAATATAAAATAATTAAATAATCAACAAAATATTTTTTTTGTAAGATTTCAAGTGTCTAGTTCTCAATATATCACTTGCATAATTTGATAGACTATCCTCATTTTTTAATATATAATTAAAATCTACAAAATTAATTTTTATTATCAAATGTCAAATGATACTTGTCATAATTATAGGCTAGACTATTCTCCTTTATTATATATATAGATATGAAATAAATATGAAATAATTAAAATATACAAAATTGATTTTGGTTGTCAAATGTCAAGTAGCTATTTCTCAAGATGACACTTGGCATAATTATAGGCTAGACTATTCGACTTTATTATATATATATAGATGATACTTGTCATAGTTATAGGCTAGACTATTCTCCTTTATTTTATATATATGATATGAAATAAATATGAAATAATTAAAATCTACAAAATATTTTTTGTTATAATGTTTTCAGTGGCTAGTCCTCAATATGCAACTTGACATAATTTTTGGCTAGACATATCCATGAATATGGAATAATTTGAAATAATTAAATAGTAAACAAAATATTTTTGGATGTAAGATTTCCAGTGGCTAGTTCTCTATATGCCATTTGACATAATTTTAGGCTAGACTATCCTCTTTATATATATATATATATATATATATATATATATGAAATAAATATGGAATAAACATGAAATAATTATAATCTATAAAAATGTTTTTTGTTGTCGAATGTCAAGTAGTTAGTTCTCAAGATGACAGTTGCATAATTATAATCTAGACTATTCTTTTTTTTTTTATGTGTGTGTATATACACACACACATACACACACTTGGAATAATTATAGGCTAGTGTTGAGCACAAGCAAGGGTACGTGGTCCAACCAAGTATCAATCCCTCAGGAACTTGTGTTAAACAACGATCCAATTCTAGTTTAACTATGTAGATTAAGCAAGTGAAAAAGTAACCAAAAGAGTTTGAGAGTTATAAACTTAAAGTAAAGTAACCATTGTGGGAAAGTAAAGGTTCTTGAACAACAATGGGGAGAAAACCAGCGTTAAGGCACTACGAACAATCATATTAAGCTATGTAACTTCATTGGTTAGGTTAATTATACAGGTTGTTGGTCCACGGGGTCGATATTATGACTATGGCCTTCCGAACCTCTAATCAATTATCAAACTTAGCCCAAAAACTACATTATTGAGTGGGGATGCAAGAATTAAGCTAAATACATTCATATTCTATAACTTAATTTAACCAAATAGGAAACATAGGTATATTCCGATCCTAAATTCAAATCATAACATCATTCAATTGAGATTACGATCCTATTCTATCCGTCCCACATTTTGTTTTATCATTCCTCCTTCCGGGTTTATGATAGAAGTAAGTATGTATTATAAAGGTCTAAAATCCTTAAAATAGTTAACACAAGGATAAATAAACAACCAAAAATAATAAATAACCAAAACCAAGTCAATACACAACAAGAGTAATGATGCTCTTGGCCTTAACCCCAAAAAGGGTGTTTAGCCGCTCATGGACATACACGTAATCTTAATAGATGAATCTATATTAAAATTCATAAACAAATTAAAGTAAAGGAAAAAAAAAATCCTATTTTTAGACTTCTCAATCATGTCTCCAATCCCTAAGGTTGTCCAAGGTGTGTAGAATAATATTTAAGTGTCTTATTTATACTAGGCCAACATTGGCCGTTTCTGGTTTGCCTCCGTGCCACACCCCTATCGTGGTGGCTATGCAGCATGGCATGCTGATATCATACATAGATACTTCTTGAATTCGAAGAACAAAAAAGGGATAAAAATAAAAAAATATTTAAAAAAATATATCAAAAATTAATTGAATTATATACATTCAAATTTTGAATTATTCTAAGTTTATTTCATACTGTGGTTGTAAAATAACTAAGTTTGGTTCCTATTGGATAAACTCTTATGGATAAAAACAACTAGTAAAATTTTTCCTTAAAATTACTATAACCAAATTTATTATATTATATCTATATATATAACAAAGAATAACAGTTTAACTGATCCTAGGTGGATTTATGCACCTAAGTGTCATTATCTATGCTTGTTTAGCCTTATTTTAAGGACTTCTTGTGTGCTTAATGAGTTGTTGGTGTTATAAATGAGCATATAAGTGTTTATTTATGTGATTGTACTGTTTAAGGTTGTTCATAATGAGTTTGGATTCAAAATATCAAGCTAATATTCAAATGCAAACCCTAGTACTCTTAACTTGAGTTATGTTCCTTATCAGTTCATCGTGTGGGATTCTATGTTGTTTTAAGCTCTAATTTGTGGTGTTTGATATAATAGGATGTTTGGTGAGTTTATAAATATGATTTATAGATGATATACAAGTAAATAAAGAGAAAAATTCACCACAAAGCTTGGAATTGAAAGACAAATGCATTGGAGTTGGCTTGACAAAATTTGAAATTTTTGGACACATTGGCGTGCCACGCTGCCTAGATGCCGCGATAAGGGTGTGGCACGCCCTTGGTTTCATTTGATTATTTTAAGGACAAATCTTAGTTATTTTCATCCAATAGGAGTCAGTTTTAATAGTTTTTATCTAATAAAAGTTAGACTTAGTTGTTTTTTTACCACAACATGAAATAAGCATGAAATAATTATAATATACAAAATTGAAGTAGCTAGTTTTCAAGATGACACTTGATATAATTATAGGCTAGACTATTCTCTTTTATTATATATATAGATTGAAACAACTATGGAATGAACATGAAATAATTATAATCTATAAAATTGATTTTTGCTGTCAAATGTTAAGTAGCTAGTTCTCAAGATGACACTTGACATAATTATAGGCTTTTCATGACCCAAATTTGGGACCGTGACGGCTGATGTGCCATGATTTCATGACACTTTTGATGCTTAAAATCGAAAAATATGCAAGTACTTAGGTCCCTTTTTTTGATATGATGTGCTTTTTGCTTGTTTTGCAGAAAATTAGCTTTTGGGAGCTAAAAAGAAGAAAAAGAGTCGAAGTGTGTAGAATATCCTACTTACAGGCTCATTTACGGACCATAGGTGGAACCTATGGCCATCGTAAGTAGCCACATAAGTATCAAAAGAAGAGGATCTGAGAACCTAAAGTCTGAAGTTTTGTCTACTAGTCACAAAGGGACTACTTACGGGGCGTAAGTACCATTTACGCCCATTGTAAGTTCCTTTATAGGTAGCATTCTGAAGCTCTAAAGTTTTTATGACACTTACGACCCACCCAGGGGTCCGTAAGTAACACTTACGACCCATAAGTAGGTTTGTAAGTAGCCACCAACCCAATTTTCCTTGTTTATTTTGGTTAGAATTTTTAGGGTTCTGATGTATTCTATAAATGCCTTTTCTATGTTTTTTGTATTAATTGATGCACTCTTTACATTCACAACATTATACTGATTTTAAGATTCAACTTTTGATATTGGAATCCATTGTTCTCGGTTTTGCCGATTAATTATTAATTTGAGATTCTGGGTTTTGTTCTTAAATTATTGTAATATTATTCACATAATTTATTTTATAAATTTCATGTATGTTCTTGCAAACATGAATGGTTAAACCACATAACTAGGTTGTGGGAACCCTGACGAAATAATGAAGTAGAGAAAGTGTGAGGTCCTTCTAAATCAGTGTTTATGCATGTATTGTGATCATCTTCGATTTGATTGCTTTCTTAACTATTGTAAAAGTTAAGAACTTGCCTGTATCAGAGATCATCTTCAAAAGAGAGGTTAAGATGAGGAAAATAAGATCACAACTGTAATTTGAGGCTACCAATCCTAGTCTAATTTACTTAGCACCCAAAGAAGACAGTTAACTGGGTTCTATGACAAGTGTTAAAAAGGCGACACTCTAAGACTTACAAGGTAAAAAGTGATATTTACCAAAGAAATTCACAAGATGATTGGTTATACATATCTTGTCAGTTTTGTGTGCAAGGTATTGGGTTAGTTTGGCAGAGCACGAAAAGTGTACGAAGTTAGGAAGTCAGGGGAACACAATCCTAATATTTATCTCAGATTAATTTCAACCCAAAAATGACCCAGATTTATTACTCTTGATATTGTTCCCACCAAATTCCTCTATTTACTTTTCTATATTTTTTTAGCTACTTTAGCAAATTTATGAGAGAAATTCAGCATATTCCCTATGGGTTTGATCCCAACCTCTATTGGGTTAATATATTTGACAGCGATCGTGTTGTGCTTTCTTGGGAGGTATAACTTGGGCGACATCAAATTTTGGTGCCGTTGTCCAGCAATACGGTACAAATTGATTGACAGAGTTAGTTGAGGTTGTTGGTTTTACTTTTCTGCTACTCTTGGGGTGTACACCGATTTATGCCTAGTACTAGGGGTCAAGGTAATTTTAACACCCCGTAAAATTTTGATCAACTAATTTTTGACCCTTCCATGTACGTAAAATAATTTTTTACTTGAATTATGTTAAGATTGTTCAAGGAGTATTTTGGGAAAGTTTAAAATGTCTGAAAGGGGTATAGGGTCATTTTGGGACACTGAAGCAATGAACCTCTGCGATAGTGGCGTGCCATGCTACTTATTCACCATGATACGAGCATGGAACAGAGGCTAAACTTTGCTATAGCGACGTGCACACTGTTATATATTTTCGTCAAATTTTGTTTTTTCAGCATGGGGTGGGGGATTTTGGGTCTTTTTCACTTTTAAAATATCATAAATGACCCCCAACCCCAGAAAATCCCAAATATCACTTAGGTTTACATTACCTTCTCCTCTCAAAATACTCAAATCAAGAAACTCAAGGATTTTCATTCTTCGGGCTCCAAACTTTGATTCTTCTTCAAATTTATCTAAATTTTAGGCATGTTGCTCATTCACAAACATGTATTTTACACTGTGACATTAATTTAATCAATATTCATGTGTTTTGAATGATGGATTTGAAATTGGGTTGAGGATTTTGGATTATTGTTATTGAATTACTTTTCTCATGTTTTAATTTGATTATTTATGCTTTATTTGATGGTTTTAGGACTGAATTGGTGCATTGTGATTATGGTTGAAATGGGTAACACGAATTTTCCCTAAATTAATAAAATTTGGCTTGATAATGGCATTAACCTCAGCCTAATTTAAATCTTGGTTTTGAATATAAATTTTCACTTAGTTGAACTTGTCCTTTAAAAACATTGCATTGGATTAAAGGATAAATAGATAACAACGATTTTAGAATTCCCTTGGTGGTCATGGTTTTATATTTTTAACTGGAACTTAGGAGTCAAATGGTTAAATGGACAAGTTTACCATAATTGAATTAGCTTGCAAGTATCTTGGTATGATGATACCATGTTGAAAATGCCATAATAAAGAATCCTTGGATAATGGTTGGGTTTATGTGCAAACTATTTTAATTTAGGCTTAAAGGAAATTATGTAGCTCACCGTGAAAGTGTAGTACTGGGGAGACCAATAATGGAAACCACATTTTCCACACATTATACTTTGGTTGGCTGTTGCCTTGTTGTCTTTATACTGTCCTTGGTACATGCGGCTAACACACACTAGGGCCCATTCGACAGGGAGAGTCAAACCTATATAGCTCGTAGGTGCCTTTAGGACAGAGTGAGATATGTAGTTCTGGCTAATATTTTAAATTATCATTTTTTATGACCCTTGTCTCTATCATGGAATCCTATATATGTACATATATAATTGCTGTGCATGTGGTTTATGACTAGATTTAGGTAATTGCACTATTTTATTCCTATCCCTTGAGTTATATGCCAATGCTCACCCTACCGACTATTCTCGAATATTACATCATTTGTTAAGATAGGTTTGGAGGACTTTTCTATTACTCCTGTGCAGTATTAGGTGGTGTGCTGCTTCTATTGAGCTGCTATAAAGTAGTGAGCTTTCATTTTTTGGAAGGCCTGGTCATTTTATTGGTTTCTTTACTATCTTAGTACTTTTAGATTTCTCTTTGTCATAGTCAGGTGCATGTCACGATTTAGTTAGGTATTCTTAGTTTAGTGGCTTTTGTGGACAAGCATTAGATTGGTTGTTTATTTTAATTCTTAAAATTTTCATTTGACTTATCTATCTTTCTTATTACTATTTTGGTTGGCTTCTTCTATTTACATTTATATATTCTTGGGGAAAGGCTAAGGGTGTTGTCTTTGGCCTATGGTGGGCTTGAGATTTCTTATCACGACCAGGCTCAAGTTCGAGTCGTGACAAGCTTGGTATCAGAGCACGATTTAGGGTCACTTGATGTCCACAAAGCTGTGCTGAGTAGAGTCCCTTTTATAGGTGTGTAGCATGCCATACTTACAAAGGGGAGTCTATAAGACATTTAGGAATGTTTCCTTTTCTTGTGTTTTATTTCATGCCATAGAGTCTAGTTGCTATGAAACTTCTCTAACTTTTTACGTACTTGTGTTTTAGATCCTGCCTCAATAAAGATATGATGGTCGTAGGAACTCTGTTGGAACCTCTATCCCACCTTGGGAAGATATGGAGGGAACTCACCCTATTTATAGAGTGCAGACTCGATCTAGGGTCCCTGCTCCTAACTATACCACTCTACGTAAGGTTTCATCGATCTTGCTCAACTGGTGGCATCACAGTACCGTTAGTCTGATGATATTGGTCCTATTGCTAACTTATCTGAAGTTGACAGGGTTGGCCAGTTTATGAGGTTCCCTCCAACCTTTATAGGTTATAAGGTTAAGGAGGATCCTCAAGGGTTTATTGATAAAATATAGATGATATCTAGAGTAATACATGCTACTGATTTAGAAGGTGTAGAGTTTGCTGCTTATCAGTTAAAAAATATGGCTTACCAGTGGTATAAAGTATAGGATGAGATAAGGGGTGGTGATATTAAGCCAACGATGTCGGATGGATTTTTATGTGCTTTTCTTAATCACATATTTCCTCAGGAGTTAAGGAAAGCTAGGGCTAAAGTGTTTGTGAACTTGAAGCAAGGTAAGATGAGCGCTAAGGAGTATGCCCTGAAGTTCCAATAGCTGTCCCGTTATACTCCTGAGTTGGTGTCTAATATGAGGTTCTAAATAAAGAAGTTTTCTTTTTGTTTGTGTCATAATTTAGTGTTAGAGTGTAAGGATGCTATACTAAATAATGATATAGACATATCCAGGCTAGTGTTTATATGCAACAAGTAGAGGATGAAAATAAGAAGTAGATAGAGAGGGTAGAAAGGAAAATAAAAAAGTTTAGATATGTAGAGTAGGGTGCAAATTAGTAGAATAATGGGAGAGATAGTAAGCAGTGGACTAAGAAGAAGAATTGGGGAAATTCTTATTCAACAATTAGTACTCCTTATCCTAAGCCTTCAGGTGATTATCGTTTTTAAGATAACAGTGGTCCTAAGGCACCGCGTGCACAGTCTAAAGTCAGTGGAGCTCAATCAGCCTCACCATATCCTCCTTGTCAATTTTGTGGGCAACTTTACCATGGTTATTGTAAGGAAGGAAGGAACTTGTGTTTTAACTGTGGTTAGCCTGATTATTTGTAATTGAATTATCCTATAGTTAAAGTTTCCACAAGAGCTAATAAGGTCTTGGTCTCTACTTCTTCGGCTTCAGTACCTATGGGCGCCACTTCAGGCACCGACAATAGATGTAATCATCTCTATGCACTTGCTACTTGTCAGGAGTCTAAGGCATCCCCAGATATTGTTACTGGTATGTTATAACTCTTCTCATGTGATGTTTATTATTTGCTTGATCTAGGTTCTACCCTGTATTATATGACCCCTGATGTAGCTGTAAACTTTGTTTTTGGTCTTAAAACTATTTCTGAACCCTTTTCTATTTTTACTCTGGTGGGTGGTTCTATTATTTCTAGAAAAATCTATAGGGTTTGTGTGGTGTCCATTCATCATAGGGAGAGACATTGGTGGATTTGATAAAACTTGATATTGTGGATTTTGATGTAAACTTAAGGATGGATTGGCTCCATTTGTGTTACGTTTCTCTGGATTGTAATACCTGAAAGGCTAGTTTTTATTTTTTTTAATGAACCAGTGATTGAATAAGAGGGGAGTTTCTTAGTCCCCAAAGAGAGGTTTATTTCTTACCTTAGAGCATAGAAAATAATTTCCAAAGGGTGTATATTGGGTTAAGGATTCAAACTCTGAGAGTCCCTCTTTGTAATCCATCCCTATGGTTTGTGACTTTTCTAAAGTTTTTCTTGATGATCTTCCTGGAATTCCTCCTAATAGGGAGATAGATTTTGAGATTGATCTTGTACCAAATACCTATCCCATTTCCATTCCTCCTTATAGGATGGCTCCGGTTGAAATAAAGGAGCTAAAGAAGTAGTTGAAGGATCTTCTTGATAAGTATTTAATTTATCCTAGTGTTTTACCATGGGGTGCTCTTATACTTTTCATACGAAAGAAGATGGGTCTTCAGATGTGTATAGATTATCGTTAGTTGAATAAGGTCACAATGAATAGTAAGTATCCTCTCCCTAGGATTGGTGACCTTTTTTATCAGCTTCAGGGTGCTAGGTGTTTTTCTAAAATTAATATCTGCTTGGGCTATCATCAGTTGAAAATTAAGGAGGTTGATATTCAAAAAACTGCTTTCCGAACCTGGTATGGCCATTATGAGTTTTTGGTTATGTCATTTGGGTTAACTAATGCTTTCTCTACTTTCATGGTTCTTATGAATTAGGTATTCAGGCAGTTTCAAGATTTGTTTGTTATAGTATTCATTGATGATATCTTGGTGTATTCCAAAAGTGAAGAGGATCATGCTAATCACCTTCGAATTGTGTTACAAATTCTAAATGACCAAAATTCTATGCAAAATTTTCTAAGTGTGAATTTTGGCTAAGTATTATGACCTTTCTCGGGCTTGTTGTTTCTAGTGAAAAGATCAAGGTGGATCCGTAGAAAGTTGAGGCAGTTAAGAAGTGGCCTATACCTACGACTCCAATCGACATTGGGAGCTTCATGGTCTTGGTCGGGGTACTATAGGAGGTTTATAGAGAGTTTTTTGTCTATTGTTGCTCCACTGATGAAGTTAACTCAGAAAAAGGTTAGGTTCCTATGGTCTGATGTTTGTGAAGGTAGTTTTGAGAAGTTGATGAATAAGTTGGCTTCTTCACCTATTTTGACCGTATTCGAGGGTACTGAGGGGTTTGTTAGGTATTGTAATGTATCCCGTGTGGGACTGGGCTGTGTGTTGATGCAATATGGTAAGGTTATAGCCTATGCTTCTATACAACTTCAGGTTTATGAGAGAAATTACTCGGTTTTATCTTATGCTTCTATGTAGCTTTGTGTTCATGAGAGGAATTACCCGACTCACGATCTAGAGTTGGCGGTTGTGGTCTTCACTTTGAAAATCTGGCGCCATTACTTGTATAGGGTGCATGTGGATATTTCTTTGACTCATAAGAGCATACAATATGTGTTTACGCTGATGGAACTGAATCTCAAGCTAGGGCAAATCTATTCATTACCGTGGGGGTGGCACGCCACCCGCAAACTTCGACGGAATATGTATATAGGTATATATATATACTGATATAGTCAAATATTAAATCTGCTACCCATAATACCAAAGCACTATCTAGTGTAAGTGGCAAAACGTCACTTTTGTTGCCCATAGGTTGTGTGTTAGAATCTAGTTTGCATCATTTGTTTTTTTAATGTCAATATAGACAAATATTAAATCTGTCACTCATAATACCAAAACACTATCTAGTCCAAGTGGCAAAGCAACACTTTTGTTGCCCATAGGTCGTGTGTTTGATCCCGGTTTGCAACATTTGTTTTTTAAAATTATTTTTTGCATTTGTTTTCTAAATTATTTTTTGTGAAGCATTGTTGACTAAAATAGGGCAACCAGTGTACATTCTACAAAATTATTTTTTGTGAAGCATTTTTGACTAAAATTAGACAACAGACATACATTCTACCATTTAAATAAATTATGAATATTATATTATGATATTAGTAATATTATTGAAAGATTAAGTTTTGTCATTTTTTATTATTTTTTAATTAATTGGTTAGTTAATTGTCTTATATATCAAAAAATGAATAATTTAATTAATTTAATCGATAAGCAGTGGCGGAGCTAGAAATTCAGTGAAAGATGTACAAATTTTATTTTCAGCTATGTTAAGAATGAGCAAAATTAAATATACACTCACTATGATTAACATTTAACCTCTTTTCACCACATAATTTTTCGACGAAAGGTGTGTATCTGACCACCCTTCATCGAAGGTGACTCCGCCCCTATCAATAAGTTTACTTGGCACCCAGAGAGTCCGTATCCTGGATCCACCTCTGATCTCAAGCAAAAAAAGTGGCTCGAATTGCTTAAGGATTACAACATAAGTTTGTACTACCATCCAGGTAAAGATAATGTTGCTGCTGATGCTCTTAGCAGGTTGTCTATGGGGAGCTTATCTCATGTTGAAGAAGAGAAAAGAGGGTTAGTGAAGGATATTCATAGGCTGGCTAACTTGGCAGTTTGACTTTTAGACTCCAAGGATAGAGGAGTGATTGTTTAAAAAGTGGTTAAGTCGTCTCTTGGTGATGAGGTCAAGGAGAAATAGGTTATGGATCCCATACTTACACAAATTAAGGATGATATGGGTCAACAAAAGGTTATGGCTTTTTAGGTTGAGAGAGATGGCATCTTAAGGTACTAATTTTATGTGTTCCTGATGTAGATGGGTTACGGGAAAGGATTTTGACCGAAGCTCATGAGTCTCGATATACAGTTCATTCGAGTTCGACTAAGATGTATCATTACTTGAAGGAAATATACTGGTAGATAATATGTAAAGGGAAGTAGTAAATTTATTGCTAAGTGGAAGGTTTTCCAGCAAGTCAACGTAGATCATTTGAGGCATGTACCAAGAGATAAAATTGCCCATGTACAAGTGGGAGATGATTAATATGGATTTCATTATGGGTCTTCTGCGGTCTCTTAATCTGTATGATTCTATTTGGGTCATTGTGGATAGGATGACTAAGTTTGCTCACTTCTTGCCTGTGAGGACTAACTACCTAGGAGAGGATTATGCGAAGTTATTCATTCAGGATATAGTAAGGTTGGATATGGCGTCGGTGTCCATTATTTTAGGCTGAGGTACGTAGTTTTCTTCTCACTCCTGGCATTCATTTAAGAAAGGTTTGGATATTCAGGTGAACCTTAGCACTGCTTTTCATTCTTAAATAGATGGACAAGCGGACCGTACTAGTCTAACTTTGGTAGATATGCTAAGGGAATGTGTGATCGATTTCAAATGTAGTTGGGTTGACCATTTTCCTCTTAATGAGTTTTCTTATAACAATAGTTATCATTCTAGCATTTAAATGGCCTCTTTTAAGGATATTTATGGTAGAAGGTGCAGGTCTCCTATTGGATGGTTTGAGGTGGGTGAGACTAGGTTGTTTGGTCCTAACTTGGTTCACCAAGCCTTAAAAATATTAAGGTAATTAGAGAAAGATTTAAGATTCCTCAAAGTCACCAAAAGTCTTATGTGGATGAGAGGCGAAGGGAGTTGGAGTTTGAGGTTGGCGATTGGGTGTTCTTAAAGGTTTTTTCTATGAAAAGAGCATGAGATTTGGGAAGAAGGGGAAGATCAGTCCCCGTAACATTGGTCCATATTAGATTTTAATAAGAATTGGAAATGTCACTTATGAATTGGATTTACCAACAAATTTGGCTTCAATTCATCCTATTTTCCATGTGTCAATGCTTAAGAATTATGTGGGTGACCTTGATTGTTCCTATTGAGGATGTTCGTGTTATAGACTCGTTGTCTTATTAGAAAGTCCCAATTAAAGTATTAGATATGCCAGTTCATAGATTGGGGTCTCAGGATATATCTTCAGTGAAGGTTCTTTGGAGAATTAAAAGATGGAAGAGGCTGCTTAAGAATCTGAAGAAGATATGAAAGTCAAGTACCCATTTTTGTTCCTCGTGATGGATGAAAGTTCTTAAGGTATGAATTTCATTTCCCTCTGGTCGCACTTCGAATTTATCTTTGGATTCTACTATCTTCATTTTATTATCGTGCTAAACATATCCTAACTCCTTATTTGAGGATGAATGATCCAAGAGGGGATAATGTAAGACTCCATAAAATTTTGATCATTTTATTTTTGACCCTTCCTTGTGCGTAATGATAATTTTTAACTTGAATTATTTTAAGGGATGTTAAAAAGGTGTTTTGGAAAAGTTTTGGAATTTTTGGAAGGGGTTCAGGCCCATTTTGGGACCCCGAGGCAGTGAACCTCCGCAATAGTGGCATGCCATACCACTTAGTCACTGAGATAAGAGCATGGCACAGAGGCTAATCTTGGCGATAGTGGCTTTCCATACTGCTATATATTTTTTGTCCACTTCTATTTTTTCATCTTGGGGTAGGGTCTTTTGGGTCTTCTTAACTTTTAAAATATCATGAATGAACCCCAACCCCGAAAATCCCCAAATTTCACTTAGCTTTACATTCATTTCTCCTCTCAAAACCCTCAAGTCAAAAAAGTCAAGGATTTTTATTCTCTGGGCTCCCAACTTTGATTCTTATTAAATTTATCTAAATTTCGGGCATGTTACTTATTTCCAAATTTTTATTTTATATTAGGCAATAATTTAATCAATATTCATGTGTTTTGAATGATGGGTTTGATATTGGGTTCCGGGTTTTGGATTGTTGTTACTTGAATTACTTTTCTCATGTTTTAATTTGATTATTTATGCTTTAGTTAATGGTTTTGGGACTGAATTGGTGCATCGTGATTATGGTTAAATTGGGTAACATGGGTTTCCCCAATATGGATGAAATTTGACTCTATAATGGTATTAACCTAAACCACCTTACAATCTTGGTTTTGAATATAAATTTTCACATAGTTGCACTTATCCTTTGAAAACATAGCACTGCATTAAAGGATAAATGGATAATAATGGTTTTAGAATGCCCTTAGTGGCCATGGTTTTTGATTTTTAAATGGAACTTGAGAGTCTAATGGTTAAATGGACTAGTTTGACATAATTGATTTAGCTTGCAAGCATATTGGTAGGACGATACCATGTTGGAAAATGCTTTAATAAACAATCCTTGGTTAATGGTTGGGTTTATGTACAAACTCTCTTAATTTGAGCTTAAAGGGAATTTCGTAGCTCACCACGAAGGTGTAGTCTCGGGTGACCAACACTAGAAACCATGTTTGCCAACGTGGAGGTCTATATGACCATGCGTCTGGATATACATTCTATTTTGGATGGCTAATGCCTTAGTGTCTTTATACTTTCCTTGGTACATTCTACTAATACGCACTTGGGACCTTTCGGCAGGGAGAGTCAGACCCATATAGCCCGTGGGTTCCTTTAGGATGGAGCGAGCTACCTAGTTTAGGCTAATGTTTTAAACTATCATGTTTCATGAACCTTGTCCCTATCCCAACATCCTATATATGTATATATAATTGTTGTGCATGTGGTTTATGACTAGATTTCGGTAATTGCATTATTGTATCCCTATTCCTTAAGTTACATGCTAGTGCTTACCCTATTAGCTATCCCCAGACGCTACATCATTACATGATGTAGGTTTAGAGGACTTTTCTGTTACTCTTGTGCAACGTTAGGTGGTGTAGTACATCTGTTGAGCTGCTGTGAAGTGGTGAGCCTCTGTCTTTCAAAGGGCTTGATCATTTCACTGGTTTCTTTTCTGTCTTAAAAATTTTGGGTTTCTTTTTGTCATAGTTAGGGGCATGTCCCGACTTAGTTTGGTATTCTTGGTTTAGAGGTTTTTGTGGACAAGCATTGGGTTGGTTGTTTATTTTGATTCTTAAAATTTTCATTTGATTTATCTATCCTCTTATTACTATTTTAGTTAGCTTTCACTATTTACATTTATGTTCTCTTGGGGGAAGGCTAAGGGGGTTGTCTCTGGCCCATAATGGGCTTGAGATTGGCCGTCACGGCTAGGCCCATTTGGATCGTGATAAGAATCCCTTGATCCCACCTGACCGAGAGCTTGAAAGAACCCTATGGTAGAATCATAGGATGTTGGAGCACAGTTGTGATTCTCATCATGAGCTTCCTCAATATGATCGACTTAAGTCTAATCCTCCACCTCCACTTGGTGCCCAAGAGACAACTGCACAAACAACTTCACAGTTACTATTTGAAGCAAATGTAAGGAGAAATGCGGCTGCTCAATATGAAGTTTTAGAGTAAAGACGGAGGCAAAAAATAGTGTGTCGAGCATAACTCAACAGAGGTTGAAGAGATAGAGTCCAAGTACCCCCAGCCTTTCATTACTTACCAGCATATGATGATCCAGAGGATAACTTGGGGTATGTTGAGCCTATCGAGATAGAAGCTATCTTTCCTCCTGAATTACCCCAAGAAGTAAAGTTTTATATTACGAGTGCTATGATTAAGATGATCAATTTGAAGGGTGTGTTCGCTGATTTCTTGATTGACGTTGCAAACATACACATCATGAATTTTGTGGGAATATGTACTTCATAAAATTTACCTGGGGTAAGTCAGGATGCTTTGAGATTCAGGTTGTTACCATTCTCTCTGATGGGTGAAGCGACATTATGGCTAGGGGAACTACCTCGCGGGTTCATAACTAATTAGAGTGAGTTGTGGAAATAGTTTCGGGACTGATTCTCCCCTCTTCTAGAATGCTGTTATTAATGGACGATATCTATAATTTTAGGTAATTACATTCTAAACCACTGTACGAGGCATGGTTGAGGTTAAAGAGGAAGTTGTTGATGGTGCCCAATCACTGGATTTTAGGGACCAATTTGCTTAAGATATTTTATTGAGCCCTGAATGCCAATACTAAAGCTACTGCGAATACTATTACTAGTGGAGAATTTATGAGCCTGCTTTGGGAGTTAGATTTGATAACTTTAGACCGGGTCTCTATGACCTACCGAGGATGACATACTCAAGGGGCCAAAAAGGAGCCGGTACTTATGTTATTGATGCTTCCCACGAGCAGAGAATTATCGATGATACAGTACCTCAAGAGGTTGTGCAGCTGAGGATGGAAATTGGGTTATTGACCAAATAATTCACAACTTTAAGTTAAAAAAAGGTGAATGTTGTGGCAAGTTAAGTTCCTAAGTTATATAATTTAGATATTGAGTAAGAGGCGAAGTACCTAGATAGAGAGGTGGCGGGTTTTCAAGCCAAGGGCCAAAGGTCTAATCAAAACACTTGAAACTCAAGGTAAGAGAATCAAGGTCAGAACTATTTTGGAGATAGATATAGGGATCAGGGTAGAGAGAGAGATGGTAACTAGAGGTAAGATAATGACTATAAGGAGAAAATCGGTGCATATGTTCCTCTGGGGAACCGTGATACTGATTCAAGGATGGAAACATTACTGACTAAGGTGGTTAAGGGTTTAGAGAATCAAGAGAGTTACCTTAAGGATATTAAGGCATATATTTAGGACTGAGGTAAAAATTTGAATCACATGCTATCGCAATTAAGTAGCTTGAGCATCAGTTTGGTTAAATGTCGGCTACTTTAAATAGAGTCAATCTAGCACTCTTATGCATAATACTTTGTAGAATCTGAAGAATGACAATCACTGTTTAGCCATCAACATTTGGATTGGTAAGGCTACTATGGATCCCCTGATGCTTGTAGTTGATGAGGTTTGGGATGATGTTGTTGATATTAGTGATACACCTAAAGCGTAATTTAAAAAGTTGGTGACTTGTGGTGAGTCATCACTAAAATTGATGGGTGTTGATAAATGAGTTGAGAAGGATAAATTTTAGGGGAAAAAAGTCGAGCTTGTAATTAAAACCATTCCACGACCTCCACCACCTTTCCTCAGTGATTGGAGAAGAAGTAAGAGGAAGAAAAGTATCAGAAGTTCATTTTGATGTTGAAGAACTGTCTGTTAATATTCCTATTGTAGAAGCATTAGAGGAGATGCCTGGCCGTACAAAGTTCATAAAAGATCTGATTACTAAGAAGAGGACAGTGAGTTTTGAGCCCGCTAATAATATGTACCATTGTAGTGCTATTGCTTCTTGATCTTTGGTTAAGAAGAAAGAAGCCCCCAAAGCTTTCACCATTCGTTGCACTATTAGGTCTCTGAATTTTTCACTACCACTATGTGACTTGGGAGCTAAGATAAATTTTATACCACTTGTGATGTACAAACAATTAGTGTTGAGGACACTTAAGTCGATGTGACTGATATTACTGATGGTCAATCGAACTGAGAAGAAAGTAGTTGGTATATTGTGTGATGTTTTGGTAAAGTTAGCTTCCTACATCTTCCTATCTGATTTTGTGATCCTTGACTATGAGATGGATTTTAATGTTCGTATTATCTTAGTAAAGCCCTTCCTAGCCATGGGTAGGGCATTGGTTAACATGGAAATGGGACATATGAAGTTCTAGCTCAATGACGAACAAGTTACTTTTAATGTGGGCCAGTCAATGCGGAAACCGAAAGATATAAAAGTGGTATCTGTGATAGCATTGTTTAGGATGATGCAATGAGTGTGCCCATTAAGGAGAGACTTGGTGTTGAGGCATTAGCGACAGTGATCATGAATTTTGAAAGTGATGACATTGATGAATATGATGAGATGGTGAGCACACTCTACGACCAAGGTTCTTATTCTTATGCACCAAAAAAGTTAAATCTTGACTTGAAGAATAGGGCAACTCTGCTAGCTCAACCATCTATCGAGGAGCCACTGGTCTTGGAATTGAAGGTCCCTTCTCCTCACTTGCGATATGTATTTTTGGAGGCTAATAATACTTTATCGATTATCATTGCTATTGAGTTAGTAGACACATAGGTTGAGGCATTGATTTCAGTTTTGCAGAGATTTAAGAGGGCCATCCGATGGACTATTGTAGGTATTATGGGGATTTCACTCGAGATTTGTGCTTATAAAATTTAGCTTGAACCGGATTATGTTCCCAACATCGAGCACCAATGTCATTTGAACCCACCTATGCAAGAAGTGAGATGCAGGCATGGTTTATCCCATTATGAATAACAAATGGATGAGCCTGGTTCAATGTGTAACTAATAAGGGTGGGATTACTGTAGTCCTAAACGAAAAGAATGAGTTAGTGCCCATGAGTCCGATTAATGAATGAAGGATATGTATGGATTATAACGCTTAAATTATACATCAATTTAAGTGCAAGGCGGTCATTGTAAATATATTTACATAACTAGGAGTCGGGGTCGACTCCACGAGGAACAATATGAGTGGCGATTGTGTAAGTCCGAAATAATAGTTGCTTGCTAGGGTCAAAACTATGGTACAAAATAGTTTGGGGGGGGGGGGGGGTTTCAATCTTGTTAAATTTAAATGCAATTCTTGGGATTCTAAGGGATTTATTCGAGACTAATAATAATTAGAGTATAATCAATTAAAATAGATCTTGGGATTATGCTTTCCTAGGGGAAAGTCGTGTATGGGAACAAGATGATTTTGGGTAAATTCTAATCGTTGATGATGTGGTAGGCTAGGATTAAAGTACTTGAGGCTAGTTCTTCAACAAAACATCAAAGATGTCACTCGTTGATCCTTTTGAGTACCTAATGAGCGTGATAATTAAAGCCACCCAATACCTCAATTTGGTATCCCTATTTCTAGGATGATACCCAAGGTATAGTCAACCTCATAATCACCCTCATGTCTAAGATAGCGAGAATTAGCAAACTATGCCCATAAATTGACTTGGTTCCCACATATCTCTTTCAAGGATGATATGGGTTCCAAAAGTTCACCCAAACCTCTTTTTCAAGGATGGTTTTAGTTTTCAAGAGTTTGGGAACACGCCTTTCTCTCTCTATTGGGAGGGAACCTCTTTTCAGAGTGTGATTCAATTTTCTCCCATCAAACCCATTTGGGTATTTGGGGTTTCCACCCACAAATCCCAACAAATTTAAGCAAGCAACAGAAGATCCCATCACCAACGAACTAGAATATGCACATATGAATCACAACCCACACACAATTGCACCCTATTCTTACATAATCCCAAGAGGAATAACTATCTACTCATAATGATAATAAACAAAAATAAACCAAAATCTCCATTAAATTGATTCATTAAAAATATTGAGAATGCAAACCACACTTTAAGTTTCAATGAATTCTCAATGGGATTTGCCAATTCTCCACTTAGAAGTCACTCTAATGTCTTCTTATCTCAAGATTAGTACAAATTTAGCTCTAAGCTCCAAGAAATTACAAAACCCTAAACTAAGGATCGGAGGTAGGGTTGTTGAATTAAAATTATTATAATGAGGGTTTTGAGCCCTTTTTGTGAGAATTTGGATTGACAGAGTGGAATGACAATTTCCCCCCTGGCTGGAAATCTCGCTACACTGCGATCGCACTGGATTAGCTGCGATCGTGACTCCACAATTGCTGTATTCTTCACACAATCGCGACTTTTTGACTTTCATAACTTACCACGATCACAGTGTCCACCTTAAGATCACGATACCTGAGGTCCAGCCTACACTATTTTCCAACTTTTGCAGTTATCTTCCCTTTTCGCTCCCTTTTTAGCTCGTTTTGCTTCTTTTCATCTCAACAATTTTTGTACCTGCAAAACATGGGAATTAGTGCATTCAAATCACAAAATAGTGTCATTCATACCTTTAGAGCATAGTAGTGTACGCTAATTCGGATGTTGATGAGTGACCAATTCACCACTCATCAACACCCCCAACTTAAATCTTTGCTTGTCCTTAAATAGCGCCACTCATTTCCCGTGAGACAATGCAATTGTGTGCCCAAATTTTATTGCTCAATGATCCCAATGACATCAACTTGATTGCTACCACAGATAGCTCTTCAAACATGGGCAAAGTCAATTGAAAGACACCCCTTAACATGAAATGCAATTTTTCAAAGATGCACAAGACTCTAAAGAAATACCATGCAACATCACTAATACTCTAAAAATGACTCACCTTTTGACCTCAACCACATTATACTCCTTTTTGTCTCATTTTTTGGGAGATGAAAAAATCACCCTCCTCAACTTTTTGACATGCCTCCTCACAAGAAAGGAAATTTCACACACCAAGTTATCAAGTATTCATCAAGGAATTTAAGTGCGAAACACTCCCTCTCTCAAGAACTCTCAATTCTAAAAAGTACCATACTATAGGCTTGCCCTTATTTTTATCGCCATTATGATGAAAGTAATTGGTTGGAGATCTTAAAGGACTTTTTAAGCTTGTAATATAGGTTCGAGGAGAATAGGTAGGATATCATTTAGGAATGAAGTTACTACACCCTCCTTGAACATTTACATCATTTTCACATCCTATAGTCAAAAGTTAGAACATTTACACCCTCCTTGTTACAATGCTTCTCACATCCATTCCCTTGATTTTCAAAAAATTTTGGATAGAGGTAGGTGTTTGCTTTGCATTTGCACCATGCACAATTTGCTAACCGTGGCAACAACCCAAGTCTCGGTCTCACATTTTGGCTTCATATGGGCAAACCAACCATATGGCTACTCAGACTTCGCCAATGGTATGAATGTAATCCTAAATCCATAATGCCACAGGTACTCAGACTTTGCCTACATTTGTGGATCATAACCCAATCACGACGCTTTTCCCTTAAGAATACCGTCAATCAATTTATTATTGGGAAAGGCTCATCCAACATTATTATTTAAAGAATTAGAAAACTAAATAGTGAAAACAATTAATTCAAAAAATTTTTATGCTTTGAGTGAACTAAATTCGAGTATTCTAAACCAATGAATACACACAAGGGTAGGGCCTTACCCCAACTATAAGACTTGTAGTGACCTCACTACATAACACAAAAGCAAAGAAAGGGTTAAAGGACTCCCTAAAAATGCAATGATAACCAAGGTGAAGGATGGAGAAGCTGTCATGATAGCGGCATAGTTGAAGCGATCACGGTATCACGATCACGATCCTCAGGCTGCGATCATGGTACCTGAGATGTTTTGCTACCCTATTTTGTCCTAGTTTCTGTAGGGCTACCACACTTCTCAAACTTGATTTTCCCCTATTTTTGGCTTCCAATACTTTCCCAAGAACCTATAAAACATCAAAATTATGTGACTTATTCAAAAGCATATGGAGAAAACATAAAAAAATGGGTTGCCTCCTATCAAGCGCTTGATTTAACGTCGTAGCACGACTCCTCTTTTCTTAGTCATTCATTTCTCTACTTAGAGGATTTGAATTTTCTACCCAATTTTTGATCATTACATATTTAAAGTGCATTGGGAAAATGCAAGGACACAACAAAACATGTTCTATCATGCCACTTCGAGGACTTAAACCTTTTACCCAACTTTATATCAAATTTTTGAGTAGGCTCATTGGGTATTGGTAGGAACATCAATATGCCACTATTTTAATTTTGGAAGTTGTGCTCTTTGGCCTTCAAGTACGGGGCTCCTATATGCTCTTTTGGAATATCAAACTCCAAAACGTTAGGTTGGTGCTCCTTCTCCCCATAATCCTCTATTTACTTAGGTGGATGGACTTTCATCACATCCTCTAAGTACAATGTTGAGAAATGGTTTGAATGATTGTATCCTCATTAGCATATTCGCCCCGAAATGGACTAAAGTCATCATAAGAGATTGGCTTGGTTTCTACTTTTGACTCTAACACCACTTCCTTGACTTCAACATCTTCTCTCATAGTTGGTTCGGTTGGTTGGGAAATCACAGAGGATTCATCACCATTGAGCTTATTTTGAAGAGTGGACACACCTATGGTATTTGAGAGGTTAGCCTCCACAACCACTTCTTCTATCTTTATGATTTCCTCATTACATGCCCCCATGGATTAATGCATGAGATGTATATTATCCCCCGTTGATTCCGGTCGGTCCAAGATAAGTTAAAGCATTGCTTCAATACCACTATTTCTGGTGCTTTGTTCTTTTTTTTCTTGATCATATCACCTATTAAAATTGTCAAAAGAACTAGCAGTTGGGTTAGCATAACGGGGGTAGAGGCATTTGGATAATCACTCTAATATCCATCTCGACAACCACATAGAGAACAACTATACTCCCTATAAGATTGAGATGGTGCACATATCTCTCTCTGGGAAGCATATCTACAATCTTGCCAAAAGTGGGGTCCACCATAATATGGAAATGAATTATCAAGATAAGATCTCCAACCACCAAACTCATATTCATTCCAAGATTCCATAGTAACAAATAAACAAAACTAAAAATCTTCCTAACACAAGAAACAAAAAAATTAACAAACAAATATTTACAAGTTTGAACCAAAGCAAGTAAGCTAAACTTCCAAACTAAGTTTGATAACACTCAACTTACACGTCAATTTAAGTGCAAAGTGATGGTTGTCAATATATTTACACAAATAGGAGTTGGGGTCTAATCCACGAGGAACAATGTGAGTGGCGATTGAGTAAATTTGAAATAATAGTTGCTTGTTAGGGTCAAACCTATGGTACAAAATGGTTTGGGGGGTTTTCAATCTTGTTGAATGTAAAGGCAATTCTTGGGATTCTAAGTGACTAATTCGAGACTAAGAATAATTAGAGTATAATCCATTAAAATGGATCTTGGGATTATGCTTTCTAGGGGCCAGTCATTTATGGGAACGTGATGGTTTGGTGTAAATTCTTATCGCTGATGATGCGGCAGGCTAGGTTTAAAGTCCTTGAGGCTATTTCTTAAACAAAACCACAAAGATATCACTCATTGATCCTTTCAAGAACCTAATAAGCATGACAATTAAAGCCACCCAATACCTCAATTGAGTATCCCTATTTTTAGGATGATACCTAAGGTATAGTAAACCTCATAATCACCCTTATGTCTAAGATAGTAAGAATTAGAAAACTATTCCCATAAGTTATCTACTATTGCCTTGGTTCTCACACCCCTCTTTCAAGGATGATCTGGGTTCCAAAAGTTTATCCAAACCCCTTTTTCAAGGATAGTTTGAGCTTTCAAGAGTTTGAGATTTTCTCCCATCAAACCCATTTGGGTATTTGGGGTTTCCACCCACAAATCCCAACAAATTTAGTAGAGTAATATAAGAATCCATCACCAAAAAACTAACATATGCACATATGTATCATAACCCACACATAATTTCACCCTATTCTTTTATAATTCCAAGAGGAAGAACTAGCTACTCATTATGATAATAAACAAAAATAAACCAAAATCTCCATTGAATTAATTCATAAAAAATAATGAGAATGTAAACCACACTTTAAGTTTCAATGAATCCTCAATGGGATTTGCCAATTCTCCACTTAGAAGTCACTTTAATGTCTTCTTATCTCAAGATTAGTACAAATTTAGCTCTAAGCTCTAAGAAATTACAAAACCCTAAACTAAGGATCAGAGGTAGGGTTGTTGAGTGAAAATATGATAATCAGGGTTTTGAGCCCTTTTTGTTAGAATTTGGGTCGACAGTGTGGAATGACACTTTTGCCCCTAGCTGGAAATTTCTCTATACCGCAATCGCACTGGATTACCTGCGATTGCGGCTCCACAATTGCAGCATTCTTCACACAATCGCAAACTTCTGACATTCTTGTATTACCACGATCATAGTGTATACCTATCGATCGTGATACCTAAGGCCCAGCCTGCACGATTTTCCAACTTTTGCACTTATCTTTCCTTTTTGCCCCTTTTTCAGCTTGTTTTGCTTTTTTTTCATCTAAATAATTTTTGTACCTGTAAAACATGGGAATTATTTCATTTAAATCACAAAATAATCTCATTCATACCTTTAGAGCGTAGTAGTGCACAGTAATTTAGATGTCGATGAGTGGCGAATTCACCACTCATCAACACTCCTAACTTAAATCTTTCCTTGTCGTCAAGCAATGCTACTCATTTCACATGAAACAATGCAATTATGTGCCTAATTTTTATTGCACAATTAACCTAATGAAATCAACTTGATTGCTACCACACATAGATCTTCACACATGGGCAACTAACTACAAGGGAACAGGGCCCTGGATTTGCAAGGTACAGTACAACTAGCACACGTTGTCTGTACAGATTTGTCCTTTTATGTAACAAACTTAAGGTGCTATTTTATACTGATTAGGATAGATAGTCTAACTATATTTCAACACTAATTATCACTAAGCTATAAATGTAAAGAGACACCTCTTCATTAAATAGTTATTTGCAATTACAAAGAGTGAAGAGTGTTAGAAAAATCCCTATTTCAACATTGCTTAAGTTCTTAGTTTTATAAGTGCTTAAATAGAAATAGTGCTTGAGTGAGTTCTAATTTGTAATAGAATAACTCGTGTTATAAGAGTAATGACTTTTTTTCTTTGAGTAGAGAGTGCTCAGGTAGAGTTACCTAAGTGTGAGACTGATTAGAGTTAATCAGTAGAGGTGGTCTTAGGTAGACTTACTAAGATGATCTTATAGTAGAGTTGCTACTAGCAAAAGGAGCCTAGAGGTAGGTTGAAATCTATATTATAATCAGGAGGTTGATTATAGTGGATTTCTTTGGTGCTTGTAAGGGTACGCTATGGTTTTTCCCTTTTCAACTTATGAAATCAAATATTCAAAAAAAGGTTGTGTGAAGTTTTTGTTCAAAAGAAAGCCCTAGAATGACCTTTAGATATGCCTAAGAATGACTTTCAGATTTGATGAATGAAAATGCATTGGAGAATGAACTGAAAAGGAATTTTGTAGGTTGATTAAAGAGGTGCATGTAGTTCTCGATTAGTTAGGAAAATTATTGATCCTTGATGGTGCTAAAAATAATAAGAAAAAGGATGAAAGATGTAGAAAAGTATTGATTCTCAGGGACCTGGTCCTTAGGAAATTCATCTCAGAAGGAGAAGCTTCAGCAGCATGAATAAAGTCAAGTCTGGGACATGCTCCCCAGACCTACTTTGGGAACAAGTTCTAAGATAAAAGGAGTTTGCAGAGATTAAAGCATGATACTGACTTAACCTAATATGTGAATCAGTGTCTCTCCAGAAAATTGGCTATGACAAGGAGAAAAATATCCTTGATAAAGTAGGTGCATATTAGTCTAACTCAGTACCATACCCTTGTAGGTATGCACCCATGGGAACAATTTTAAAAGTGGACAAATATGACTTGCACAAATTTGAAGATTCACTCAAAAAGGATAGGGACCTGGTCTCATCTCTCAGGTTAGTAACACTACAGGATGTTTTAAAAATAATAAAATATTGTCTAGATGGCCATGTGTTTTTCCTTCTCTAAATAAAAGCTATCAATTTTTTTTGTAAAATAAAGAGTTGCTCTTATTAGGTTCAGACATGTCATTTCAAAAGGAACAACTTTTGATGACAACGATCACCTCTTCAAATTACTAAATCAGGCTATTTATTTTTCTTAATCACAACTCATCACTTTTTGCCTCCTCCAAACCAAACTGGTCCCTCTCGTTCTCTTTCACTCACAAAACCAAATGATTAACATTATTACTTCCTTAAACCCAACTAAGAAACTTGAAGTAGATAAAACTCTAGAAAACCAAATTGAATATGCCCTTATCGAATATCTTGATCCATCAACAACCAAAGCCATAGAAAACTTCACCTTAAATCCTTTAAGTCAAAGTTTGGTAACCTTACTGGAATAAGGCAGAAACATATAGTTGTCAAGAAAAGGAAAAACTTTTATGGACTTGGTCCCAAGAAGATAAAAGTTGAAATTAAAAAGGAAGAGGCAGGTAATGAGACCAAAATAACATATGGAGGATGTGGCTAGTTAAAGAAGGAATAAAATGCTGTTGACTCAAATGGTTCTGCCAGAAAGAAATTTTGATCCCAAGAAATGTGAGAAGCCATGGAATAATGGAAGTTGGTAGAGTATGTCAAGCACCAAGGATGGCTACATCTGTTTAAGAAAACAACACCATGGACTTTGAGATTAAGGTTAGAGAATTTTACTATACCATGGAATTCTCAAAAGATGGGCTAAGTCTGAATACCCAGGTGAAAAGGAAGCTTATCAATATAGATGAATAATAATGGGACAAGATCTTGGATATACCTATAATATATATGTGGATAGTTGTGAAGCAGCAACCCTCAACTAAGTTCATAATCAGTGCATCAAAGATAGGAGGAACATCAACAACTGCAACAAAAAGAAAGTTCTTAAAACTGAGTATCAGTTGGCATTTGAGTTCATTTACAAGGTCCTTCTATCAAGGTTAGAAAACTAAAAATTTCCTCCAGTGTTTACTTGTTCTTGATCGAATATCTGAGTAAGTTTGAGTTAATAAGCGTACCAGAGTACATGAAGAATTTAATCTGTGAGAATGAAAGGAAGCATGGAATGACATATGGGTACTTTCTCAACAAAGTATTCAATCACTATGGGGTAATTAAGAATTATTTTAGCCGAAAAGGACACTGAAATAATATACCTGAAATTACTAAATAAGATGTTGTCTTTTGAGGGACTAGGTGCCACTGATGAACTTGCACATGAAAATGCAAAACTGCAGACAAAAGTGGTAGAACTAACCTGTGAAGTTTAAGGATTGAAATTTGAAGTGAAGGACCTTACCAAAAAGTGTTGGATGCTCATATTGCTGAAACTGCAAGAATGGAGATGCTGCTTAAGTCCTTTTCCCCGAATCCTTCTTCTACCTGAGCCTTGTTATCCTCAATCCCTCATCAATATTATGTCAATTTCATATCCTGGTTCTCATCATGGATTTTAAAGACAGTTATTTTTATGGCAATTATTTTAGCTTACTGTATTGGTACTTATTCTTATTAATCATGAATGAATCTTTATTTGTGATCTTCATTTATCTCCTTTACATTAAAGCTGTTCTACATGTTAGTGTTTTTCTTGTGGCTATAAGTTAACTAATCTGTACTATATTTACTCTTGGTTCACTGTTCTTACTTTTCAATGAAGCCAATAAGGGGAATACTGAGTTCATGTAGTAGGGTATAGGTACTAGGTGAATTGAGTTACAGATTTAAAGGGAGCCATGTTGACAAAAAGTGTGCAAGTGCAGAGAAAGTGTACAAATGCACTAAATGAATGTGCATGATGATAGGGAGAAGAAATCAAATGCACTAAATGAATGTGCATGATGATAGGGGGAAGAAATCAGAGGTTTTTGCTATAAATAACATCAAGGGACCAGGTACCTATGTTGCATGATAATGGAGGAAGCATGATGATAGGGAGAACATTCATCTTCAGGTGGTAATCATACTCATTAAATGTGATGAATGTGCATTGATGCTCAAAATTTCATGGTTGGTTTGTTATTATCAGAAAAGGGGAAAATTAATATATTTAGTTTTGATAATGAACAACTAACTGCAGGGGACTTGGTCCCTGGATGTGCAAGGTAAAGTACAGTTGGCACGCGTTGTCTATACAATTTTGTCCTCTTGTGTAACAAACTTGAAGGTGCTATTTTATACTGATTAGGACAGTTGGTCCAATGATCTTTCAACCCTAATCATTGCTCAACTATACAAATAAAGATATTCCTCTTCATCAAATGGTGTTTTGCAGTCACAAAGAGTGAAGAGAGGCAACCAAAATCCTATTTCAACACTACTCAAGTTCTTAACTTTATGAATGTTTAAATAAAAATAGTTCTTGAGTGAGTTCTGATTTGTAAAAGAATTACTCGTGTATAAGAGTAATGATTTTTTCTCTTTGAGTAGAGAGTGCTTAGGTAGATTTGCCTAAGTGTGAGTTTGATTAGAGTTACTTAGTAGAGAGAGTCCATGGTAGAGTTATCAAGATGAGCTTATAGTAAAGTTGCTACTAGCAAAAGGAGACTAGAGGTAGGCTAAAATCTAAACTGTAATCAGGAGGTTAATTATAGTTGATTTTTTGATGCTTTTGAGAAAACTCATGGTTTTTCCATTCTTGGGGTTCTACTTAAAAATATTGTGTTTTTACTCTTCCTGCACTGTCTTTAGTTCTACTGCACTCTATTGTTTAATTACCTGTGATTGACTATAAGGGACCTGGTCCATCATTATATGGTATAATCCCTAAGGGTTCCAACAATTAGTATCAAAGTAAGGTCACTCTATAAGGTTCATACCTCGAGTGTTTTGGCTAGCATGGCTACTCCATCTAATCTAGAGAAAGGAAAATCTACCACTAAATCACCCAAATTCAATAGGCAGTATTATGGGTGGTGGAAAACCTAGATATTTGACTTGTTATGGTTGAGGATTGTGAGCTGATGGACATAATTATTGATGGTCCTTATGTGTCTGTTAAAGAAGTCAAATAAGGAGAGACACAAGAATGGTTGTTAAAAATAGGAGAGAGTACAATAATGAAGACACAAAAAAGATTGAAAAGAATTATAAGGCCAAGAAACTGTTAGTATGAGGCATAGGTCCTGATGAATACAATAGAATATCAGTTTGTAAAAATGTAAAAGAGATATGGGAGTGCTTGAGAACTACTCATAAAGGCACCACTAATTTGAAGGATTCAAAAGTGGACATGCTGACTACTTAGTATGAAACCTTCACCATGAAATAAGGAGAAATAATCCAAGAAATGCATACAAGGTTCACTTCTATCACAAATGAGCTTCACTACTTAGGTGAAGTGATTTCCTTGAACAAACAAGTGAGAAAAATCCTTGGTGTTATTTCTAAGTCCCGAGAAAGGAAAGTGAATGCCATAACTGAAGCAAGGAACCTAAAGACCCTTACTATGGATGAACTCATTGGAAATCTAAAGACTCATGAGCTCAAGAAGCTGCAAGGGTTGGAGAAGAAGGAAGCAAAAAGAGAAAAATCTTTGGCATTGAAGGCTTTTAAATATAATCCAATTGATGATGAAGACATTGATGTTTCCTATTTGGCAAATAGGATTGTTAGAGCCATGAAAAAGAGTGGCCATTTCCAAAGAAGAGGAAGAAATGCTGAAGTGTGTTACAAATATGGAAGTCTTGAGCATTTTATCAAGGAATGTATCTTGAAAAAACTGGATCATCAGGATTACCTCAAGTATGCAAATTACAAAGGAAAGATCAGTGACCAGGTCCCTGGAAATTCAAGAAGGAAGGATGCAACAAATTATGTAGTAAAACAATCTCTGGCAGCATGGAGATATTTCTCCAGTGAATCAGATAAAGATAAGAAGTCTGGAGATAAATGTCTATACAAGTAGTGGAATATAGTCCAGTTATCTATGATTCCTTATTTTCCTTCATGTCAAAAATGGATGATAAAGAAGAAGATAAGGTAGCTCTCTCTGATATAGAGGAAAATCTAGATAACTATTCTACTAGGAAGATAAAAAGGCTTGCAAGTGTGTTGATAGACGGTGTATGTAAACTAACTACCGAGAATAATGACTTAGAATAAAAAGTAGAGAATTAAGAAAATGAGCTAATTTCTTAAACTCCCCAAATTTTTAGAACTAAAGAGTTGTTTCACAAAGAAAAAATCTAAAAATCTGAATCTGAAGAAGGTAAATGGTGTAGATGGTAGAGGAAAGAAGGAAGCCTCAAGGCTTTAGATTAATCTTGAGGTGAAATTGAAAGCTTCAAAAAAACATCTTATGTCAGCACTTCACAAGAATGAAGAGTTAGAGAGGGACCTGGTCTTCTTGAAAGAAGAGTTGAAAAAGTCTTTTAAGTAGACTACTTCCTCACTTATCCTTTATGACTTGACTAGTCAAGGTGTTAATGATGATAGAGGTTTGGGCTATCAAGGAAAATCCCGACCTGTTGAGTCTAAAGGAAAGGCTTTTTATGACGATAGATGCAAAGGGCATAAACTCTTGTGCACTCTTCCACAGCTGTCATGATGATAGAAGCAAAGGGCACAAACTCTTTTACACTCACTGTGGAAGAGATGGATATTTGAAAGAAAGATATCTGTACTGGCTTAATGTAAAATTAAGGAATACTGGATACATTCACCAGGTGAATGCATATCCTAAGGGATTTGAGTCTCTAAAAATATTGAAGAGGAACCTATCATTGCCTAGATGGTCCAAGAAGAATTTGATCACTCCATTATCCTCCTATAGGGAACTCAAACTTTAGTGGGTTCCCAAATCTAACTTGTGATCATGATTTCAAGAATGGAAGGGGATTGTAGTCAGGAATATTTTGTTGATTGAAAGGGTTCAAAGCTCAATAATGGAAGGTTTGACTGTGTTTTCTCTCTTAAGAGACTTCAGGTGAAGGTGTATTATTTGGAAAAGTTGATCTCAAGGACCTAGTCCTTGGCTTATGAAAGATGATATTAAAAAAAGGGTGTGTGAATTTTGTGTTCAAAAGAAAGCCCTACAATGATCTTCAGATTTGATGAATGAAAATGCTTTGGAGAATAAACTAAAAGAGTGGATTGATAAAAGAGGTGCATGTAGTACCTGATTAGTCAAGAAAATTATTGATCCTTATGGTGCTGAAAATGATTAGAAAAAAGATGAAAGATGTAGATAAGTCTTGATTAGGGACCTGGTCCCTAGGAAATTCATCTTAGAAGGAGAAGCTTCAGAAACATGAATTAGTCTAGTCTGGGACATGCTCCCCAGACCTACTTTGGGAATAAGTTTTGAGATAAAAGGAGTGTTCAAAGATTAAAGCATGAGATAGACTTAACCTAATATGTGAATCAATGTCTCTCTACAAAATTGGCTATGATAAGTAGACAGGTAACCTTGATAAATTAGGTGCATATTAGTCTAACTCAGTACCATACCCTTGCAGGTATACACTCATGGGAACAACTTTGAAAGTGGACAAATGTGACTTGCACAAATTTAAAGATTCACTCAAAAGGGAGAGGGACCTGGTATCATATCTCAAGTTAGTAAAGCTATAGTATGCTTTAATAATCATAAAATGTTGTCTAGAAATCCATGTGTTTTTCCTTCTCTAAATAAAAGCTGTTAATTTTTTGGCAAAATGAAAAGATGCTCTTATTAGGATAAGATATGTCATTTCTAAAGGAACATTTTTGATGACAATGGTCACCTCTTCAAATTGTTAAATCAAGCTATTTCTCATTCTTAGTCTTAACTCATTATTCTTTTCCTCCTCTAAACCAAATTATTCCCTCTCACTCTTTTTCACTTATAAAATCAAATGACTGACATTACTACTTCCTTAAACCTAGTTAAGAACTCAAAAGTAGATAAAAATCTAGAAAATTAAATTGAATATACCCTCAAAAAATATATTGATCCTTTAGTAACCAAAGCCATAGAAAACTTCACCTAGATCCTCTAAGTCAAAGTCTGGTAACCTTGCTGGAATGAGGCAGAAATACATAGTAGTCAAGAAAAGGAAAAACTCTGAGGGACCTGGTCCTAAGAAGAGAAAAGTTGTGATTAAAAAGGAAGAGACAAGTAGTGAGACCAAAGGAAGAGTTAAAGGATGTGGCTAGTTAAAGAAGGAATAAAATATAGATGACTCAAAAGGTTCTGTCAGAAAAAACTTTTGATCCTAAGATATGTGAGAAGCCATGGAATGATAAAAGTTGGTAGAGTATGTTAGGAACCAAGGATGGCTACATCTATTTGAGGAAACAACACCATGGTCTTTGAGAATAAGGTCAGAGAATTTTACTAGATAATAGAATTATTAGAAGATGGGCTAAGTCTGAATGCCTAGGTGTAAGAGAAGCTTATCAATCTGGATATAGAATCATGGGGATAGATCTTAGATGTACCTATGATAGATTTGAGGATAGTTATGAATTAGTAGACCTCAACTGATTTCATGATCAATGCATCAAACATAGGAGGAACATCAACAACTACAGTAAAATGGAAGTTTATAAAAATGAGTATCAGTTGGTATTTGAATTCACAACAAGGTCATGCTACTAAGGTTAGAAAAGAGAACAATTGATTCCAGTGTTGACTTGTCCTTGATCAAATATCTGAGTAAGTTTATGTTTATAAGCTTACTAGAGCACATGAAGAAGGTAAACTGTGAGATAGAACGAAAACATGAAATGCCATATAGGTACTTCCTCAACAAAGTATTAGATCACTTTGGGGTAATTGATAATTGTGTTAGTAGCAAAAGACACTAAAATAATATACCAGAATTCGCAGAATCAAAAGTTGTCTTTTGAGGACCAGGTACCACTGATGAACTTGCAGATGAAAATGCAAAAACTAACGATAAAAGTGGCAGAACTAACTGGTGAAGTTCAAGGATTGAATATTTAGGTGAAGTACCTTACCAAATAGTGTTGGACGCTCATATTGATAAAAATTCAAGAATGGATATGCTGATTAAGTCCTTTTCCCCCAATCCCCCCACTACCTAAGCCCTGTTATCCTCATTCCCTCATCAACCCTGTATCAATTTTATATCCTGGTTCTCATAATGGACTTTAAGGGCAGTTGTTTTTATGGAGATTATTTAAGCTTATTGTCTTGGTATTTATCCTTATTAATCATGAATTAATCTTTATTTGTGCTTTTTAGTTGTCTTTTTTACTTTAAAACTGTTCTACATATTAGTGTTGCCCTGGTGGACATAAGTTAACTAATCTGTACTATCTTTACTCTTGGTTTACTGTACTCACTTTTCAATGATACAAAAAGAGGGAATACTAAATTCATGTATTAGGGACCAGGTACCGGGTGAATTGAGTTGCAGATTTGAAGGGATTCTGTTGACAAGGGGAAGTGTGCAAGTTGAGGGAAAGTGTGCAAATGTACTCAATAAAGGTGTATGATGACAGGGGGAAGAAATTAAAGGTTTTTGCTACAAATGAAAGCAAGGTACTAGGTCCCTATGTTGCATGATGATGGAGGAATCATGATGATAGGGGGAACACTCATCTTCAGGTGGTAATCACACTCATTAAATGTTATGAATGTGCATTGATGCTCAAACTTACAGGTGCTATTTTGTACTAATTAGGACAGCTGGTCCAATGATCTTTCAGCCCTAATCATCACTCAACTATATAAAAAAGATATGCCTCTTCATCAAATAGTTTTTTAAAATTACAAAGAGTGAAGAGAGTCAACAAAAACCTAATTTCCATACTGCTCAAGTTCTTAGCTTTATGAGTGCTTAAATAGAAATAGTTCTTGAGTGAGTTCTGATTTATAAAAGAATTACTAGTGTTATAAGAGTAATGACTTTTAATCTTTGAGTAGAGAGTGCTTAGGTAGAGTTGTGTAAGTTTGAGACTGACTAGAGTTAATCAGTAGAGAGGGACCTTGGAAAAGTTACCATGATGAGCTTTTAGTAGAGTTACAACTAGAAAAAGGAGCCAAGAGGTAGGCTGAAATCACGTCTGTAATTAGGAGGTTGATTATAGTGGATTTCTTTGGTGCTTGTGAGGGCAAGCCATGGATTTTTGTCATGACTCGAGACTACCCCCTAGTCATAACATGGTGCTAGGAACCATTAGTGATCCCAAGTTAACCCATGAACTGGCGTACTGCTTGAGAAACTGATTTAAATTGTATAAAAACTAAATTTTCAGAGTGGAAACATGATCATGAGAAAGTCTAAATAAATATAATGCTGAGAAAGTTTCTAACATAATAAATCTAAAGAAAGAACTCGAATTACATATCATGACTCTGACTGATTATCTACGAAGCCTCTACTATACTGACAATAGATAGGTGGGATATGCCTCCAACTACCAATAATCAATACATTTGGATAATCAAAATACAACACATGAACTGCAATGTACTAGAGTTCCCAAAATAGGAAAACTCATCATCTACTAGCTGAAAGCTAAGAACTGTCTTACCCTGTTCTGTGGAATACTTCTGGTACCTACATTATAAAAGAATGTAGCCACACAGATATATATGTGGTCAGTATTTCTGGAATATACTGAGTAAGTGGGAGTGAATGCAATAAGTAAAACTGAGTAGATACATAATCTCAAAACATGATGTTAAGTGCAAGTAGACTCACCAAGAGACTGAAATCAACTGAAAGCTTAAGTATCTTAAAAAATGAGTAACAAACATAATCTGATAAGCCGGTGAATGACTACCCTTAGTTTCTTAAATCTTTACTTTTGTAGAATAAGAAGAATTGAAGCTGGAAAATGGTAAAACATTAATACTGTATATTAATCTCATGTGAAACTGAATATGCTGTAAAACTGACCTGAGGATCATTATGAACACTGAGCATGAGAAACATGAACATGTTAAATTAAGAATGCAAGACCAAGTATAACATATACTGACATGATCTAAATAACATGAATAATCTATAAAATAGACAGAATAATTACTAAAATTTGATCACTTGGTCAAGAAACCCGAATTGAGATAAACTAAATACTGACTGAAACTGTGGGAGCTATCATGTAACCGATATGCCCCAATTTGAGCAAGTCGGGGTCCAACATATAACCCTAGTTAGAAGGGTGTCAGTACCTTGCCACGGGTACCAATACTGTATAGATCCACTAATTGTGAGTCCTGAAGGGCTAGGGAGTTAGTCCAAAATTAGAGAGTGACCCCTAAGAGAGTGTCATTCCAAAATTGAAGGGTGACATCTCATAATCATACGCTTACTATATAGATTTTAAACTTAGGGACTTCTAATAAGGACCCAGTCCTAACTGTTGGGTAAGCCCCCATCCCTAGGTTCGCTCGGTTCTAAATCCTACTCCCAACTGAATGAAACTGGTGATATTAATGGTTTAACATGACATAGTACTGTAATGATAAGTGCTCAACATGAACATTGTAGTCTTAATATAGTAATAAAAATCATGACCTGTCTGACTTGTAACTTGAAAACAAAGACATGTATAAACAGATAGGTATCAGGTGTTCATAACCCTCCAGCACTGAAAGATCACAAAATACATAAAAAATACTTAAAACAGTTGCATAAAATCATAGTTGAAAGACCTAAGAAATAAGATGTTTCAATAGTTGAGTTAAATATATGAACTTAAACATGGGGATGAGTTAAACTTTAGAAATCAACATATTCACAAGATATAATTCATAACTTGAAGATTTGACATGGAATCACTTGAATATAACATGAGTAATAGAAATTTAAAGTATGAAATAACCTAGTTTATATGGGAACACATATTGACATTGCTTGATTTCAAATTATTAAGAAATATATGGATTAAGTTAATAAGTTGCATGGATAATTTCATAAAATAGGATACAATTTATACTTTTAAACAAAAAGAGGGATTTTGGGCTCAATGGGTAAATGAAACCCATTGATGAATACCCCACACATCTTAATTGTTTGAATCCTTGAATAATAAGCTTGGAATTGAGACGTAGGATGCTTGAATTCTTGAGAACAAACTTGAACTTTGAGGCTAGATAGATGACTTGATGAGAAAACTCTAATCTTGATGTTCTTGAGAATTGAGAGGATTAATGGCATTTAAAATGGAATAGTAATGGCTAATAACCCATATTTGATGCTTTTAAATCTTGGGGAGTAGGGTTTGAGGTGAGGAAAAGACCAAAATACCCCTAGGAAAACTATATAGAAATTGCAGAATTTTTTAGTTGATGACTTAGTTGATATCCTGTCAACTAGTTGATGGCTGATCAACCTAGTATTCATCTTCTCTTAATGATCTAGTTAAGGCTGATGACTTAGGTTATATCCTGCCAACTAGTTGATGGCTCATCAACCTAGCTCCACTTTCTCTTAATGATCTAGTTAAGGCTGATGACTTAGTGGATAGCCTGTCCACTAGTTGATGGCTTATCAATCTAGTCATCAACTTCTCTTAATGATCTGGCTAAGGCTAACGACTTAGTTAATAGCCTGTGAACTAGTTAACGTCTCATTAACTTGGTCGTCCCCTTTTCTTAATGATCTGGTTAAGACTAACGATGAGGTTGATAGCTGGTCAATTAGTTGACGACCTATCACCTCAAGTCATCACCTGGTAGCTAGATTTAGTCACATTATGGTTAAGGCTGATGACGAAGTTGACAGCTTGTCACTTAGTTGATGGCTTATCACCTCAAGTTGTCACCCTTTAGCTGAACGACCACTCTAAAATAAAATGAGCATATCTTTCTACTTTGATATTGGATTAAAGTGAAATTGGATGTGTTGGAAAGAAGACTCAAAGTTATTTAATTTGATATATAATAGGACACCTGAATCATTAATATTATAAGAGTTACACCCATTTAAAGTTGACCCTTGTAGTATTAGATAGAAAAACTCAATCAATAGAAGTGTTCTCAACTCGACTTTTCTCTAAGTGCTTCCTATGAATATTTTCACCAAGATAGCACTTAACACACTCGGTAAATTATCATGACACATATATTCATAGCCAAATCTTTTGATGAGAGTTTACACACATAGGAACAACGGTTCAAAGTCTTGATTGAAAGTGCAGGGTGTTACATTATCTCTACCTTGGAATCATTCATCCTTGAATGATGGATAGAAACTTGTTGAAGACTTAAAAGTATGAAATAATGTACACATTGCATGTCTGGTAATGAAGAGTATAGATGAGCTGAAATATTATAACTTTTATCATGAAACTGATTTTTTAGCTGACTTGACTTTATTGACGATAAGGAGCTGATTCATGCTGAGAGTTTATAACTTACTTAAAATGTTCATGATACAATCATACATATAAAATTGCGAAGTGATAACTGATGCAATGAAATTCCAAGAGTTACTAAGGATAAAATAAGGTATGTAACTTCTCATTAGGGATTTCTCCTCAACAAAACATGTATAGAAATCAAAAGAAAAGGGCTTCATAGCATCACCAAGTACATTATATAAGCACAAATAATACGATAATAAGACCAAGGTCATACAAGGGGTATCACAATATCTGAGTTGGAATACTTAGAAAATTAAGATCGTGCATTGAACACTTATGAACTGAGTTATGACTAAATAGTTGAATTTGAAACATGAATCATGAACTGAATTGAATTTGCAATTTACATGGATGTGAACAAATTACCTCTTGGAATAGCCATATTCATGAAACTTTAGATAGTAAGACTAGATGGAAAGATGGAAAACTATAGGAACTTGTCTGCCTGGGCTGCTAAACTAATTGCTGGCTAAGAAGTTCTAATAACATTAGGGAGCAACGAATTTTGGGCAAGATCTGAATAAGGAATCACGACATGGATACAAATCTATAACATGGAGTATAGGCCTATAAAATATAAGCTAGGATAAAATCACTCTGCCTTAGGCAATACAACTACTAACTTTAAAGATTATCCATATTTCTCAAATACTCCCTCAACTATACTTATCCTCTTAAAGACTATGCTTATTGATTCAACTTGTAATTCTCACATGAGTGTTGATAACTATATCTACTAAAGTATGAGCTGAACTAAATTCTCTCACCTTGTTCAAGTCTACTCAAAGTCACAAGGTACCACACATAACACCATAATACAAGTGTAAACCATGGATTCAATATCCTATGTATTTTCAAAGCTCTTATCTCAAGAATATTACTCCTTACCACTTTAACGACTAACTTCAACCTCTTACTAGGAATTCACTATCTCACAATACGTCAATCCACTTCTATACCAAAATGACATTCAAGCCTATTATTATAATCACATATGAACTTCTAGTCAACCAATCCTCCTTGGAAAGTTTTACATCATCTCTAATACCTCTATCAACAACAACTTCTATGCACCATCTCTATGAAGACACACATAGAATTCACAGTTAACCATGAAACATACCAAAAGCTTTGCCTTAATCTTCCTTCACACTTATAGCCTGAGATGAAACAAACATACAAAAATCTTTCCCTAATAAGGGACACTTACTCTCTCCCATCTAAACTATTATTCATTAATTTTCTTTTTCATCACCACTACCTTAACATAAGAAGAGGTCACTGATAGGTTAGAACATGAGGACCTAAAGCATAACAGAATACTAAACATAGCTTTGACACTTAACTAAGGTCTGAGGAATAGAGTATCAATGGCATGACTTCATTAAAGAGATCTAAACTAAGGACATGCATGCCATAACGAAATTTTCACTGGTCATTAAGGGTGCACTATAAGTTACGAGAATTGAGCATACTGTAAAGCATGAGCACATGAGTCATGAGCTGCATGACCTAAGTTTGGAGTTCATAAATTCATGAAATATAATTTGTACTATTGAGTGAACTGGAACATCTTATACTAGGAACGGAGAGTTCACATGATTCTATATAAGTGAATGAACATGAACAATGATCATGGAGCTGACGTGTAAGACATGAGTATATGTCATGATGAATGAAGAACAAAAATTTACACTGATATAATAATGGGTCAGGTATCTTCCTCCCTAGTGTTTTTCTATAACCCACTATCATCACTACTAGAATCTGAGAGCCTGACTTGGTTCCTTATTCTATCATATCCCCCTTAGATTCAAGCTATTATTCTAAGTCTGTGGACACTTTGATAAAGTCTATACTTAATTGCAATCACTTTACTCTAGAGCCCGAGATATAACAATACACATTAATAATAAACTCACCTTGAAAGACTGTCTCTTAAAGTATAAAACCAGTTGCTAGAACTTTCTTCTGAGATTGAACTCTTAACTTTCTACAGCCCCAATAGTCATCATATAATGACTTAAAAACTGAATAACTTAGAACCTTCGGGAGTATCACCATACCTTGAGTTTGCACCATCTAGAATTTCAAACTCTTCTTTCTATTAGATTAATCATCCACAATTCAAACATAGATTCTAACACTTAACATGGATATCCATAGAACTTCTCATACACTAATACCCATGTATTACAATCGGATAGGAATCATGAAACACTAATACACACAAAATCTTATGAACACACTCAATCTTAACAAGCTCCTCTATCATTGTGGTCGCTGCCTAACCTCCACCTTGACTAAAGGACTAACACACTCCAAGTCTCCCTTAATTAAGAAAACTCTCTTATAGTGTTATTAAATAAACTACATAACACCTTTTTATCTCCATGGATACATAATCTACTAAATTCAAATAAAAACTATCCCTACTTTACTACTGCTAAACTTCTAGGTTCATGCTTCTAACTTTAGGTCATATGCTATCATAGAATTCTGAGAAGGGATCTGAGAGAACATATGACTATGGCTTACTACACAATTTTCATGAACATTAATGAAATCTTTCAAACTTTAGAACATAAAGGCACTGCTGGGATACTTTCGAGCCTGCATGTAATTCCATAACTGTCTGTGGGGACTGTCTAAGAAAATTATATCAACAGGAATTTAAGCTTGACTATTTTTGTAACCTCAAAACTAAGGCAAAGTTGACATGAATGGAGTAATGTAAGAATTTGCATAAGTTCCTTAGAGAACATCTCTACTACACGATCTAAGACATGAAAAAAGGGAAATATTTCTTAAAAGCCTATAGCCTCTCAAAAAACAAGTACAAATATCTTTGTATCATTCTGCAAGACTCTACTAGACACGGCTTTATAGACACCCTTGGACACTTGAACTCTATGATCTGATACCAAGTTTGTCACGACCCGAGACTACCCCCTAGTCGTAACATGGTGCCTAGAACCACAAGTTATCCCAAGCAAACCTATGAACTAGCATACTCTTTGAGCAACTAATTTAAATTGTATAAAAACTAAATTTGCTATACAGAAACATGATCATGAAAAATTCTAAATAAATATAATATTGATAAAGTTTATAACATGATAAATCTGAAGAAAGAACTTAAATTACATATCATGACTCTGACTGACTATCTATGAAGCCTCTACTATACTGACTATAGATCTCTGGGACATACTTCCAACTACCACTAATCAATACATATGGATAATCAAAATACAATCCATAAACTGCAATGGACTGGAGTTCCCGAAATAGGAGAACTCATCACCTGTTGGTTGAAAGCTAAGAACTGTGTGACCCTAATGTATAGAATACTTCTGGTACCTACATTATGAAACAATGTGGACAGACAGATGTATATGTGGTCAGTACTTTTGAAATATACTGAGTAAGTAGGGGTGAATGCAATAAGTAAAACTGAGTAGATACATAATCTTAAAACTTGCATGCTAAGTATAAGTAGACTCACCAAGAGGCTAAAATCAATTGAAAGCTGAAGTATCTTAAAGCACGAGTAACATACATAATATAATAAGCTGGTGAATCACTACACTTATTTCTTAAATCTTTACTTTTGTAGAACAAGTAAAACTGAAGCTGGGGAGTAGTAAAACATAAATACTATATGTAAATCTTATGTAAAGCTAAACATGCTGTAAAAATGAACTGAGGATCATGTACGAACACTGAGCATGTAAAATATGAACATGTAAAATTGAGAATGCAAGACCAAGTATAGTATGTACAGACATGATCTGTTAACATGACTAATCCATAAAATAGACTGAATAATTACTGAAATTTGATCATTTAGTCAAGAAACATGAACTGAGATCAACTGAATACTGACCAAAACTGTGGGAGCTATCATGTATTCGATATGCCCCAATCTAAGCAAATTAGGGTCCAACCTATAACCTAGTTAGAAGGGTGGCAGTGCCTTGCCACAGGTACTAACACTGGCTGTGAGGAATCACTAATAATCAGTCCCAAAGGACTAGGGAGTCAGTCCTAAATTGGTCGGTTACCCCTAAGAGAGTGTCAGTCCTAAAATAGTGGGTGACATCTTATAATCCTACGTTGGCTATGTAGTTTTGTAACTTAGGGACTACTACTAAGGAACCAGTCCTAACTGATGGGTGAGTCCGCATCCCTACGTTCTCTCGGTGCTAAATCCTACTCCCAACTGAATGACACTGGTGTTATTAATAGTTTAACTTAACATGGTACTGTACTGATAAGTGGTCAGCATAAACATGGTAGTCTGAATATAGTAATAAAAATCATGACCTGTCTAACTTGTAACTTGAAAACAAAGACATGAATAAATATATAGGTATCATATATTCATAACCTCCAGCACAGAATAATCACAAAATACATAAACAATGCTTAAAACAGTGGTATAAAATCATAATTAAAAGACCTAAGAAATAACATATTTCAATAGTTGAGTGAAATACATAAAATTGAACATGGGGATGAGTTAAACTTGATAAATCAATATATTCACATGATATAATTCATAACTCAAAGATTTGACATAGAATCACTTGAATAGAACATGAGTAATGGAAACTTAAAGCACGAAATAACCTAGTTTACATGGGAACACTTGTTGACATGGCTTGAATTCAAATTACTAAGAAATATATGGATTAATTTATTAATTTGCATGGATAATTTCATAACATAGGATACAATTCATAATTTTAGATAAAAAGAGGGTTATTTTGGGCTCAATGGGTGAAAGAAACTCATTGATGAATACCCCATACCTTAATTATTTGAATTCTTAAAGAAAAAGCTTGAAATTATGACCTTGGATGCTTGAATTATTTAGAAGAAACTTGAATTTTGAGGCTTAAGAGATGACTGGATGATAAAACCCTAATCATGATGTTCTTGAGAATTGAGAAGATTAATGGCATTTAAAACTGACTAGTAATGACTAATAATGCCTATTTGATGATTTTTAGTCATGGGGAGTTGGATTTGAGGTAAGTAAAATACCAAAATGCCCCTATGAAAACTAAATAAAAGTTATAAAATTTTTTAGTTGATGACTTAGTTTATAGCCTGTCAACTAGTTGATGGCTTATTAACCTAGTTGTCACCTTCTCTGAATGATCTAGTTAAGGCTGGTGATTTAGTTGATAGCCTGTTAACTAGTTGATGGCTTATCAACCTAGTCATCACCTTCTCTTAATGATCTGGTTAGGGCTGACAACTTGGTTGATAGCCTGTCAACTAGTTGACGGATTATCAGCCTAGTCATCACCTTCTCTTAATGATCTGGTTAAGGCTAATGACTTAGTTGATATCCTATCTACTAATTTATGGTTTATCAACCTAGTCGTCACCTTCTCTTAATGATCTAGTTAAGGTTGACGACGTGGTTGATAACTGGTCACTTAGTTGATGGCCTATTACTTTAAGTTGTCACCTTATTGCTAGATTTGGTCATATTCTGGTTAAGGCTAAAAAGGAGGTTGATAACTTGTTATTTTGTTGACAGCTTATCACCTCAAGCCATCACCTTGTAGTTGGAAGAACACTGAAGTAAAATGAGCATATATTTCTACTCTGATACTGTATTAAGGTGAAATTGGATGCGTTGGAAAGAAGACTCAAAGAAATTTTCCATTGATATTTAATAGGATAATTGAATTATTTTATTCTAAGAGTTACACTCGTGTAAAGTCAACCTTTGTAGGATCGTATACTAAAACTCTATAGATACAAGTGTTCTCGACTCGACTTGGCTCTAAGTGCTTCCTATGAACATTTTTCACCTAGATAGCACTTAAAATACTAGGTAAATGATCATGACTCATATTAATATCCAAATCATTTGATGCAAGCTTACACACATAGGAATGATAGTTCAAAGTCTTGCCCAAAAATACGTGGTGTTACATTTTTTCCTTCCTGGGTTTCCACATAAAAATCTTATGATTTTACTTTTTCTTCACTTTCTTTAGTTCTCATGCACTCTATTGTTTGATTACTTATGATTGACTTTGAGGTTCCTTGTCCCTCATTGTGTGGTGTAACACCTAAGTGTTCCAACACTGAGGTTTATTCATTGGGTACTCTTATTTCAGGAATTTGACTTTGAGGTAAAAGAATATAAAGGCACTAAAAACGAAGTTGCGGACCACCTACCTCACTTTGAAGATGAGGCAATGTTGAAATTAGGGATGGGCTTGAAATAGATGATACTTTTCCAGATCAACGAGTCTTGACAGCATCTCAAGACTTAATCCACTGATTTACTAATTTTGCCATCTTTTTGGAAAATGATCTTATCCCAGAAGACTTATTATTTAAGCAATATAAGCAATTTATGCATGAGTTGAAGAAAGATTTCCTGGGATGAGCCTTATCTAATTTTGGTATGTGCAAATGGAGTTATTCAGAGGTGTATTCCTGAGGTGGAGATGATGAGCATCCTTGGGGCTTGTCATTCTTTGCCAGTTGGGGGGTCATTATGGTGGTACACGTACATCCTATAAAATTCTACAGCATGGGTACTATTAGCTGACTATTGACAAAGATGCTCATGATTTTGCTCAAGCTTGTGATCAGTGTTAGGGACAAGGTAATATTTTGTGGAATCATGAACTCCCCATGATACCTACCTTAGAGTTAAAGTTTTTGATATAAGGGGAATTGGTTTTATGGGTCTATTTGTGAGCTCTTATGGGATGAAGTATATACTAGTCGCGGTTGACTATGTTTCTAAATAGGTGGAGGTGGTTGTACTTCCCAATAATAAGGGTAGAAGGGTAACTGCATTTTTGAAGAAGAACATCTTTTCGCAATTTGGCACTCCATATACCATTATTAGAGTTGGTTGGTCTTACTTCTGTAATTATTTCTTTAAGGCACTGCTAAAAAAATATGGTGTGAAACATAAGGTGGCAACACCTTACCATCCACAAATGAGTGGGCAGTTTGAGGTCTTCAATCGTGAGATCAAGTCCATATTGGCTAAGATTATGAATGCTAACCTAACTTATTTTTTACGAAAGTTAGACGATGCACTTTAGGCTTATCGAACAAATTTTAAACCCCTCATAGGGGCCTCTCTATATTAGATTGTGTACGACAAAGCATGCTACTTACCGTTGAACTTGAGCACACAATATATGGGTGTTGAACATGCTAAATTTTGAGAGGAGTGCAAAAACTTTAAGGATGATTAAGGTGAATGAGTTGTATAAATTCTGGCTTTGAGCTTAGGAGAGCTCAACCTTGTACAAAGAAAAGATAAAGTTGCATCATGACAGAAAGATCATAAAAGGGTGTTTGAGCCTAGTGATATAGTCCTGTTAAATAATTCTAGACTTTTCTTGTTTCCTTGCAAGTTGAAGTTTAGGTGGTATAGACCATTCACTATAGTTAGAGTGTTCCCGCTTAGTTCTATTAAGTTAAAGCAAGATGTGAAGTCCTATGCAAGATGAACGGTCAGAGTGTTAAGCACTATTGGGTACAACTAATAAAGTGAAAGTTTGTGTTTATATAAGCCTTGGAAAAGACTAAGTAACCAAGGTAATCGAGTCATTCGTGACATTAAATCAGGTGCTTCATGGGAGGCAACCCATTGGCTTGTTGGTGAAGTCTGAGTATGTAACGTAGCCACGTTGTGCCACCGCATTAAATCAAGCGCTGGTTAGGAGGCAACTCAATGTTTTATTGTTCAGTTTGTTTTTATTTTTTTAAGGTTTAAAAAATGGGAAAACACCTGGAATATGGTAAAAATTGCAAAATTTTGAGAAGTCCAGGTAAGGGACATACTGACCCACTTATGGGGGTCATAAGTCCAACTTACGCCAGGTAAGTGGTGTTTTAGGTATTAGAGTGAAAATATAAGAATTGTGGGGTCTCTAAAGTTGTACTTATGAACCCACTTATGGGGTTATAAATACAACCTACAATCCCGTAACTGGGTTCATTAAAATCAGAGAGTTATTGGTCACTTACTGTGGCCCACTTATGGGCCGTACGACTTATGGACCCTAAGTGGCCCTATAAGTGGAACAAAAATCAAGGGTCAAATTTTTAAAAATTAGGTAGTCCCAAGTGGATCCAACCTGATCCGACGCACCAACAACTTTAAAACCCCAAACCCTATCCATATACCCAACTTTATATGATTTTCTTCTTCTACTTCCAAGTCTTTAAATCCAGGTAAATATTTTGTGGCTCCTTCTTATGAAAATCATGTTCTTGCTTATGGATTATTAAGAACGATACTTGATATAGCATGAATTTAATGCTATTTTCATGAATCCTCAAATATATGGAGCTTACAATTGAATAAAATTTGAAATAATGCATAACCAGTGGTTGGGAACCTGTGATTAATTAATTTTTAGAAGTAGAAGTTGAATAGTATAGAAAAAGCCTAAAAATACTTTTGCAAATACATGTGAACTTGAATTGATATATATTTTAGTGAACGAAATTGGACTTAAAATTTCAAAATACACTATATGGGATAAAACATTTGGGAAAAAGTTGAAGTACCCTGAGGAGCGCACTTATGGATCTCGTAAGTAGCACTTACGGGCCATAAGTGGCCTCGTAGGTGTCATACCTGAAGCCTTGAAACTTTAGGGCTTTTTCTGAAACTTACGAGGGCACCTACGACACTCGTAAGTGGCACTTATAACCTATAAGTGGGGTCTTAGGTTCCATGCCCTGGGTATTCTAATTCTTTTTCAACTCTTTTGTTTCTTTCTTCTATTTCAAGAACTAATAACTAATTTTATAGGTACAATGGAACCAAAAGCAGCACAGAATAAGGGAGTCCAGTCTATACTTCAAGATGAGTCACCTGAGAGGAGCGGCTCAGCGAAGAAGTACCCGGTGAGCCCAGACAGACCATTAGTCCTAAGACATACTAGTGGAAGATCTTAGAGATAGGCTGCTACTACAGCAGTTGTGGCTATATTAGGTGTCCAGCTCTACTAGCCCCTATAGGAAGGGGTCTAACCTCCATCTCCCCTGGTATTCAATATAGGACCTCGGATGAAGAATCCAAGCCAGACCCTACTCACTCTTCGTAGTATAAGGAGGAAGAGGATGATGCAGAGGATGAGGTAGATTAATAGTTTAGGTTTAGGGATGATATTTATTTTGGTTCTATCTAGGAGGCTGATACACCTTCTTCTTAGTCTGAGGAGGGATCGAAGAATGCATTTGAGTTAGCTAGTGAGTCAGCATCGGGGCCAGTTGCACCCCAGTCAGAGAAGGGTGCAAATCAGTCCCATGAAAGATTTTATCATCATTAGCACAAGATACTCCACTATTTGGAAATGAAACCCAATTTCCTATTCCACCACCTGTTTCCCCAATATCTGATTCTAAATATGTATCAGCTATACCCATTGTTGATGTTTATTCGAGATGGTGTGTGGAGGGGTTGCAACATATTTTTGAGAGGGATAGCTTCCTAACTAAGTAGGGTAATTTTAAGAGGAGTATTGCACTAGAGAGAAGGGCTGATTTTATGGGGCTAGCAAAAGCACCAGACCTACAGTTTCTTTTGACAGATACCAGTTGGGGTGGATGACTAGGCCTCAAGGTTCATACATCTCAACTCTAGTTTAGGATTTTTATATTTCTTATACCTCTACGATTTATCTGATTCGCTCGCGAATGGGTAGAGGTGTAGAGAAGCCCTAGTTGACCTATAATTTGGTTAGAAGGGTTAGAGTAGACACTTTTGAGGTGACCATCCATTGAGTATTATTTGGGCTAGAGTATGTGGTACAGACAATGACAATAGAGTTTGAATTTCGGATGAGATTAGCACGGGATGGAAGATAGAGGCTTTACTTGGCTAGGTAGATAGACATCTAAATGACTTGGGCACTGATGCCTTATGGATAGAGGGTAAAGAAGAGATAAAGAAGGTAGTACTGTATTTTTTAGAAAAATTTTGGTGGTCAATGGTATGATTTATGGTGAGTCCTACTTTGTTGGACAATATACATAAACAAAAAAGAGCTGCATTAGTTCCCAGTCTGCTTGCTTGATATGATATAGATTTTTCTACATTGATCTGACTGGATATTTATGTTAGAGCATTCGATGAGACTACCACTCTCTATATCCCTTATCTAATCCAACAGTTATGAGATGCGACTAACGTACTAACTATTCCTGATGTTAATCATAAGATTGAGGTGGTGAGTACTACATATATTGTTTGATTAAGGATCCAACAAATCTGGTCCTTCCACAGACAGCGCAACCACCTTTCACTACTATCTCGGTCTATTTTGAGGGACCTTTACTTTTGGATGAGCCTATTAAGAGGCCAAACATTGTTATTGATATTCAGATGAGTGAGTAGAGAGCTTATCCCAAGATTTTTATAGGTGGGGAAGAGGCCCTGACTACATCTACGTTAGCCCTAGCTTCTACTTCTAAGCCGACAGAGGCATCCACTTTTCCCCCTTGTTCCTTAATTACTGGTTTGTTTAGTATGCCATGGGAGTTTCTACAGAACCTATTTGAGTGGCAGGATAAGGTGATAACCTGCCTCACTCAAACAGAGTCGCTTTGGGCTACACTTTGTGGACTCCTTTGGTCCGGACTACACTTAAGACTATTAAGGACTGGTTTGAGTTGAGGATGAGGGATGAGATGGTGGAGTATATGAGGGAACTTCATGCTCATATTGACACCTTCAAGTCTAGGATGACTGCACTATTGTGAAAGGTTCAAACTCTTGATTTTTCTGGCTTTCGTGGGGAGATAGCTACATTGTACACTGATGTGTGATCACTAATAGAGAGCCAAGTTCTATTCGTTCCTACAGTTATCTTGTCCTTATATAACTATTGCCTCTACCTTCTCCTATGATATTTTATTTATTTATGGACCAGGATAAGGTCCCAGTTGTTGGGACCAAGAGAGTCGAGAGAAGGAGCTACAGGACCCCATCATGCCATTTGATCAGGCCCTAAAAAGAACAACCATTCGTTCTAGTATTCCCCAAATAGTTAATGAGCAGAGATAAGCTAAGATAATAGCGGCCGCGTCTTCTAGTCATGCCCCACCACCACCTTCGCAGGATGAGCCATGAGATGATCTAAATAGGGGTGAGTCTGCTACGGATGCCTAGGGTATCCTAGGTATGTCTTCATTCCCTTATTTTATATTATATTTATGCACTAGGGACAATGCATGGTCTTTAGTTGGGGGGTGTACAACAATTAAGGTTTATTTTGCCATATTTCTTTTACTATCGATTACGCTATCATAGTAGAACTAGAATGTTTAGGTTGTTTTGTTGTTGTACTTGTGTTTTGATTTCTTTGTGTTTAACTAGGAGAAAAATAAGTAAAGTAAGGGAAATTGATATAATTTGTTTGCTTTAAAGTATTTTGGGAAAAATGATACCTCTCCAAAAACTTTTTATGAACTGTGTGATGTGCTTGTATACGTGACCTTTTTGAATCTTATTATGGCATTAGGATTAGGGAAAAATCATAACTTAGCATATGCGAGAACTGAATAAGTTGTAGGTGGTAATACAACCCTGTACTATGTGTGTGTGAGATGCTTAGCTAGTTCCATTTGTGCATTTAATCTAGAACTTTCTTGGTTAGTCTTGCCTAGGTTGTAGGATAATTGCTTAGGATGTGATCATAGGACAATTTTTGAATTTAGTTCACTCTTATCCTAAATGGCCATCTAAATATGAATAAGTATCCCTTGATCCCCGATTTGAGCCTACATATAACTATTTTCCTGTTATCACCTTTCACCTTCCCAGTTCAGTTACAATGAACTTTTTTTGGCCCTGGTCCCTCCTTGGATGTTGTGCACCTCAACTCAAGTAAATTGCCTAAGTTGAGGGCAGCTATCATAGGGGTGCGTAGTTAGAATTGGGTATGAATAAGGATTTGAATAAGTGAAAATAAATTAGGTTGGGTGTGGTAGAAAGAAAAAAATAGACAAAGATAAAAGTAAAAAAAGAGAAAAGGGAAAAAAAGAGAGAATAAGGAAACTGCACCCAACTTGAATAAGCAATAAAAGAGAAAAGGGAGAAATTAAAGAAATTCGGTAGAGAAGTGGAACCTAAATGTAATTATAGTGTCAAGGATGGTGAGTCACTAGTTCCCACCATACAAGCTGCCAAACCTACATTACAAGCAGAATAAAGTCCTATAATGATCCTAGTCTAACTGTCTAAAAAACTAAGGTAAAGAAAATAAGGGCAAGACTATGATATTCTATGTAAATTGATTGGAACTTCTTTTGTGGGTGCGACTGTCTCGTTATCATCCCCACATTGACATGCATGATTATACTGTGAGAGTAGGACTTCTTTGTTGTGAGGGTACATGGTTTGTGTTGCTAGATACTTATCTGTTTGGGTAGTGTAACTTGTGTATTTGATTGATTATCTTTTTCTAATGGAATGCCATAGATTGATCCCTTTGTGTCACATTATTATGATACATAAATCCACAAGTAGTTTTGAAAAGTTGGAAATAAGAGGGGTAATATTTTAGCCCAAAATTGAGTGGACTGTCGTAGGTACTTGGGTTTCTCTTGGTTAAGCATCATTGTATTATTTTGTTATGTGTTTTTTGCCTAAGTTGAGGGTATTTATGTGCCATGGTTTCATGTAACTTTTGATGCTTAAAATCGGAAAATATGCAAGTACTTAGATTCATTTTGTTAGATATGATGTGTTCTTATGTTTGTTTTGTAGAAAACTAGGTTTTGGGATATAAAAAGAAGAAAATGATTTAAAGTGTGTAGAAGATCCTACTTATAGGCCCAATTACCACGTGCGTCCACCATAAATGGACACGTAAGTATAAGAAGAAGAGGACCTAAGAACTTGAAGTCTGAAGTTTTGTCTGATAGTCACGAAGGGACTACTATTGGGGTGTAAGTACCGCTTATGCTCATATTAAGTGCCTTAATAGGTAGAATTCTGAAGCTCTAGAGTTTGTCTAACACTTGTGACCCACCTAGGGGTCTGTAAGTACCAGGCTTGTAAGTGGGTCCATAAGTGACCTCCGCTCCAGTTTTTGTTATTCATTTTGGTTAGGATATTTAGCGTTGTGATGTATTCTATAAATACCCTTTTGATCTTTTTGTATTTTTAAGGTTAGGATTCTAGTTTTCATCTTAGATTGATTTTAACTCAAAAGTGACCCAGACTTTTTACTCTTGATATTATTTTCACCAAATCCCTTCATTTACTTCTTTGTATTTTTTCGGCCACTTCAGCAAATTCATGAGAGATATTCGATCTATTCCCTGTGGGTTTGACCCCAACCTCTGTTGGGTTACTATATTTGACAGTAACCACATTGTGATTTCTTAGGAAATATAACTTGGGCGCATCAATGACACCTATCCGCCTCTCCGTGATGGGTAAGCCAGGAACCCAATTCCAAACACAACATCCCAACTTATAGAAATAAGGAAATAAGAACATAATAAACCCCCGAGTAAAATTAAAGTAGATTAGTGGACTAGTATAGTCAAAATCTAGACAATCTCAGGTTTGGTAGTCACTAATACACACCACTAAATATAGAAATCAAAAAAAGTTTGAGTATCTTAAAATGCAAAAAATGCATAAAGATAACGCTAGAGAAGATTTTAGTAGTTTTTGAAAACAATAGCAGCTTTCTCGAATCTCCAAGAATGCTAACTCAAAAGGAACTAGAAGAATCAATTCCTATAGGTTGTTGGATTGATACCTACACGTAAGGTGCAAAAAAAGAACGAATGAGTACGGAACCACGTATACTCAACAAGCATTGTTTATAGACCCTAATTCAATATGGTGACAACTAACATCACGTCTACTATCTAAAACAATCATACAACCTATACTCAAGAAAACTGCCCTATTATAACTGAATAATCAAGTCTAACAGTCATAAGGATTTCATAACACAATCCAAGAAATCTTCAATACAACAAAATCAAGTAACAAATAGTCAAGTACTTAATAAATAATACAAAGTCGACAATTACACTTTACTTAATTCGAATCAGGAATGAATGAATGTATATACTACCTACACACCTACCGAGCAATGGCTTTAAGTTCAAGACCAATGGGGGACTCACAAGGTCTATCTACTATGCAGGTGTGCACTTCGGTCCTAATAAATATTATGCAGGAGTGCACTCCGATCAAATATAGATAATAATGTGCAGGCATGCACTTCGATCCCAAATCAAAAATTACATTAAGCAAATCATTCTATGACTTATGCCAAGGAAATATTAATTCAAAAATCAACTCAAAATAGTAAGTGGGAGTATTCTCATTAGCTAGCATTTTCAACAAACCCCTCAAATAATGCCGGTACATGTATAGATACTTGTCACTTTACCTATACAGGACCCCCATTCCCCATTATTCCCATTACATATAACTAACACATAAGCACTTAGAAAATAAGTCTAAGAAATTCTTAGCTTGCCTCAAACGAAAGCCAATTATAAATTTACAAACTCACCCTTTAGTAAAGCTTCTGAATGGTCAAGATCTATTAAATTATATAATTTCCTTAAGAATATGAATCTAATAACACCCATTTGATGTGATGACCCTCAGGTCATTTCTATATTTCAGCTTATTTTCATCGATAGCGCTTCTCTATAGCTACCCCAAGTCATTTATGACTTGCTGGAACTAACAGTTTAGTTACTGGATAATTCATTTAGGTTTTAGAGAGAATTCTCTATTTTAAAGTCTTTGTTGGTTCCAAATTCCACCGAGCTAAAACTTTAGTTAAATAACCTTGTATGCAAATTTTGACTATGTCAATAGCTCCATAATGTTGATTTTAGGCTTGGTGGACCTTTGGTTCAGGTCCCCAAGACACTCGAGCTCATTTTGACCTATTGGTTGGAAACTTAAGAAAATAAAATATGGGTGTGGGATTCACAGTGAATCCCAAGCACCCGATTGAGCTAATTTTGGACATGAAAAATCAGGTGCATCAGAAAATTTGGTGTCACCGTGATCGCAGTATCTATATCGCGATCGTGAAAAGTCTTACCAGCCCAACTTATTATGATCATAAGGCTTTGGTCACAATCACATTTCGCGTATGCAGGCCCAATATGGTGCAATCGTGACAACTCAATCGTGATAGCGACTCCTGAATTCCTAGACTGGGTATAAAAGGGCCTATTTTCCATGATTTTGGTAATTCTTCATCACTTTCTTGAGTGTCAAAACCCTAAATAGTGTGATAGCTCAAAATTGAGACTTGTGGGTGACTTAGGATCTTGATCAATTTTTTTTTCATGATTTTCTTAAGATTTAAGGTAAGAATTCACCCTTTTCTTGGTAGATTTTATTGAATTATTGCTCAAAATCCCAAAAACTTTTGGGCTTGAATTTATCCCCAATTTGGATTTTTTTCACCTATTTTTGAGGATAATGCTTTTTTGATCTTGTAAGAATGTTGGGTTGGTTTTGGAAATGTGATTTTTCTAAGTGGGCCCCATATGAGGGTTTTGTGTGATTTTTGGACCTGAAGAATAATGGTGTAATCTGGGTATTGTTATTCACATAGTTATGAGTAGAATGTGTTTTTGATAGCTTGACATCTTGAGAAGGCTTCTCAGAAGGGAAAATGGTGGTTTAGTGGTTTGTTGAGCTTTCTTTGGCGTTGAGGTAGGCGAGGTTTATCCCTTGTTAGATTAACATATTTCATAGTATTCTTATGATATTGTGTTAGATTTAGGATAGGTTTTAGGTGTCGTATTGATGAAATACAAGACTTGGGTTAGTTGGACCGTTTAGGCCATTTTGAAATCGTAGAGTTGAACATTTAGCTTGTTTCCTTATGCTTTAGGTGAATTCGACTTTATTTCTCATGTTTAGTATGAGAATGCCTTATATCACTCAAGATTAAGTATAGATGATCTAATTTCTCATACTTAGGGTAAGTTGGCCTTAGTTTCTTACACTAATGAAGGTTGCCTTAGTTCCATTTGACTTAGTTAAAGTGCTTGAGAAGGATCTCTACCTTAGGGTAATTTGTGGCTTGCTTAACATGTAAGAGTGGATTTAGATACCTTAGCCTAGTCTAGGCTAGAACTTGACTTAGAATGTATTTTGAGGATTTAAAAGTGGACTCTTTAACCCACCTTAAGCCAAGATTGATGTTAGTTCTCTTGAAACCCTTATACACTTGTTGACTACCTAGAGAATGCCTTTTGAGTCAATATTGAGAAACTTTGATACTTGGTGGTTATGTTGGTTAATGTGAGGATAAGCGCCAATTGATTATGCTGTTATTTATTCTATTAGTGATACTACTCATAATGTTGATTATATATATACATATTCGATTCAAGTCCGAAATATGATTATGTTGTTGATTATATATACACCCAGTTTAAGTTCGGAGAAAAATTATGACACTATTGATTATAATTATCGATTCAAGTCTGGCTATTGATTATAATTACCAATTTGATTTTAACTATTAATTATCTATTAGTTCAAGTCTGGCTCTAGATTATTTATCAGTTCGAGTTCAGATATATATATATATTATGCTATAATGACATACTTTGTATGACTAACGATATCGGGGTGTGATATTGAGAGTAGCAAGTTGGCTAAGTTTGAAAATACAAAAGTGGTTATAATATGGCATGAAATAAATGAACTCTAGTGGTAAAATGGCTAGTTGACTAATGATGCTTAGTTGAGTAACGACGACTAGTGTGTAAATGATGATAAACTTGCTATATGTTAGTAACATTGTGGAATGTGGGTACTTTGGCAAATGTTGGTAAATTAAGGAATAATGGCTAAATAATGAGTTTATTTATTTATAAGTGACAAATAGTTACTTTACTCTATATCTAAGTGTACTCTCTAGGCGTATGAGAGTCTGTGATGAGTTATTTACTTTCCGCACCAATTGGCATATGGGAGCCAATTTTATAGTTATGACTGTATATGTTGACGCTTTATGTTATGTTATTGTTTTTAATTTATTTACTTATCTATGCACAATGATGTTGGAACTACTTTAGGTTTGTCTATACCTTGATTTAATTATGGTATCTTACATTTTATCTTACTTATATTATGATTTTACTAAGATGGAAGATGATGCCTACTGAATACTTATTGTTTTTGTACTCATACTACACTTCTATACCTTTTTGGTCTAGATCCAAGTACTAGATATCACCATTGATCATAGATCATGCTATGCTGATATTTTTGGAGATAGGGTGAGCTCTTGGAGTCGGAGACCTATTTCCTTATATCTATTGATATTCAATCTTTAGTTATTAAGACAGATATTTCTGACTATTCTAAGTTTTTGAGTTATATTATTATTAGATGCTCCTATACTATTTCTACTAGGTTATGGGATGGTATCTTATAGTGATTGTTATATCTATTTAGAACTATTTGCTTATTTTTAAGTGTGTTGTTAATTTTAGTCTATGATTAGGAATTTTCCACCAAGTTAACCCATTGCATTTAGGTCTGGGCTACAATTTAACTTACCTACTGGTGGGATAGAGTAGGTGCCATTATGACTCATAAATCAGGTAATAATGAATTGGTATCAGAGCCTAGGCTTCATCAAGAATGTTGGTACAAGAGCAAATATCTAGTAGAGTTCTACCGATCGGTAGATAAAGTATATTTCCAGTCTTTGGGAGGCTATGGGACATTCTTAGGAGTTCTTAACTTCTTTTACTCACTTTGTTCTAAGAGTCTAAGTTGGTTTATAGAAAGTATTCCCTTGACTTTACTCTATTATAGATAGCCCAGACACGTGCTACCGCTACACAAGACTAGACCAAGCTTAGGGATCCTACTCTAGTTCATGGATGTCCTAGAGGTCATGGATATCTGCGTGATGTGTCCTAGCTAAGGGCCAGGATAGGCTACCCTCCCCAGGTCTTATTCTCGATCCTGAGCTAGAGATTCTTCCTTCCTAGCCAGCAGTAGACTAGGGACTATCCTAGGCTCCACTAAGGTTTATTTCTTTATCAATGCTCAGAGATGTGTTAGTTCAGTTATTGGGGTTAGCTGGTTGTACACCATTTTATGGTGCATAATCTATGGATCGGAGTGCTACTGAGACTAGGGCACAACCTATAACTGTAGCTCCCAGAGTTGAGGTCCCTACTGCACTGATGGTTTCTCAGCTGGTCATTGCTCAGCTAGTGGTTGCCCAGCCTGCTATGTCTTCTGAGGATTAGAAAATATTAGGTAGATTTTTGAGATTGGCTTTGCCTAGGTTTTTTAATGCTCTGGGCGAGGATGTTTATGATTTCCTAATAGCTTGTGTGGATAGGCTCCATAATTTAGGCCTTGTTGAGACTTGTGGTGTGAATTACACCATATTTTAGTTGGACTTGGTTGCTCAACATTGGTGGAGAGGTTATATGGATTCTAGACAAGCCGGATATTCTCCCTTGACATAGGCTCAGTTCTCCAAGATATTCTTGGAGAAGTATATACCTTGGATTCTTAGAGATCTTTTGAGGGATTGATTCTCAAGATTAGAGCACAGTTCCATGAAAATTGCAGAGTATAAGGCTCATTTTTATGAGTTGGGTAGGCATCCAACTTTTATTTTGGATGTTGGGTATGAGAAAGTTTGTTGCTTTGTTATAGGGTTGAGACTCCTTTTTTGTATATTTACTCAGAGTATGGTTGCAATGGGTAGATCTTTTTCTAAGGTTGTAAATCACTCGCGGGTGATAAAGAAGCTTTATTATAAGGCCTAAAGGGCCATGATAAGAGGCCTATATATTACGACAGTTTTAGTAGGAGTCATAGTAGTTTCTGATTCAGAGGTAGTAGTTCTAATGGTGGGTATTCTTCGTGTTCATCCTATCATCCTCAGACTTAGTCTAGTCAACTTATTTAGGAAGCGCTTTAGATTACTGATGGAGGTCAGTCTAGTGCCAGAGAATGCGCTGGTCAAGGTGGAAGTTAGTCTTTGAGGGGTTTATCTTTTGCCTATTTTAGTTCTACTCAGGGAGCTAATTATCATTGTAGATTTCTTGGTCATTATTATCATGAGTGCCCTAGTTGTGTGGCGATTGTTGTTTCAGCTTAGGGCATTTCCACAATTTGACTAGTTTATCCCTCAGCTAGAGGTGGTTCTCATGGACACTGGGATGGTTTCCAAGGTAGGCAAGGAGGTTCTTAGGTAGGCAGGACAGGAGGTCAATCAGGTGCCCAAGCAGGTGGTAGACATTTTCAGTTGTATACAGTACCTGCTAGACCCGAGGCTGAGACTTTGGATACTGTAGTTACAGGTATTATTTTGGTGTGCCGCCAGTTGACCCTTGCTTTATTTGATTTAGGATCCACTTATTCTTATATATCTGCTTATTATGCACCACAGTTGGAGTTTTCTTGTGACTTATTATCCATGCCATTAAATGTATCTACTCCCATAGGTGTTTCTTTAGTAGTGGATCAAGTTTTCAAATCATATATTGTGACCGTTAAAGATGTTGATACTTATGTTGATCTTATTCCTTTGGACATAGTGGATTTTGATGTGATTCTGGGCATGGAATGGTTATCCCACTATCATATGATCATGGATTATTTTGCCAAGATCATTACCATAGCCATGACTGGTATACCCTAGTCATGTGGAAAAGAGTAGTTAGCCGTGAGCCAAAGGGATTATTTCTTATTTCGTGCTAGGAAGATTATTTCAAGGCGTTGCAAGTCTTACTCACTTATATTTATAGTACTAGTATAGAGAGTCTGTTGCTTGTCTCTAGTCCTGTAGTTTGTGAGTTTCTTGGTGTGTTTTCTACCAAATTACCTGTATTCCCCCTATTCGTGAGATTGAGTTTGCTATTGATCTCGAGCCTGACACCCGACCCATTACTATGGCATCTTACCATATGGCTCCTGTCGAACTTAAGGAGCTGAATTCTCAACTTCAGGACCTTCTTGGTAAGGGTTTCATTAGACCAAGTATATCTCCTTGGGGAGCTCCTCTATTGTTTGTGAAGAAGAAAGATGGCTCCATGTGTATGTGTATTGATTATAGGCAACTTAATAAGGTGATAGTGAGGAACTGTTATCTTATGCCTTGTATTAATGATTTACTTGACCAACTTCAGGGTGAGACAGTGTTTTATAAGATTGATTTGAGATTTGACTATCATCAGTTGAGGATTTGGGTTGACGATACCCTGAAGATAACTTTTCGGACCCGTTATAGGCATTATGAGTTCTTAGTGATGTCATTTGGGTTGACGAATGTCCCAACCACGTTCATGGATTTGATTAACCAAGTATTCATGCCTTATTTGGATTCCTTTATGATTGTGTTCATTGATGACATCCTTGTATATTTGAGGAGTATAGAGGAGTATGCATAATATTTAAGGATTGTGCTCCAGGATTTGAGAGATCATGTGCTTTTCGTCAAGTTCTATAAGTATGAGTTTTGGCTTGAGTCCATTACATTCCTTGGACATGTGGTGTCTAAGGATAGAATTATGTTAGAACCAACTAAGATTTAGGCAATTCATGATTGGGCTAGACCTACATCTCCGACAGAGGTTGTAGCTTCATTAGTTTGGCATGTTATTATAGACGATTCGTTGAGGGTTTTCCAAATATTTCAACATTTATGGCTAAATTGACCCAAAAGGAGGTTCCTTTCTGATGGTCTGAGGAGTGCGAGTCAATCTTTGGAAAGCTCAAGGACTTTCTCACATTTGTTCCTATTTTAGATCTTCCCGTTAAAAAGAGGGATTCACCATATTTTATGATGCTTCTGGTGTTGATTTGGTTGTGTTTCAATGCACTAAGGTCAGGTTATTACTTATAATTTTAGATAGCTTAAGGTTCACGAGGAATTATCTTTATGGTGTAAATTGTGAGATTTTCATCGATCATCGCAGTCTTCAACATCTTATGACCTAGAGGGAGCTTAATGCTAGATAGTGTAGATCAATGGAGTTGCTTAAGGATTATGATATTTCCAGCTTATATCATTCAAGAAATGCTAATGTGGTAGCAGGTGCCTTGAGTCGGAAGGCAGTGAGTATGGGTAACTTGGCTTCTATTTCAGTTTCTCAGAGGCTATTAGCATGGGACATTCAGTCCTTAGCCAACTTGATGGTTCATATTGATATTTTAGACCCTGGGAGGATTTTTTCTAATGTTGTAGAGGTCTTCATTATTTGAGTAGATTCGAGATTGCCAGTTTAAGGATAGTAAGATTCGCTTCCATCGTGACTAGGTGTTAAGTGGTGAGTTCAGGAGGAACACCATATATTCTGAGGGTTTTTTGAGATTTGAAGGTTGAATTTGTGTTTCGAGGATCGATGAGTTGATTCAGTTGATTTTGCATAGGCTTATTGCTCTAGATATTCCATTCATCCCAACACAACCAAGATGTATAAAGATTTAAGACATCATTATTAGTGGAGCGGTATGAACAAAGATTGATAGATTTTGTAGCTCGTTGCCTATGTTGTCAGCATGTAAAGGCTGGGCATTAGCGACTAGGTGGATTGATTCATAGATTGTCCATTCTTGAGTGGAAATGGGAGAGGATTACCATATATTTTACTAGTGGTTTGCCTCGAACTTCCCATGGTTTCGATGGTATCTGGGTCATTTTAGATCATTTGACCAAGTCAGCACATTTCTTTCGTATTTAGATGTCCTTCATTGCTGAGAGATTAGCCCATATATATGTTCAAGAGATAGTCCATTTGCTTGGTGTGCCTATTTCTATTATTTCAGACCGTAGTTCAGTGTTCACTATGCGATTTTGAAGAGCATTTCAGGAGAAGTTGGGCACTCAGGTGGATCTTAGTACAACTTTTCACCCACAGACAAATGGTCAATTAGAGCAGACTATTCAAGTTGTTAAGGACATGATCTGATCCTATGTTATGGATTCTTGAGGCTAGTACGAGGAGCACTTAGCCTTGGTAGAGTTTGCTTATAATAGCAGCTATCATTTGACTATTCAGATAGTGCCTTTTGAGGCTTTTTATGGTACGAGATGTCATTCTCCGGTTGGATAGTTTGATACTTCTGAGGTTAGGCCCCGTGGTACTAATTTTTTTCAGGAGTCATTGGATAGAATCAAGGTTATTCAGGACAGGTTAAGAGAGGCTCAGAGTAGGTAGAAGGCCAATGCAGATTGTAGGCTTCGTACCTTGAGATTTGGAGTTGGTGATCGTGTATTCCTTTATGTATCGCCCATGAAGAGTGTGATGAGGTTTGTGTCATGACCCAATTTGTGAGTCATGATAAAACCTACCGTAATCCACCACCAGTAGGTAAGCCAAACCCATAACCCAGAGCTAATATAATGGATTACCTTGGTAGGAATGTCTAACATGGACCCTATATGGGAACACAATATAACAAAGACATTCCACAAAGAAACAACTAACATTCGAATACCAATCCCATGACCTGATAGTATTAGTACAAGAGCATCTCTACATTTGACAATATTAATTACAACTCAACATCTAGTAGTCTTAAATAGTCTTATACATTCCTCTCGAAAACAAAAGAAGAATAAGGATATAAGGGAAAAAGGGTAACTCAAACTTTAAGAGCTCACCCAGTCTCCTGATGATGAACACCGCACGATCTCGACTCAACGGTAGCAACTAGAACTCGGGTCTGCACTAAAAAGGTACAAAAATGTAGTATGAGTACCAAAACATGGGTACTCAGTAGGCATCATCAGCCGGCTGAGCTAAATTATAATATAAGGATGATATAGAGTAAGATAATATCCTAAAGTCAAGGTACAAAGTCAAACCTGAATCTTCTTCGATATTAATGTCTAAATAACCAATCAACTATAACAATAATACGACATTCCATATCCACATATGCCATAAATTTTATACAACATGAGTAATCATTTTGGAGGCGTAAAGCCACATATATATACAATAAAAATAGTGTTATCACCGTAATCAATACAACTACCATTATTAGAGTATAAAGCAAAATAACTTATCATGATGTCCCATACCGCCGGGAAGTACACTCAAGGAAAACAAACAAAGAACTCATCACGCCGTCCCATGCTACCGGAGAGTACACCAAAAGATCAATACATCAACATACAAAGGCACAACTACACAAGCAACTCACTAAAGCTGCGGGATAGTACATTCCCTCCATGGCTTCTTACCGAGGTCTACAATCATCATAATTACCACAATTTGTCAAAACAAAGCCGATATTACCATACCATGCATATATAGTCATTTTATATCTAATTCATTAATAAACTTCATGTCTAGCCTATACTAGCTAACCTCTAATTCTATGAGCCACTAGTTTGAAAGTCTAATAGTTTACTAGTCTTCAAATAAGGAAAAGCTACAAGTTACCAACACTATTATTTAGTCACCCATCTCAAAGCCATCTTCTAGTTAGACTCCTAATTATATAAGTCATCAATTAAGCCACCACAGAATCACATACTAGATGTCAACTTAACCACTCATTATACAATACTAGGTCTATTATCATTGAGTATATCATAATCTTAAGGAGTAGTTTCCATATTTTAGCTTAGTATGGTCCACCAACTAGTTCACTAGGCTCCTAGCCTACTATGGTCCACCAACTAGTTCACTAGACTCCTAGCCTACAAGTCATAGTCATTTATTAGAGACAACTAGTTATCACATGAGCCACTTTACTAGGAAAAATTCCATAACATGACCATTTATCCAAGTCAAGTAGATTTACTAGGTGAGCCTTGGTTCTACACAAGATTAACATATCAATTAGCCTTAACCCAATACTCAGCATAATCTACTTCTAGTTACTAATTAGAGTTAACAAGGGTCATACCTCTTATATTAATGACAAAGAATGGATAATAATTTACCAAGGATGAAATCATGTCCCAAATACTCAAATGGGTTTATTCATACAGGGTATAACCTGACCATGCATTCATATATATACTTACCACACATGATATTATCATATCATCATTACCTTTTCCGAATTCGATGGGCATCATCATAACATCATTATATCCCCTGGATTCATCGGGCATCATTATATTATCATTATATCCTTCGAATTCAACGAGCATCATCATAACATCATTATATCCTTTGGATTCATCGGGCATCATCATAAAATCATGTCCTTCGGGTTCATCGGGCATCATCATAATATCATTATATCCTCCGGATTCACTAGGCATCATCATAACATTATTATATCCTCTAGATTCACCAGGCATCATCATAATATCATTATATCCTTCAGATTCACCGGTCATCATCATAACATCAACACATCCTCCAAGACAATGGTATACACATACATATATAGTCAAATCAATAAGCATATATAACCCATAATGGTAGAGTATAATTGATGTAAGGTAATACATAACATCATACTTTACTATTAATCATCACTACATAATATAAGTAGATTCATGAGCATGGGTATCTAAATGATATACGAAATCACCACTTTTCCAAGTTAACATGTCTATTATAAAGTCAATTTGGGCACAAGGGTGAAAGGATACCCTTGTTCATAACTCGACATACTTTAATAGACTTGATTTGATTGAGAAAGCTTGACCTTAAAAGCCTTGAAGATGATCTTGAAAGCTTTTCTTAGAATTCTTTGACTAGAGGACTTCAATTCTTATTTATCTTGAATATAATATAACTTGAATTTGGAGTTCTTGCGGGGAGGTTAGGGTTTGTTCTTGGAGAGGAAGGCTTTCTCGGAGAGAAATTATGAATAAAGAGGCCAATAATGCTCCTTGAGGGATTTAATTATGTGTTATGGATGAATTTGGGTGAGGGAAAATTACCCATTTTACCTTAAAAATATGGCACCAAAAGATGTAAAATAGGTTCGGGCGATGGAGCGTGCGCCATGGGCTAATCGCGCACCTTCACTGCCTCTCTCACAAAAATGGCTATAACTTTTTACTCGGGAATCAGATTGAGGAGAAATTGTTATCATTGGAAAGCTGACTCAATTATCTACAATTTAGTGAGTCTTGAGCTACAAAATTCTATGTATATCAAAAGTTATATATGTTCAAAGTAGGCCCTTGTATAATAAAATACCAAACTTTGGATGAATCAAAAGCTCTTAGCTCAACTTTGTTCTAAGTGATTCTGATGAATATTTTCACCTATAAATCACTTCACACACTAAGATTAAAACCATGACACATAAATTCAAAAGTTAATCATGGGATTATAGTTTACACACGTAAGGGCGATGCTTCAAAGTCTAGCCTAAAAATATGGGGTCTTATAATACAAAAAGATAGAAATGGACCCCAGATGCATGAAAGTCCAACTACTGCCTTGAACAACTCTAAAGGCGTCCGAAATCAAGCCACATGAGATGCATCTGCACCAAAATCGGCATTGAAAAGGCACAGTATGGATGAGTATGGTCCACTTATACTTAGTAAGTATCATATGCCGACTGAGCAAAGTAAAAAATAAACATACAAAATACACACTCAGGGCACACCAACTATAATAAAAAAATATCCCATAATAGAAGCCCACACTGGTTGCACTAACAGTTCTATAATATCCACAAATAATATAGTAAAACACCAAAAAAGAATACATGCATATATTTAAACCTCATATAATAAAAAAAAAGGGAAGAACATATATGAGAACATCAACTACAAGTAAGGGAAGATAGAATAATGGATGGGTGACAAGTCAAACAAAATATACGATCACATCACAGGAATAATAAGGTAAACATATATAAGCCCCTTGAAATTTTGAGAATTTTATTTTTAGCCTTCCTATGTTTGAAATATCAATTTTTGACTTGAATTGTATTTAGATATGTTGTTGGTGTATCTCGAGAGAGTTTCAGAATTTTTAGATAGGGTTTGGGGTGTTTTTGGACCTTAGAGGCAGTGAGCCTCTGCGATATCCTCATGCCATGGAGGCTACATTCTATGATAGCCAGCATGTCATAGATGTTAGTCTCCATAATAGGTAGCGAGGTATGGAGGTTAACCTCTGCGATAAGGTCCATGCCACGCTGCTATGTAAAATCCATGCAGTTTTTATTTTATTTACCTAGGATGAGGGGTATTGGGGTATTTTCATCTATGTGTGACCCTTAAACATAATATAGCCTATTCCTTTCAGTTTTAAGTGATCACATTCCCTAATTAAAATCTTAAACTTAAAACCCCAAGAAAGCATGAGGATTTCATTATACGTTCATCTTTCAGGTTCCAAGCTCCAAATTGCTTTAAAATTTATGTATGTCTAAGGCATGTACCTCTTCACCAAATACTTATTTTGTTAAAATCATATATTTAAATTATGATTTATGTAATTTAATTACTAATTATGAATGTGGGTTGAGAAATTTTGAACATATTTGATTGATTTTCTTTTCCATGGCTTTTATGTATTTTCATGATTTAAATTGATAATTTTAAACTAATTGGGGTGCATGGGGATGTTTAATTGGCATGGGCATTGTGGATTGCCCCAAATTGATAATTTTGATATGGAAATTGGTATACCTCAACCCAACCTTGTGAAACTTGCTTTGAACATGTGAATATGCATGTTAAAATACTTTTGAAACCTGGAATTGCATACAAGATTAATGGAACGTAAAAATTGGTTTTAAATTAAGACTTTAGGGTCCTATTAGCTGATTGGATTAGAGTCCCTTTGGCTAGATAATTGGTTCCTACTTGAAACTTTGGATTCCTATTGGCTGACTTAGTTAGAGTCCCACTGGCTAAGGTTTAGTTCCTACTTTGAAATTTGGACTCCTACTGGCTGATTAGGTTAGAGTTCCTTTGGCGGATGGTTGGGTTTGGATAAATGACATGAACTTGCAAGTTATAGTCGGTATGACGATACCACTTGAAAAGGCCTAAATGAATGACTCCTTGAATAATTTAATGGGTTATGTCCTAAATGCTTTAATTAGGCTTAAATAGGATTATGTAGCAAGGTCGTGAAGGTAGAGGTCCTAAAGGGATCAATACTGGAAACCACATTTTCCGACGAGGAGGTCTAAATGACCTGGTGGTTCAAGTCCTTCTTATTCTATGTTTGGGAGGTTTGAGTCCCCCATATCACATTACATGATTGGGTGCTTAAGTTACCTTAGTATATGATTGAGAGGTTCGAGTCCCCATGCATATATATGTGATTATTCTCTGGTTCATATATATTTGTATGTATATGTATATATTTGTGTGCATTTGGATTCTGAACTAATTTTGGATTATCGACTTGGCATTATGTTATCCCTTATCCCTGGGTTACATGCTAGTGCTCAACCTACTAATCATCTTTAGATGTTGTATCCTCATGCGATGTAGGAACTAAATATACTTTTACTTTTATTGCGTAGTGACTAGGTGATCGTGGGATAGGTTGTGAGTCAGATTGAAGTGGTGAGCTTCTATACTTAGAAGACTTCATTATATTTTATGGGTTACTTTATGCTATTGACTTTTTCCTTTAGACTTATTTTTGGCTATTGTCGGGGGTATGTCCAATTAATATTAGTATTTGTTTGTCTAGAGGATTTACGGATGGTACTATAGACTTAGGATTTGGTTGTTGGATTCCTAGATCTTAAGTAATACTTATCTATTTTTTTTACAATTGGAATTCCGATGCTATACATAGGTTGTGTTCTATTTGATTAGGCAAAAAAATAAGGAGATGTCTTCGGTCCTTGTTGGACTTGAGATGCCTATCACGGCTAAGCCTTGGTTCAGATTGTGACAAAGTTGGTATCAGAGCCTAGGTTTTTGGTCAGTTGGGTATCCATAAATCTATATCAAGTAGAGTCTCTTTTATAGATGTGTAGTATGCCAGACTTATAAGGGAGAGGCTTTGAGGCATGTAGGATTGTTTCCCTTTCTTGTTGTTCTGATTTCGATCAATAGAGTCTAAGGTCTTAAATATTATTTTAGTCCCATTTTTAGCCTTTTAGATCATATCTCTAAGAAGATTTGATACTTATGGAACCTCATCTATCCTACCTGAGGATAATATAGGACAAAACTCGTCCTACGTATGAGGTGCAGACCTAGTCTAGGGTCACTACTTTCTATTACTCCTATGAAGTTCCACCGATATCCACAGATCCTTCTTTTGCTGATGACATTTCTGGTCAGTCACCTCCTGGAGATATTACCAATGTTGAGTTTCACCATTCTATTTTCTATTGACCCAGTTAGTGACATCTCAGTCACGTCAGTCGAGTTTTGCTGGTATTGCTGTGAGTTCTACAGAGGTTACTTGAGTTGGCTATTTTACGAGGTTAAGTCCTCTGATTTTCACTAGCATTAAGGTTGAGGAGTATCCTTAAGGTTTCATTGATGAGATAGAGAAGATATTTCTAGTGATGCATGCTACAAATGCAAAGGGTATAGAGTTTACTGCTTATCAGCTGAAAGATGTAGCATATCAATGGTACAAAGAGTGGGATCAGTCAAGGGATGTTGATGCAGAGGTGACATTATGGATGACTTTTCTAGTGTCTTTTTGGATCATTTTATTCTATAGGAGTTGAGAGAGGCAAAATTTGAGGAGTTCATAAATCTGAAGCAAGGAAAAATAACTATAAAGGAGTATGCCTTGAAATTTCATCAGTTGTACCATTATGCTCCAGAGTTAGTGGCTAGCATAAGGGATAGAATGAGAAAAATTGCTTTTGGGTTATCCCATAATTTAATCTTGGACAATAAAACTACCTTATTAAATAAGGATATGGATATCTCCAGAGTTGCGGTGTATATGCAGCTCTTGAAGAGGAAAAGAAGAAGCAATCAGAGATGGGGGAGAGGCAGAGTAAGAAGTTTTAGTATTCAGATCAGGGTGGATGTTAGCAGTAGGGTGGTATAGATAGTGGAAAATGGTTTAAGAAGTAGTTGGACAATTTGAGTTCTTATTCGATAGTTAGTGCTCCTTATCCTAAGCCGTTTGATGATCGCTGCTTTTAGAGCAACAATGGGCTTAAGGAACAAGTTGCCCAGACTCAGGCTAGTGGGGCCCAATCAGCTCCATCCAATCTTTCTTGTAGATTTTGTGGATAGCTGTATTGTGGGGTATGTGATGAGGAAAGGAATAAGTGTTTCAGCTATGCACAGCCTGACCACTTTCAGAGGAACTGTCCTTTGAGCGATGTTGCTACTGGGGCTAATAAAGTTCCTATATCTACCTTCTCAGCTTTGGCACCAAAGGTTGCTACTTTTATCTCCGGATATGGTGAGAACCATCTCTATGATCTTACTTTTTATCAAGATTTTGAGGCATCTTTGGATGTCATTACTAGTATGTTACAGTTTTTCTCTTGCGATGTGTACTATTTTCTTGATCTAGGAATGAATCTTTCTTATATAACCCTTTTTGTGGCTATTTATTTTGGTTTTGGTCTTGAGTGTATTCCTGATACCTTCTCTTTATCCACCCTGGCGGGTAACTCTATTATGGCTAGGAGAGCCTATAAGGGTTTTATGCTATGTGTCTGTTGTAGAGATACTTTGGTAGACTTGATAAAGTTGGATATGGTTGATTTTGATGTTACCTTAGGGATGGATTGAATCTATTTGTGTTTTTCTTTGTTAGATTATTAGACCCATAAGGTCATTTTCAAATACCCTGATAATCCAATTATTGAGTAGGAAGGAAGTTCCCAAGTTCCTAATGGAAGGTTCATATCCTATCTTAGAGCCCTAAAGTTAATTTCCAAGGGGTGTCTTTATCATTTGGTCTGGGTTAAAGATTCTAACATGGAGGGTCCGTCATTACAAACCATCCTTGTGGTTAATGAATTTCCTAAGGTCTTCCTGGTATACCCCCTGATAAGAAAATTGAGTTTGGGATTGATCTTCTCCCAGACACTCGTCCAATCTCTATCCCCCTATAAAATGGCTCCAGCTGAGTTGAAGGAGCTTAAGAAGCATGAAAAATCTCCTTGATAAGGGTTTTACCTATCTTAGTGTTTTGTCCATGGGGTGCTCTTGTTCTATTCATGCGTAAAAAAGATGTTTCCCTTTGAATGTGTATGTATTACCGCCAACTAAATAAGGTGATGGTGAAAAATAAGTACCCTTTTCCAAGAATTGATGATTTATTCAACTAGCTTCAGGGGGCTAAATGCGTTTCTAAGATTAATCTTCGGTTGGGTTATCATCAGTTAAATATTAGGAAGGTGGATATCCCTAAGACTGTATTTCATAACTGGTATGGACATTTTGAGTTCTTGGTCATATCTTTTGGGTTGATCGATTCCAGGGTGGCATTTATGGATCTTATAAATCAGTTATTTTGTCAATTCTTGGATTTGTTCGTTATTGTGTTTATAAATGTTATTCTATTGTATTAAAAAAGTGAGGTAAATTATGTCGATTACCTTCGTTTAGTGTTGTAGACCCTTAAGGATCATTTGCTATATTTTAAGTTATCTAAGTTTGAGTTCTAATTAAATACGATAATTTTTCTGCGTCACATTATTTTTAGTGAAGGGATTATGGTGGATCCACAGAAGGTTGAGGTAGTGAAAAAGTGGACTAGACCCACAACTCCAATTGATATTTGGAGCTTCTTGGGTTTACCTGGGTACTATAGGAGGTTTGTGGAAAGTTTCTCCTCTATTGCTTCCCCATAGACTAGGCTGACTCAGAAAAAGGTGAAGTTTTTATGCTCGGATACTTATGAGGGTAGTTTGAGAAGTTGGAGGATAAGTTAGCTTTGACTCTGATATTGACCCTTTGCGAGGGTACTAATGGATTCGTGGTTTATTGTGATGCTTCCCATGTGGGACTTGGTTGTGTGTTGATACAACATGTTAAGGTAGTGGCCTATGCTTCCAGGCAGTTGAAAGTTCTTGAGAAGAATTATCTGACTCATGACTTGACGTTGTTGGCTATGGTGTTGCCATTAAAGATTTGGCAGCATTGTTTGTACGGAGTTAATATTGACCTTTATTCTAATAATAAGAGCATGCCGTATGTGTTCACTCATAAGGAGTTGAGTCTCAGGCAATGGAGATGGCTTGAGTTGCTCAAGAACTATGATATGAGTCTCCACTATAACCCAGGTAAAGCTAATATAGTTGCTGATGCTCTTAGCAGGTTATCTTTGGGGAGTCTATCCTATGTGGATAAAGAAAAGAATGCATTGGTAAAGGGCATTCACCATTTGAATAAATTTGGAGTTTATCTTTTGGATTTCAAAGATGGAAGTGTATTTGTCCAAGAGGTGGTGAAGTCGTCTCTTGGTGTTGAGGTAAAGGTGAAACAGGTTATGGATCCTATCTTGATACAGATTAAGGATGATATTGGCTGACAGAAAGTTATGGCTTTTGAGATCGGTGATGATGGTATCTTGAGGTACCAAGAGAGGTTGTATGTCCCGATGTGGATGGATTGCAAGAAAGAATTTTGGCCAAGGCTCATGAGTTACGATATACAGTTCATCTGGGTTCGACGAAGATGTATCATGAATTGAAAGAGATTCATTGGTGGGGTAATATGAAGCGAGATGTGGAAAATTTTATAGCTAAGTGCATGGTGTGTCAACTAAAGAAGGCAGAGTTTGAGGCCTAGTGGATTATCCCAAGAGATTGAGTTGCCCGTTTGGAAATGGGAAGTGACTAATATGGATTTTGTTAATGGTCTTCCGCGGTATCACAGCTAGTGTTATTCAATTTGGGTCATCGTGAATAGAATGACTAAGTCCGCTCATTTCTTGCCTTTAAGGACTAATTATTCGGCTAATGATTATGCTAAGATTTTCCTTCAGGAGATCGTGAAGTTGCATGGTGCTCTAGTTTCTATTATTTCTAGTCATGGTACTCAGTTCTCATCACATTTTTGGCATTCATTACAGAGAGGTATGGCCACTAAGGGAAATCATAGTATAGCTTTCCACCCATAGATGGATGGACAAGAAGAAAGGACCCTTCAGATATTGGAAGATATGCTTCAAGCTTGTCTGATTTACTTTGGTGGTAACTGGGTTGATTATTTACCCCTCATCGAATTTTCCTATAACAATAATTATCACTCTAGTATTGGCATGGCTCCGTTTGGGGTTTTGTATGGTAGTAGGTATAGATATACTATTGAGTGGTTTGAGGTTGGTGAGGCTTGATTGTTTGGTCCTGACCTGGTTCATCAAGCTATGGAGAAGGTAAAGGTGATTCTATATAGGCTTAAGACTGCCCAAAGTCGCCAAAAGTCCTATGCGACTTGAGATGAAGAGAGTTAGAATTTGATGTTGGAGATTAGGTATTATTAAGGTGTCTCCTATGAAGGGAGTAATGCAATTTGGAAAGAAGGGAAAGCTCAACCCCCATTATATGGGTCCATATTTGGTTTCAAAGAGAGTGGGTGGTGTGGCTTATGAATTCAATTTGCCTTCTAGTTTGGGTTTCATTCATCTGGTCTTCTATGTTTCAATGTTGAAGAATGTGTAGGCGATCCTTCCTTGATTGTTCCATTGGAAAGTACGGGTGTATAAGACTCCTTGTTTTACGAGGAGGTCCTAGTTAAGAACCTGGATAGGCAAGTCCGTCATTTGAGGACTAAGTAGGTGGCATCGATGAAGGTTCTATGGAGGAACCAAAAGTTTGAGAAATCTACTTGGGAAGATGAAGAGGATATGAAGTCCAAATGTCCATTCTTGTTCCTCATTCCGAATAATAGTTCTTAAGGTATGAGTTTCATTTTCCTCTTGTTACTTTCTGAGTTTTTCATTTGATTCTAGTGTCATATAGCTATTCTTATGCGAAAAATATCCTACCTGGGGGCGGGGGGAGGGGGTTTAATGTAACACCTTGAAATTTTGAGCATTTTATTTTTAGCCTTCTCGTATTTGAAACATCGATTTTTTACTTGAATTGTGTTTAGATATGTTGTTGGGGTGTGTCAGGAGATTTTCAGAATTTTTGGATGGGGTTCGGGGTGATTTGGATCCCAGAGGTAGTGAACCTCCGTGATATCCTCATGTCATGCAGGCTACATTCTGCGATAGCTAGCATCTCACGAAGGTTAGCTCCGCGATAAGCTCCATTCCATGCTGCTATGTAAAATCCATGCAATTTTTGTTTTATTTACTTGGGATGAGGAGTATTGGGGTATTTTCACCTATGTACGACCCTTAATCATAATATAGCCCATTACTTTTAGTTTTAAGTGATGACATTCCCTAATTACACTCTCAACTCAAAACCCCAAGAAAGCACAAGGATTTTATCGTACGTTCGTTTTCTGGGTTCCAAGCTCCAAATTGCTTTCAAATTGATGTGTGTCTAAGGCATGTGCCGCTTCCCTAAAAGCTTATTTTGTTAAAAGCATATATGTAAATTCTAATTCATGTGATTTAATTACTGATTATGAATTTGGGTTAAGGTCTTTTGAACATATTTGATTGAATTTCTTTTTCCATGGCATTTATGCATCATTCATGATTTGAATTTATAGTTTTGAACTAATTGGGGTGAATGGGGATCATTAATTGGCATGGGGGTCATAGATTCCCCCAAATTGATGATTTTGATATGGAAATTGGTATAACCTCAACCCAACCTTGTGAAACTTGCTTTGAACTTGAGAATATGCATGTTGAAATACTTTTGAAACCTGACATTGCATAAAAGATTAATGGAACGTAAAACTTGGTTTTAAATTAGAAACTTTAGAGTCCTATTGGCTTATTGGGTTAGAGCCCCTTTGTCTTGATGATTTGGTTCCTATTTTGAACTTTGGATTCCTATTAGATGACTGGGTTAGACTCCTACTGGTTAATGATTTATTTCCTACTTAGAACTTTGGAGTCCCATTGGCTGATTGGGTTAGAGTTCCTTTGGTGGATGGTTAGGTTTGGCTAAATGACATACGCTTGCAAGCTATAGTTGGTATGACGATACAACTTGAAAATTCCTAAATGAATGACTCCTTGAATGGTTTAATAGGTTATGTTCTAAATGCTTTAATTGGGCTTAAAGAGGATTATTTAGCAAGGTCGTGAAGGTGGAGGTCCCGAAGGGATCAATACTGGAAACCGCATTTGCCGACGCGGGGTCTAAATGATTGGGTGAAGTCCTTATTATATGATTGGAAGGTTTCAGTCCCCCATAAAACATTACATGATCGGGTGCTTAAGTCACCTCTGTATATGATTTGGAGGTTTGAGTCCCCCATGCGTATATATATGATTATTATCCGGTTCATGTGTCTACACATATTGGGGCTTGACCAGGGGTGATAATTAGGGCCCATATAGACCATGGGTACTATTATTCCATTTAAGCTATAAAATCCAGATTAAGGTTTTACCATTACATGGTAAACCTTCTTCCGTACCCCATCACATTCTATAGTTTTTATATATATGCATATGTTTGTGTGCATTTGGATTCTACAATGATTTTGGATTATTGACTTGGAATTATGTTTTCCCGTATCCCTGAGTTACATGTTAGTGCTCAACTCACTAACCATTTTCGGATGCTGTATACCCACGCGATGTAGGAATAAAAAATACTTCTACTTTTCCTACACAGTGACTAGGTGATTGTGGGATAGCTCGTGAGTCAGATTGAAGTGGTGAGCTTCCGTACTTCGAAAGACCTCATTTCATGTTTTGGGTTTCTCATTTCATGTTTTGGGTTTCTTTATGTTATTGACTCTTTAATTTGGACTTCTTTTTTTGTTTATTTGGGGGAATGTCCCGATTAATATTGGTATTCGTTTGTCTAGAGGCTTAGTGGATGGTATTGTGGTCTTGCGATTTGGTTGTTAGATTACTAGGCCTTTTTTAAGTCACATACTTATCTATCTTGTTTTATGATTGGAATTTCGCTACTATACATATGTTGTGTTCCATTTGATTAGGAAAAAAAATAAAGGGGTGGTCTTTAGTCCTTATTGGACTTGAGATGCCCGTCATGGTCGGGCCCTAGTTTGGGTCATGGTAACACAATAGAATGATGATGATGATGTAATACACGAGGTTGTTGCACTATCTCGAGGCCATCACATAGTCTCTGAGATCGTTGCACAATCTCCATAGACACCCTACAGAACTAAAGCTTCCCAATGTAGGACCTATGGGGGGGTACGTGAACCTATGTACAATCCATATATCATATCTCCTCCTCGGCACATCCCTCGGAAAGGGTTTTATAAGATGTCACATTTTCTATCATAAAAAGGTGTTGCCAGTGTTTCTCAGTATTTCCATAGTGGTACCATTATTTCATGAATGAGTATAAGGATGAAACGCTCACAACCAACCACAATGAGTATTTCCCCAACAACCATAATGAGTATTTCCACAACCAACCAATATACGATTACGTGAGCCAAATATCAACTCATTATTTCCAACCATTCATAAAATCCAACATGATTCATATGCCAATAGAGTATGAATACATCACAATACACAATTGGTACCACAATATGCTTTCCATCAAACAAAACACAATTATTCTCATGTATACAAACTATCAACATTATATAGGACCCCACATGGTCACACATAGAATATAATAAGATAGACATTTTTCATGATTAGTTCCTACACCCTTAACATGTTTTTGTATACAAATTAACTACCCAACCCAGTCTGAAAAAGTTAAGCCATAACCTACCTTAAAGGCAAAAAACCACAATAAAAGACATTAATGCTCAATCTTACTCCTCAAGAACAGACTTGAAATCAACTAAAACATCAAAATATAGAATCTACGCATCAAAAGAAAGCCCACAATACCCATATTCCCTTATTTCAAGTCAGGGTCAAAACAGATTCCCTGAAATGCTTTTTGAAAAAGAAGGGATAAATCATATATTTATTTCAAAAACATGTTTCTCATATTTTTAAGATTCTAAAACTGTTAAAAATGAGGTCAAATAGTAGGAAAATTATTTTTAAATTTTATCTGGTAAAATCGTCGACATCCATTTAAAAATCAAGAATTGATATTGTTTTGAAGATGTAATTGAGGGAAAACTGATAATTATAGGATTAGGAACTCATTTAAGTGAAAGGAGTGAACTCGAGGTTTAAATTTGAGAGATACCATTTTTAGGCCTTACGGGCCAAAATTTTAAAATTCCATACTTTAATCCAAGTTTAAAACAAGAATTTGATGTTAAAGATGGAATAAATAAGTTGAAATAAATGTAACGGAGCTTACCCAAGCTTTGAAATGAAGAAAGTAGCTCAAAACCACAAAACCCTAAGCTTCAAGTCTCAAAAATGGTGTAAACCAGGTATTTATATACCCATGCTTCACTATCGCGGTCCAGGGTCGTATCGCAGTACCTCACCTGTCAAGGGTATCGCGATTGCAAAAAAGGTATTGTGATTGTGACACGTCGACTTCAGGGCCAATCACAATCTCAACAGAAGCAACATGATCTCAGGTGCACCAGCTGGGGACTTAGTAATTCTCCAAGTCTCTGCGGGCCCCTCGGGATTCATCCGGAATCTCATAAATGCAAATGAACTATGCTACCTATCAAATTCGATGCTCTGGACTCAATGTCTATATTATATTTTAGAAACAACATTACTTTCAAAAAGTTGACCCCCAAAATCCAAAATCACAAGTTTCCAAATCGAAGGTCGAAATGCGATTTAAAATCCATGAAACCACACCAACCATGTTACCACCCTAAAATCAACGTTCCGGATCTGCTGGCACAGTCCACTGCCATCCATTGCACGAATCAAATAATATCAGTTAAAATAAATTATAAGGCTCTGAAAGCTGCCAAAAACCACAAAATCACATAAATAACACCAAAATGCATCTGGAACCATGCCAATCACCCCCGCATCCCAGAAATACCACAATGCAACTATGGTGTGGGGTAAAATAGTCAAATCACACAAAAACACATTTTTCACATAATTCATCAAAATTTAGGTTGTTACATCATCTACTACTAAAAATCTAGTTCATCTACAAACTAAAGGCAAGAGAAATACCTGAATAAACAAAAGCTAGGGATAAGAACTACGCATATAAGACTCGACCTCCCTAGTAGCCTCATCTACAGGTCGATGTCGCCACTGAACTTTAACCTCTGAGATAACTTGAGAAAACAATTGTCTAATATCCATAGCCAAAATATAGTCCGGCTCCTCAATAAAAGACTACTTCTTATCTAACTGAACTGACTCCCAACGAATGACATGAGACTTATCCGAAATGTAACAAGGAAGCATGGAAACATGAAAAACTGGGTGAACAACTGATAAATCTGGGGGCAAAGCTAACTCATAAACCATATTACCAATAGGCCGAAGAATCTTAAATGGACCAATATACCTGGGCTTTCCTCTCTTCCTAAACCTCATTACACCCTTCATGGGTGAGACTCAAAGAAAAACACGATCACCAACACCAAATCTCAAGGCACAAAGGACTCTGGGTTAAGGACTCACAAAGCAAGTTTGTACCTCTAGGTCTAACCTCATAAAAATCAAACCAAACCACTGGAGAGTGCCAATATCTAACATAAAAAGCCTCAAAAGGTGCCATATCGATATCGTAATAGTAGCTATTATTATAGAAAAACTATAATAAATACAAATGCTACTCCCACTGTCTACCCAAATTATCGCACACGGGCAGAGCATATCCTCTAAAACCTGAATAGTCTTCTTTCACTGACCATCAGTATGGGGGTGAAATGTTGTGCTAAGGTCAACCAGTGTACCTAAACCATCCTAAAAAGTCTTCCAAAAGTGAGAAGTGAATAAAAAACCTCAATATAAAATAATAGACACTGACACTCCATGTAGTCACATAATCTCCTGAATGTAGATATGGGCCAACTTCTCAGCACTAAAGGAGACCTGCACTGGAATAAAATTTGCAGACTTGGTCAATCGATCCACGATGACCCAAATACTATCAGACCAATGAGAAGTACAATGAAACCCAATCATAAAGTCTATAGTGATTCATCCTCATTTCTACTCGAGATTGGGTAACCTCTGAAGTAATCCACTAGGTCTCAAATGCTCGACCTTCACCTACTGGTAACAAAGATAATGAGCTACAAAATTAGTTACATCCTTCATCATACCACCCCACCAGTAATGCTGCCTCAAGTCGTGATACATCTTTGTCACTCCCAAATGGATGGAATACTTATAACTATAGACTTTCTCCAAAATCAATCTAATCTAATCACCCGCTCTCAACACACAAACTAAGCCCTCAATTCTCAAAACTTTATCTGAATCAAGTGAGGCTTTCTTAGCCTTACCACTCAACACCTTATCTTGAATCACCATCAATACATCATCATCAAACTTAAGAGCTCGAATCTACTCTATCAAAGAAGACCTAGCCTCCATAAATGGCAAAACATACCCAGGTATCAAAATATCAAACCTAACTATCTAGAGAGCTAAAGACTGAACCTCTAAGATCAAAAGCCTCTCCTGGGTCTAAAGATATGCCATGCTAATTGTGTTAATCGACTTTCGGCTCAAGGCATCTACAATCATATTAGCCTTACCCGGATGATAAAAAATAGTCAAGTCATAATCCTATAGCAACTCAAGCCAATGGCACTGCTTCATATTAGGATCTGCCTGGGTGAAAAAATCCTAAAGGCTATGATGATCCAAAAAAATCTTACAATGAACTCCATACAAGTAGTGCCTCCACTACTTCAAAGTAAAACGATCGCGTACAACTCTAAATCATAGGTAGGGTAATTCTTATCATGGGGATTTAACAACGAGAAGCATAAGCAATCACCTTAACCTCCTACATTAACTCAACACTAAACTTGACACCTGACATATCATAAATGACGGTAAAACCCAAGCCCTCCTTGGGCAAAGTCAAGATTGGAGCTAAAGTCAAAAAATCCTTGAGCTTTTGAAATCTTGCCTTACAAGTATCAAACTATTAAAAAATTTTTTTTGCTAAGTCAAATTGGACAATGGAGCTGGGATAAATGAAAAACCCTCAACAAAACATCGATAATAACCTGCCAAGCCAATAAAAGTTTGAATCTCTATCAGAAAAGTAGGGCTATCAAAATCATGAAATGCTACAATCTTAGCTGGGTCAACCATAATACCCTTCTTAGTCACCAAGTAACCCAAGAAAGAAACAGACTCCAACCAAAACTCACACTTAGAGAACTTGGCATACAACTTCTCATCCCCTAATCTTTGAAGAACAATCCACAAATGCTCCATATTCTCAGCCTCACTCTTGTAATAAAACCAAGATATCATCTATAAATACAATAAAAAAGAGTTGAGATTCGGTCAAAACACCTGATTCATCAACTCTATGAATACGGGTAGGGCATCAGTCAACCCAAAGGACATAACCAAGAACTTATATAACCATATTAAGTCTAAAAATCTATCTTTAGAATATCCAAATCTCTATTTATCAATTGGTGATACCCAAATCTCAAATCAATCTTTGAAAACACCGCGACACCCTGAAGCTGATTAAATAAATCATCATTATAAGGAAGAGAATACTTATTCTTAACCATCATCTTGTTCAACTATTGATAATCAAAACACATACACATAGACCCATCATTATTCTTCATAAACAAGATAGGCATACCTCAAGGTGATACATTAGGTCGGATAAATCTCTTATCTAATTACTCTCACAATTGATCCTTTAAATTCTTCAACTTGGCTGGGGCCATCCTATAATAAGGAATAGAAATAGTCTTGGTTCCCGAATCAACATCAATAGAATAATTATATCATGATCTGGAGGCATACAAGACAAATTCGTAAAGATCACATCCATAAACTCACAGACAACACGAGCAGAATCTAAAAAAGGAGGTAAAATAACACAAGTATCACAAATTTTAGCCAAGTAAGATAAAAATCCCCTCTGAACCAATCTATGAGCCTGAACATAAGATATGATCCTTTTAGGACCTGAATGAAGCGCACCTTTCCAAGTTTTCCTTGGCACACCTGAGAAAGCTAAAGTCATGATCTTAGCAAAACAATCTAGGACAATATGATAAGGAGTCAACTAATTCATACCCAAAATGACATCACAATCAATATCTAACACAAGAAAATCTACCCAAGTCTCGCACTTGACAAACGTCACAACACAAGATTGATACACTTGATCCACCACTAAAGAATCTCCTATAGGGGTAGAAACATAAATAAGCATGGCAAGAGGCTCACTAACAGAATAAAAATCTAAAGAAAAATATGTAGACACATATGAGAAAGTCAATCTAGGATTAAATAACATAGATGCAGATTTGAAATAAATGGGGATGATACCTGTGATCACAGTATCAGAAGCCTCTGCCTCTGGTCTGGCTGGTATTGGATAGCACCAACTGGCTGAGAGGCCCCACGACCATCACCATGGGCTCTACTAGAAAAAATAACTACAACAGTAATTTAAAGTTTAAATATTGATCCACGCTACTAGGTATTATCTAAGTAAGATGGTTAACTATCATCTAATAACTAGAGACACAAAAGGTGATAGTTAACTGGGATCTAGGATAAGGGTTAGTAAGAAAACATCCTACGACTCAAAAATTAAAGGGTGAAATCTATCAGATAGTTCAACAGATGGTTGGTGGTACATAACTTATTAGATTCTACATGCAAGGTATTGGGGTGGTTCAATAAAGCAAGATAAGCCTACAAAGTTGAGAAGCCAGAGGGAACATAATCCTAGTGTTCACCGATGACTGATTACAACCAAAGTTGATACTAGCTAGTTGTTCAATATTGATACTTCAATCCCCCTATTTACTTTTCCAATTTTGCCCATTAATTATAATAGTTTAAAGCCATAATTCCATGTATTCCTTTAGGATTTGACCCCAGGTTTTTTTAGGTTACTATATTTGACAGCGGCTGAATAATCTTTTGATTGAAGGTATAGGTTGGGCATTATCAAATTTTGGCGCCATTGCCAGAGAGTATGGTGTTGAGTTATGAATTAAATTTGTTGTAGTTTATGGGTCTTTTTTATTCTTAGTTGAGTATACACTGGTGTATGTGTAACACATGGAGTAGAGGCAATCCCTTACTCCCAGTGAATTTGAATCTTGATAGGATCCTACAAATACCTAGTAGGATGATGGAGCCAAAAAGAGATAATATTCTTGAAGGGGTTCGTGATGATGCACACTAGGTGCCTCTCTCTCCTTCTGAAGGAGTTTAGGATACTATTGCTAGTGCATCTCTCTCCTTTTGAAGGAGTTTAGGATACTATTGACCAATATATAGAGGTTATATTAGTACAAGCTACTAATTATAAGAGAAAAAAAGATAGGAGGCAGAGTTATCTGTGTAGAGGCAGGACATAGACCACCGAGCAGCACTCGATGGTGGTACTCAAAATAGAGTTAGAGGTGGCCATGCTCAAGTGATTCCAATGTACCAATATTTGTAGCCATATAAGGATGATGAAGAGGATCTTGGGAATGTTGATCCGGTAGAGGCTGGAGTTATTAATACTCCTATCTTTCTCTCTAATGTTAAGTTTAATCTCTTTAGTTCTACTATCCAGATCTTATACTTGAAGGGTGTGTTTAAGGGGATTCCTACAGACGTCGTAAACATGCATCTAACTAATTTTACTAGAATTTGCACTTCTTATACAAATCCAGAACGAATCAAAAAGCACTTGGACTGAGGTTGTTCCATTTCTCTCTTACAAGAGAAGAATCTTTATGGTTGAGGGAACTTCCAAAAGGATCTATCACTACATGGAATGATTTGCATAGGTAATTCTTGAACAGGTCCTTTCCTCTATCCAGGACATTATAGTTTAATAATGAGATTTATAATTTTAGGTAGTTGGAGTCTGAGTTTATGTATAAGGCTTGGTTCAGGTTCAAGAAAAAGTTGAGTATGGTGCCCAACTATTGAATTTCAAGGACAAACTTATTGAAGTTATTCAATAGAGCCATGTCCATCAGTTCCAGAGCTATGGTAGACATTATCTCTGGAGGAACGCCTATGAGATTACACTGGGAGGTAGTTTCTAATATTCTAGACTAGATCTCTCTCACTAACCGAGGGTGGAAAATATGTGAGGCTGAGAAGAGTTCTAGAAATTATGCCATTGGTGCCCCCAAGAGTAGCTAATAACTATATGGTACAAGAGATTACACTACTATGGACTGATCTTGGGTTACTGGCTAAGCAATTTGTGACAACAAATTTTGAGAAACTGAATGCAGTAGGAGAACATGGTACAACTTTTAGAGCTAATAAATCTAAATTAAAAGAGAAGGCTAGGTATCTGGATCATCAGTTGGTGGGTTTCTGAGCCTAAGGGTAAGGAAAACTAAGGTTAGACTATGATAATGACAGATATAGAAACTATAGTAAGGATAGAGAAGATGATTAAAGATGGAGAGATAATTACAAAGAGATGTGTGAAAGGTATATTCCACCTAAAATATGAGATATGGAATCAAGAATGGAATAATGTTGACCAAATTGGTGAAGGGGAAAGAAAGTCAGGAGGCTAGCCTTAAGGAGATCAATGCTGACATTTCAGGTTTGACCCAGAAGGTTGTGTATCATGCAATGGTAGTCAAGCAGTTAGAGTATCAATTTGGGTAGATATCTGCCACTTTGCAAAAATTACATCCAGGTACCCTCTCAAGTAACACGATGCAAAATCCTTCAAATACCAATCATTGTCTAGCTATCACCACTAATTTTTGTACACTATTGATGATCCCTATATACCTACTATTGAGGAGTTGAAGATTGATAGCACTAAGAGTGATGAGACACCTGAGGTAGAGTCTCAGAAGTTGGCATGGGGTGATAATGATTTTAAGTATGATAGTGGTGAGGATTGGGTCGTCGATCCTAATGATCATGTGCACCCTTATAGAGCGACCCCTTTCTTACCGTTAGTAGAAAAAAAGGAGAATGCTAGAGCAGTCACCATTTTGTGTTCTATTAGGACCTTTAATGTCAAGCTAGCTTTATGTGACTTGGAATCAGGAGTAAATGTGATGCCACTGGGTGTGTACAAACTGTTAGGATGGTGGAACTCAAACCTACATCCATGAAGCTGTTGATGGCTGACTCGTATATGAAGAACCAGTAGGTGTTTTATGCGACATAGAAGTAAAGGTGGCATCCTTTATGTTCCTTGCTTATTTCACAATTCTTGATTATGAGGTGAATTTTTAAGCCCTCATTATACTGGGTAAAACCTTCTTATCCATTGGTAGGGTGTTGATTGATATGGACTTGGGGGAGATCACCTTCAAACTGAATGATGAGGGAAGTAGTTTTTGATATGTGTATAACAGTGAAACAGCCAGACGATATGCGAGTAGTGTCTGTGATAGACACTATTGATGAGGTGCTGTTATAGAGATCAATATTCTAGATATACCAGGTGTTGAGGAGAGAACAGAGGTGATGGCTACTCGGCTATCAATTTTTGAAATTGAGGTGGAGACATTATATGAGAAGATTTGGCCATAGGTCTAGACTATACTAGGGATAGCTGAGGCTAAACTGCAGTCTATGCATTAGGCTATGATATTAGAGGTATGAGCTAAGTTACACTCAAAAGTAGATGCTTTTAAGGGTTGAGTATCGGCCCAGTTCAGCATGATTGAGATACTGGATCCAAGATATATTAGGGAAGAGGTAGACCTACTTAGAGTAGAGGTACACTCTCTCACTTAGAGCAACTATTAGCTATTTGTCTAATTGTATTCCAAATTTTTTAGCCATCATATCACCTCTGCATTGTCCCAAGAACTTTGATTTATTCATCTAGGATGATTGGCGGTCCCCGTAGTTGGTACTAGGAAAGGCCGAGAAGGGGACCTGCAAAATATAGATATGCCATATGAGCAAGCCCTAAAAAGGACCACCCATGATTTGATGAAGAATGTATTTGTTGATAGACATAGGCATGCTGAGATACCAGTAGGTGTATCTTCTCGTAGTGCACTTCCACCACCATGGACTCCATTAGTGGATATACCCTCATCTGGGGAAGATCATGACACACGCCTAGTGTATCCCAGGTATGTCCTCTTTCCCTTTGTTTTATATTATTTTAATGCATTATGGACATTGTACAATTTTTTAGTTAGGGGTAGGGTATACAATAGCTGCCATGGGTTTTAGTTGTCTTGCTTCTTTTCTTGTTGGTCGTGGTATGGTTGTAGAATCGACATGTCTAGGGTAAAATTTGTGTCGTATTGTGTTTTATTTCATATTGTGTTGTGTTTTAGTGTAATTAGAAGATTCTTAAGTATTGAAGGTAGTTGTCATGTTTTTAATTGATTTTTGAGAAAAATAATACCTCTCCAAAGTTTTAGAATTGTGTGATTGTATATATGTGTAAACATTGTGGTTCTTATTATGGCATTAGGATTAGGGACATGATAATCTCTTGCTAACAATTGCATGAACCAGATAAGTAGTAGTTTGTAATATTGACTTTGGGCCATGTGTGTGTGAGATGCTGCTTAGTTCCCTTTGTGTGTTGAATTCAGAACTTTTCCGATTAGTCTTGCCTAGGTTGTAGGATAGTCGGATAGGAAAGGATCATAGGCCATTTTTGATTTTAGTCCACTTTTAGCCTAAATGACCTTCACAATGTGAAATAGTATACCTTGATCCCTGTTTGAGCCTTATAGCCTATTTTTCTTATATCACCTGTTGCCTTCCTATTTGTGTTGTAGTAACCTATTTTGGCCCATTTCTCCTTGGACATTATGCAACTCATCTCAGGCAAATTTCCTAAGTTGAAGGTGGCTATCATAGGGGTGTGTAATGTAAAGTGGATATGTAGAAGAGTGAAATGAGAGAAAGATTTAGTAGGGATGAGTGTTGAAGCAAAATAAAAGATAAAAAAAGACAAAGAAAAATAAAAATTTGTGAAAAATTAAAAAAGAAAGAATAAAGACCACACCCAACCTGAATGTGCAATAAAGAATAAAAAGGGAGAAATAAGGATGGAATAAAAAGAAAAATTGGTTAAGTGTGGACCCCAAAAGTAGTTGTAGTGCCAAGGAGTCTTAGTTACTTGATATATCCATATGTACTATACCATACCCGCAAACCGACATTACAAGTCGAATAAAGTCCTATAGTGATCCAAATTTGACTATCTGAAAACTAAGTAAATAAAATAAGGGCAAGCCTATGGTATTTGATGCACATTGTGATTGGAAATTCTCTTTTGAGTGTGAATGTCATTTGACTGTCCTTGCATTGACATGCGTTATTTCATACGAGTGAGTGAGACTTGTTTGTTATAAGGGCACATGTGTCATATTGCTAGCTGCTTACTTGTTTTGGGTAGTGTAACTCATCAATGTATGCATTGTTGTCTATTGCTAATGTAATGCCATCCCTTAATCCCATTGTGTCACATTGTTGTGCTTTATGTTTATACACAGTTGGTTTTGAAGAGTTGAGATAGGAGAGGGTATTGTGATTTGCACTTAAAGTGTTGATTGATTGCCTTGGATAGCTTAGATTCTCCTAGTTAAGCATCATGTTTTGTTTTGTTTTGTTTTGTTTCCTGAGGACATGGAAACATTCTAAGTTAGGGGTGTTGATATGCTATAGAAATATAGCACTCTCGACACTTAAAACTATGAAAATATGCAAGTTTCTTATGTTGTTTTGTTTGATATGATGTGTTTTGGGTATGTTTTGATGGAAACTAGGTTTTGGAAGCTAAGTTCAAGAAAAAGGTGAAAATGGAGTTTTTTGAGACTTACTTGATCATTTTTGGGCATTGTGGCACTTTTCGGATGTACATGACCAAAGCATGTGTTGAAAATTGAAGTTTGGAAGCTTGGTTACAAGAATTGGAAAGGCTTGGCACTTGCCTATGTCTACATGTGGACCACGTGTAGCACATGTGGCCCATATGTGACTAAGGTAAGTACCAGAACTGAAAATCCAGAGAGTGAAAAAGCTGAAGAAGAACTCCCAGCACTTACCTATGTCTACATGCGGACTATATGTGGGTAAGGTAAGTTCCAGAAATCCAAAGTCCAGAGCACAGATAGTGCAGGTCCAAAGTCCTAAAATGATACCCATGCATGCGTTGTATTATCTTCACTTTAATAGCTATCTTAGCGGTTACAAATGCTAAGTCCCACTTAGATTATTGCTACTCACTCCAAAAGAGGAGTAATTACTAGGAAAAGATAATTACAATAGTAGTTTGAAGTTTAACTGTCGATCCATGCTACTAGATATTATCTAAGTAAGATGGTTAGCTTTTATCTAATAACTCGAGATTCAAAAGGTATAAGTTAACTGGGATCTAAGATAAGGGTTAGTAAGGTGACGTCCTGAGACTCAAAAGGTAAAGGGTGAAATCTGTTAGCTAGTCTAAAAGATGGTCGGTGGCATATAACTTATCAGATTATAGATCCAAGGTATCGAGGTGGTTCAACAAAGCACAATAAGCTTATGGAGTTTAGAAGCCAGGGGGGAACACAATCCTAGTGTTCACCAATGACTGATTACAACCAAAGTTGATACTATCTACTTGTTGGATATTGATACTTCAATCCCCCTATTTACTTTTAAAGTTTTGCCAGTTGATTACAGAATCTAAAAGCCATAATTCCACGTATTCCCTTGGGATTTGAACCCAATCTTTGTTGTGTTACTATATTTGACAGCGAATGCATAATCTTCAGATTGAAGGTATAGCTTGGGCATTATCATAAAGCAAAAGCCAATCAAGATAGAAATAAAAGATGAATAAAAAACTCAAATGAAAACTAAGATTCAATACAACAACCAACCCACACTTCCATACAATAGCCTCTAAAACTAGAATAACAACTAAGTTGGGACATGCTCCAACTATGAATAAAGAAAATAATCTAACAATACTAAGTCAATAAATAAAGAATAATGAAATGATAAGGTTTTCTAAGGATGACGTCTCACTACTTCACAACAACTCAACAGACGTGCTTGACCACCTAATGTTGCACAAGAGCAACAAAAATTCTTCAGACCCTATATCATTCTAGGATTCAGTGGGATAAGCAGTGGCATATAACTCAGGGAAACTGATAACATAATGTTATGTCCAAAATCAATCAAAAACCAAATGCACACACTCATATATACATATATAGTATGTCGGGATAGGGTAAAGGGTCATGAACATGCTCGTTTAAAGATTTAACCTAAAATGTGTAGCTCGATCCATTCTAAAGGCACTCACAAGCTATATGGACTCAACTTCCCCTGCTGAAATGGCCCGCTATGTGTTAGCCGCACGAATCAAGGAAAAAAATTAGGGAAAACTAAAGGCATTGAGGCAATAGCCATCCTAATATATATATATATATATATATATATATATATATATATATATATATATCAAGTGTGAATTAAGAAAATAGTTATATAGATCCCCAACACCGGTAAACGTGGTTTCTAGTGTTCGTCCCCCTTGAAAATTACACCATCATGGTGAGCTACACAATTCCCTTTAAGCCCAAATTAAAATGATTTTTGCACATAAACTAATCCATTAACCCAGGAGTCATTCATTAAGGCATTTAACACTCGGTATCGTAATACCAATATGCTTGCAAGCTTATTTAATTATGCCAAACCAATTAGCACAACCAAAATGGACAACCAAGTTCCATTTAGAAATTTTAAACCAAGGCCATCCAAAACCATATTCATATCCATTTATCCTCTAATGCATTGCAATAGGTTCAAAATAGGTTTAACTATGTAATTATCCAAATTATAATCAAGATTATAAAGTGGGTTGAGGTTAATGCCAATTCCAAGACAAAATTCATCCAATTTGGGAAAACCCATGTCCTTATTCCATTCATTTAAACAATGTACCATTTCAATCCCAAAACATCAATTTAAAGCATGAATAATCAATTTAAAACATGGGACAAATAATGCAATCAGTAACAACCATAATCCCTTAATCCAATTTCAAAACCTATAATTAAATCACATGAAAACCCATTCAATTTAAGACACAATGTAAAATTAAAGTTTAGGGAATAGAAACATGCCTGAAATACACAAAAAATTGAAGTCAATTCAAAGTTTGGAACCCGAATGATGAATTCACTGTAAAACCCTTAAAGTTTCTTGGATTTTGCATTTAAGAGAGAATGAGGGTGTTTTGATCTTTGAAAACTGATTGGAATAAGGTTATTTTATGTTATAAGGTCATACAAGGGGTACAAAGACTAAAAACCCATCACTCCAAGTGAAAAAAAAAACTAGAGAAAATTAAAACATCAGCATGGTAGGCTGTTATCATGGAAGGTAGACTCCGTGCCATAACAATATTGGGAAGGCTAACCTCCGTAACAAGGCCTTATCGCAGAGTCTTACTACCTCAGGGTCCTAAAATGACCCCGAACCCCTTTCCAAAAATACCCTTTTAACATCCCTAAACATAATTCATGTAAAAAATCAACATTACGCAATGGGAGGATCAAAAATAAAATGATCAAAATTTTAAGGGGTCTTACATTATCTCTCTTTTAGGATCATTTGTTCCTGAATGATGAGTTAGACACTTTTACCATGGGAATTGCAAGAATACACCAGAATCAAATGATAAACTAAGAAAGTGACAAGAGAAAAATAAAACTCATACCTTAAGCACTTTCATCCAAAATGGGGAACAATAATATGTATTGGCCTTTATATCTTCCTCAGCTTCTTATGTAAACTCTTCTACCTTTTAATTTCTCCAAAGAAATTTCATCAAAGCTACATCGTTCGTCTTTAATCTATGAACTTGCCTATCTAATAGTAAAATCGAGACTTTATTATAAGACAAGGAATCTATAAAACCAACATCCTCAACTAGAACTATTAATGAAGGGTCAGGGGATACTTTCAGAATACCCAATCATTTACTTCAAACTCTAACTCTCTTTGCCTCACATCCACATAAGACTTTTTGCGACTTTGAGAAATCTTAAGTCCTTCTCTAATTACCTTCACCTTCCTTATGGCTTGGTGAACAAAGTCAAGACTAAACAACCTAGTCTTACCAAACTCAAACCATCCAATAAGAGACCTACACCTCCTACCATAAGAGCCTAAAAAATAGTCATCTGAATGCTATAATAATAACTGCTTTTAAATGCAAACTCAATAGGAGGTAAATGATCAACCCAACTACCTTTAACATCAATCACACATGACCATAGCATATCTTCCAAAGTCTAAATAGTATGCTTTACTTACCCATCCATTTGAGGGTGGAAAGTGGTGCTAAGATTCACCTGTGTACCCAAACCTTTCTAAAATCAATGCCAAAAGTGAGATAAAGACTGCATACCTCGGTCTAAAATAATAGACACTGGTGCATCATAAAACTTCACAATATCTTGAATGAACAACTTAGCATAATCTTCTCCTGAGTATTAGTCCTCACAAGCAAAAAGTGAGCAGATTTTGTCATTCTATCTGTAACAACACAAATGGAATCATACTGATTGCTAGATCGCAGAAGACCCGTAATGAAATCTATATGATCATCTCCCACTTTCACATAGAAAACTCTATATTTTGGGATATACCACCAGGCCTTAAATATTCAACCTTGACTTGCTGATAGACCATACACTTAACCATACAGTTTGCCATATCTCTCTTCACATTATTCCACAAGTAGATCTCCTTCAAGTCATGATACATCTTAGTTGAATCTGGATGAACTGTATATCTGGATTCATAAGCCCAAGTTAAAATTATTTCCCATAACCCATCAACATTATTAACACACGACCTACCTTGATACCTTAAGATGCCATTTCCCCCAATCTCAAAAGCTATCACCTTTTTACTGACCCATATCATCCTTAATTTGCATAAGTATGAGATCTAAAGCCTGCTTCTTCTTCACCTCAGCACCAATAGATGATATTACCACTTCTTAAACAATAAATCCCCCATCATCAGAGTCCAAATATGAACTCTCACATTTGCCAATCTATGAATATCCTTTACCAATCCTCTTTTCTCCTAATCTACATAGGATAAGTGATGTGCTAGAACTTAGAGGCGTATTTAATACTTAAAATAAGGGATTTATGCTTCAACTTAGGATATCCAGTTGGGTATGATAGGGTTTTGTGTGTTTTTATAGGTTAAATAGGTTGACATTTGTGTTGAACTGAAAAGATTGAAGAAAACTCTAAAAAAGCTGATGAAATAGTGAGGCTACAAGTCGTCAAGATACTATACGACTCATAGCCAAACTAGTAAGGATGGTAGTGGCTAAGGCTAATCTAGAGGAGCTAAGTATCAGATGATAATAAGTCAGAAAGAGTGAGTATGAGTCATATAATAAAGTAAAAAGAGAACAGTGATCTAGACTAAAGTCCAAAAGTAAAGTTATAGAAGACAATGAGTTATAAGGTCTGACTACAACTCATAGTAAGCATTTGTAAAGATACCAGCATTAAAGTCCTGAAGTTAAAGGGTCAAGTGGTAATGAGTGAAGGCCATAAGTCGAAAGGACTCACTGTAACTCATGGTGATGTATCATAATAAAAACAAAATCTTGGAGCTTGGATGATAAAATCACATTAGAATTGCAATAATTCGCAAACCTATGACTCGTAAAGAGACCCTAAAAGTCATAAGGATTGCCAACTTACTTTTCTTATTTTATTTTTATTAGGATTTATTTATTATGTTAAGATATGATAATGCCCAAATTACCTCTCATTAGAAGTATGCTGCGATCGATGCCAAATATAGTAACCCAACTAAGGTTGGGGTCGAACCCACAAGAAAAACTGAATAATATCTCAAATTTGACAAAATCCACAAGAAGTGCAACAAAGTAAATGGGGGGAATCTGAAGTCAATAGTAAGTAACAAAGTGCATGTCTTATAGTTTTAGTTTCTTATGTTCTACCTAGTTCATATGCCCATGTATTATAGATTATACAACTTACTTGTATATCAATCCTACGTCCCAATAGCAAAAATATATATGTGTAGTATGCCTCGTACATATTTATTCATATGCTAAATGCACTTTCTTGTAGTTCATTATTCATATACAAGGTAATCTTTGTGCCGTTTTGCTCACGTATCATAGAATTTATGTGACTTATTTGTTTATATATTATATAAACCTCTGTGCCTGTAAAGTTAAGTATTAAACATGTTGGGATGAAGTTCACTCATATCATGATAAAGTGAGGATTTTATAGAAAAGGTTGGGAAAATAGTAAGTGTTAGCATGGATCATACCCATAGAAAGATGGATAAACAAAATGACGTACTTGCAGCCTCTATCTGAGTATCATAAAGGAGTCAAAGAATCAAAAGGCCATATGGAAATAGGGTGACCTCATTAAGTCTAAGTATATTTTCTTGAAGAACCTATATATTATGCATCTTTCTCAAACAATTTATAAGTCCCGTATGCAGATTCACTTGTTCATAGGTTTTATAGCTCATCAGTTAACTTGTGGCCCCTTGCGCACATGTCATATGCTTGGATGTATAGTTCATACCATGATTCTCAAACTCTAAGTATTCCACCTCAACCTAGTGTAAAAAGAAGGGGAAAAGAAAGGTAAGTTATGATGTACATAATTTTTATCACTTGATTATGTACTCAAGAGAAGCCTTACTGGTTAATTGATTATTTCATATGATTTACTCACTAAAATGCCCAATGAGGCTTTTTTATTTATGCTTTTGGTCAGTTGACACATTTTCGATAGTCGTATTTACAAAGGAAACCCTGGCAAAATTTTTGAAGAAAATCCAAAGTTAAGCTTGTATTGAGCAATACCTCTCATTTGAGGAAAAATGATCCATAAGGGGGAAAGATGTAATAGCCCATACCTTTCAAAACACATATACGATTAAGTGAATTTGGGAAAAATTGTTTAAAATCAATATATTAATGTAATTCCCGTATTCTGCATATAATAGTTCTAGTCATAAGCCTTACTAGTCTTATATAGATAGGTACAAAGTCTCTTAAATGACTAGTAATGATTTAAACTAGATTAGGAGGTTACTATAATGCCCATACATTTCAACATATGTTTGGCTAAGTTAAATCAATGGAAGTATTTAAACATGAGATAGTAAAATGGTATTCTATCTTAAGGTTTATAGTGACCAAGTATACACTAGTGTGAAGTTAAAAAGAAAATGGGTTAAGATATAAAATATAGAATAAAATAAATGAGTTGTTTGCTTGACTTTAATTAAGCTAGTAGGTGACAAGTAGGTGCATCACCTACTTTGACTTATTAACTAACCTAAGAACAAAGTAGGTGCATAACCTGCTAAGACTATTTTGATAAGTGTATAGGCCCAAGTACAATCATCACCTACTTGACAAATCTGGCCCAAATATGAATGAGGATAATGGGCAGCCCAAAACCCCAATTCGCAAGGCCTAATATTATTAAGCCCAACAAGGCCAAGTTCATTAGGATTCATAAATTAAGGCCAAGTAGTTGTGTCACCTACTTTGCTATTTTACCAGCTTAAAAATGGCTAAGTAGGTGCATCACCTACTTGATCAAAATATGGCTGAAATTTAAAAGTGAGAGACGATTAAGGAAGCCCCTTTTTAAGGATTTAGACCAACACTTTCTCTTCATTTTTCTCTTATAAAATTTTAGATTTTATTATTTCTCTCTCAAAATCTCTCTAAGCTTCATATAGCAGCCCTAAAATGCTTTAGGGCTTCTGGAAATTCATCCTCTTTTTAAGCTAAGTATAGGACAAATTCTTTTCCTCCAAGCTGGTGGCCGGCTCTCTTTAACTCTCCAAGGTATTTTATCTTATGTTTTGGTCCAAGTTTGAAGGAAAAAGATTTTGTTCTTGAAGGAGTAAGAGTTAAGATAATAAATTTCAAATTAAAGGTAAAGTTACTGCCCATTCTTTGCCCTTCCTTATACATAAATTTGGTGGAGAATTTTGTAGATCTTTTGTGATGAACTTCTGGGTTGGTTATTGAAATGCTTGAATTCAATGAATTCTTGTTATTTTACTGGATATATTGGGCTATTTAGGAGCTATTTTGGAGGTGTATATTGCAGAACAGTTTGGTTGACTTTGAAAAGTGACCTAAGTAGTTATATGTAAGTATGTAAGGAGTTGGTGGTTATACACCATATAATTAGGGTTTATGGGAGATTGTTTCCTACCTCTCTTTGTTATACTATTTGTATGTATTTTAAAGCCTAAGACATATAGGGGGAGATATGATTAGAGGAGAAGGGGGTGGAGGAGCATACTTGATTTAAGGAATTAGGGGCTACTGCCCAGTTAGTATTTCAGTGAGATCAAGTAGTTCCTCATTGATTGATTATCTACTAATACTATTTTTACCACTAATTTTATTGTAGATTAATAATCTAAAGGGGACAAGGTTAATTCGAAATATTTGTGTTGTACAACAAGGTATGTAAGGCTTTTTGATTTTATATTCTTTGGCATAAAATCTTATTCTTGTGTTACTGCCAACAAGGTGAGATTTCTAAGTGATACTCATGGTAAGAGGTACATACTAATGGTGTCTAATATCTACGTAGTTAATGATCTTCTTCCTACTACCCGTGGTTTCACAAATGTATCAAAGAACTTCTATATGTCTTTATTATCCCATATCAGTGTGTTTGTACTTCCAAGTACTAGTACGATAAAGGTACTCTAAGAAACAAGTTTAATGGGTTATCCTCTATGTAAAATAAGGTTCACTGAGTCAATACAACCCTACATTATGCATGTTATAAGTATTTATATGTTGGAGACATATTCTATCCAATGTATACTTTGCTTATGTCCTTATATAAAATGTGCACTTGTCCCTAATATGGATCTGTTGTGGTCTCTTAAATATGTTTTTTAAGTCCATATGTATTCATTACTGTGTATTTGCCTAATTATACTTCCAATTATTGGTTTGACAAAGTTATTCTAAATAGTAAGTTCTATGAGCCACCCTAGGTTAAACGAGGTTTATTTAGTCGAATGAGTTCTTAAATTATTCCATTGAATAGTTTAGATGTCCTAACTTGGGATATATATTTTTTCTATGTTAAATTTTTCCATATGCTTTATTGGTTTCCATGTTCATGTAACCATTTTATTTGATATCATTTACTAGGTATTTTATCATCATATCATTAAATTAAGTCCATATCTCTTGGCTTGATAAGTTAAATGCCTCCACTTGATATGTGTTTCAGTTTAAGCTATCAAATGCTTATTGTGTCACATAAACTCCTAAATTTTATGTTGGTTTTATAGTTAATTTTCATGTCATTGTTACTATCTTTAGTCTATAATCACATGTCTCCTACTATAGTTGATTATCCCAAAGCTAACACCATGACCACCAAAATAACAATTTAAAATTTTAAAGAACTAATGTAAAGTAAATATAATTATATGTGGGTGGTAGCTCAGGGGAAAAAGCCTAGCATGGGTCGATACCAATACATGGATTTATGGGTGGTATCTGAGGGATGAAGGGAACACCTAGCATGGGTCGATCCTATTATCGGGTGGTATCCTAGGGGTGAAAAGAAAGCGTAGCATTGGTCGATCATAATTTATGTGTTGATGAGTGATCATGGGTGTATTTATACACCTAAGCACCATAACTTACCTATGTTTTAGCTAAGTTTGGGGAAAAAAGTGCCCAGTTTCTTATGTTTTTACTCTACTTCTATGTAATTGAGCTAACCAATGTGATTAACATAATTTCAGGTATTAATGAGGTAGATAGAGACATAATGGGACTACGGAATGCAGATGGCATATAACACAAGAGAGAGTAGCAGTCTGGACCAAATGTGGTGCCTAAAAACTATGTCCAAGACTAATTGTCATTTAGAGTTAGTCTAGGGACGTAGAAGAAAATTGTGAGGGAAAAGTTATTAAAACTACTTGATGCTGAAAAGTCACGTATTATTCATTATTCTATATTTTTCTTGAATTGGAGAGTGGAGGCTTAGCACCAAGGGAGAAATGCTACTTCTTTATCTCCGCCAAGATTGTGTTTACTTTTTGGTATAATGAATATTTCTATTGTGATTCCCGTTTTATTCATGAGTATATAAGTTTATTAGTTAGGGTTATGGAAGACTTGTAAAATACAATCTATTACTTTGGGTTTTTGAATTCATCATGTATTGATCTACTTATATCATACTCTCTTTATTTATCTTGAATTCTCGTGGTTGCAAACATAGAGGATGTACCTTAAAACTCAACTTGTTTGATAGAAGGGTTGAGGTTCAGAAAAAAGAGTAGTGACAAGAAAATAGGATTTCCAACCCCTATTGTATATGCTAATACCTTAATACGATTAACTACTTGGAGATTTCATATTATTTTTGTAAACACTTTTGATTCTAGAGAACTAAAGTGAATTAGTCCTTGATGATTGAGAAACACTAGGATTATGCTATTAAATACAATATATTTCTCTGTAAGCATGATACATGTGTGAATTCATAAAGCCCATAGTTAGAAAGTATTAAAAACTACAAGGTGGACATAACCCTAGCATGCTATTTCTCTGAATTTGAATACTACTACACATATCTCATCTTGTTAAACTGAAACCATTAATTTGTGAACTGAATCAAATTCCCCCTTTTGTTATACAAAAATGAATGATTAAAAGTCAACTAATCTGCATACAACTTAATTAGCACAATATTCCTTGTGGGATTTGACCCCAACCTAGTTGGGTTATATATTTGACAACGACCGCTTACGCTCTCATAAAAGAGGTGTAATTTAGGCGTATAAAATTTTGGCGCCGTTGCTAGGGAATTTGGTTGTCAATTGAGTTTATGTGTTAATTGACTGTTAGTCAAGTTTCCTTATTTTACATTTATTTGTTGTTTTTGTTCGTTATAGGCTCATTGTTGTTTATGCCATGAACAAGAAGTTTAGGAGAACCATTATTACCCTTCAATCCTGAACCTCATCTCATTGAAAGAATGCTAACCAACTAGAAGCTGAAAGATTAGCCCCTTTGGCTAATGCTCAATTAAATTAACAAAATGTAGATAACCCAGGTTGGGTACCTAATCAAGATGAACTGGACCAGGGAGATGATGATTTAAGTAACCCGGCTAACAGGAGGCGTGTAGCGGGAGTAGTTGCACCTGTAAATCTAAATCATTAATTTAGAGAAATACTAGACTACTAAGCTGTGCAATTTGATATTAACAACGATGAGGATGATTTAGATGGAGCTGGAGCCATAGGAGCAATCATTCTACCACTATTAGCTCCTGGGGTGAAATTCAACATCACCAGCACTATAATCTAGCTATTGAATTTGAAAGGAAACTTTGGTGAATTACCTAGTGATGATCCAAATCTATATTTGGTGAATTTCATCAGTATTTGTAAGTTATTTGATAATCCTGTAGTGAGACAAAATACTATTCATTTGAGATTGTTCCCACTGTCTTTGTTGGAGAGGCAACTATGTGGTTGAATGAGATGACTCCTGATTCTATAACAAACTGGAGGCAATTAAAAGGAGCTTTCCTAGAAAGGTTCTTTTTGCCCTCCAGAATGTTACAGTTGAGGGATGAGATCAGAAACTTTAGGCAATTGGCTAATGAAGTTTTGCATGAGACTTGGGCGAGGTTTAAAAAGAAGTTGACTTAATGCCCAAACCATAAGATGAATGATGACCACTTGGTGGAAACATTCTACAGAGCTTTGAACTCACTTACAAACCCAATAGTAGATAATACTGTAGGAGGAGCTTTTATGGACCTTACCTTTACTGAGGCTGCGGACAACTTAGAAAGAATGACTATGATAAGTAAAGATTAGCATACCAGAGATTCTGTGGTAGCAAACAATACTTGGACTAGTGTAATATCAGCAGAACAATGTAAGAGAAAAGAGGAGTGTGATCAGGATATGGCTCATATGAAAACCCAGATGGATCTACTCGCAAAACATTTGCTATTAGGGAATGTAGACAAGGTAAAAACTGTGGGGTCCCACGGTAAGGGAGCTAAATCAAACACCAAAGAAGAGGCTAACTACTTGCATAACCAGGGGGGTTTTCGGACCGGTAGTCAAGGAAACCAAGGTTGGAACTATCAAGGAGATTAGAAGAATAAAAGTGACAGGAGTGGACTGTATGTACCTCCTGGAAGCCGTGATAATGCTACCACCAGTTCAGGAAAAATATCTATAAAGGACATGATAAAGAAACTATTAAAAGGAGTTGAGGAGACCAATTCTGGGGTGACTACGATGAAGACTAACATATCTTCCATGAGTCAACTAGTAAATTCGCACTCAACTGCTATTAAACAACTGGACCAGCAAATAAGCCAATTATTTGCAACATTTAACCAAAAAAAGAATGAGACTCTACCAAGTGATACAGTTCAGAACTCGAGGACTAATGGATCGTGTATGGCTATTACCACTAGAAGCAGTAAGATACTATCTAGTCTAGGATTGGGAGCATCCTCTTATACTGATGTGCTCAAAATAGATTGGGAGATGGTTGATGAATCTTTAGTGATGCTTGTGCAGTTGGGAGGTTCAGAAAAAAAGAGTGTGGAAGTGAAACAACCACCTAAGCCGAAGCATGTTAGTGATGTAGAGAAAGACATAAGAAAGAAAGTAAAAGTTAATCCAGTTGAAATCCCAAGGCCACTACCCCCATTTCCACAATGATTAAAGAAGAAAGAAGATGAAGGCAAGTTTAACAAATTCATGGCTATATTAAAGCAATTAATAGTGAACGTGCCTTTAGTTGAAGCACTTCAGATGATGCCAGGATATGCTAAATTTATGAAAGATCTTGTGATGAAGAAAAGAGCGGTAAGATACAAACCGGTGGATAATCTCCATCATTGTAGTGCAATTTCTACAAGGTCACTGGTGCAGAAGAAGGCAGAACCAGGAGCATTCACCATCCCTTGTATGATTGGGTCTCTAGATTTTATTAAGGCCTTATGTAATCTAGGAGCTAGCATTAATCTGATGCCGCTAGCTATTTATAAGAAGTTGGGTTTAGGAGACCCCGCACCCACAAACATACGACTTGTAATGGCGAATAGATCAGTGAAAAGGCCGGTTGGGATTCTATATGATGTACTAATAAAGGTGGTTTTATATTTCCTGCTGACTTTGTAATTCTTTATTGTGAAGTGGACTTTGAAGTACCCATAATTTTGGGTAGTCCATTCTTAGAAACTAGGAGAGTGTTATTTGACCTGGAGTTGAATGAGCTAAAATTTAGGCTCAACAAGAAAGAGGTTAGTTTTGAAGTATGTAAATCCATAAAATAACAAAAGAAGATGAGTTTTTTCTCGATTGTTGATGTATTCCATGAAGATGAGGTACAAATGATATCATCAATGTATCTTGATAAAGCCTGAGTAGTCAAGATAATTTAGTAATCCCACGATGTAAAATCAGGCGCTGCATAGGAGGCAACCCATGATTTTATTCTCATTTTATTATGTTAATTACGAATGCAAAAATAAGAGTTGAGCCACGACCAAAATTACAATGCTTGGTGGGAGGCAACCCATCCTTCTAATCATTTTTAGTTATTTATGATCAAGTGTAGGTGCATGAAGTACTAAGGAGGTGATTGGTACCAAATTTGATTTGAAAGAGAGCCATATTAAAGGTGGTAAGTTTAGGAGAAATGGGAACATTACACGTAAGTTGGAGTAGTCAAAATGTTAAGGCTCGATTCATGATTTGTGTGAGAGTTATGACTGAAATTATGCCTCATATGGAGAATGGGGTGCATGGCATCCAAGTTTAAGTGTACTATAGGGTGTGTGACACCTAAGTTTACATAGGCCATGGCAAAGGCGTCACCTAAGACATAGCCTAAGCTCATTTCCTCATATACACATTACCTTTTGCGGTGCCTAACCTAACTTGTGCGAAACCTTATGTGGCGCACACCTTAATTTTGGCGATTGCTTGTGCGTCGCATACTTACCTTTATGCAATAACATGTGCGATGCCAACTATACCTCATAGGCTCACTGTTTCATGTGTGTGATGCCCAATGCGATGCATACTTAAACTTGTGAAATAACTTGTGTGCCACACATCACTCTAATTTCAACATAATATTTGAATTTTCACTGGGTCAACTCGACCCGGATTTCATTCTTTAAATAGACTCCACACCCTAAATTCCCTAATTCATCCTTATTTCACCCCTAAGCCGTACAAGATTGGGCTCTCAACATTCTCCTTATCCTTGAAGGTTATTCTTTGCTCAACAATCTCAAGAATTTTCCCCTTCTTTCCTTAAACTTCCATCTTTAAGGTAAATTTTCTTTTCTTAATCCTTAAGTGTTGTAACTTTATATTGTAGTTTTTAATTGGTTTCTTGAAGATTATGGATTAAATTCTTGCCATGCCTATGTCAAAGAGAGGTTTTGAGCATCTTGGGAAGATAAATATCATTGTTATAGTAGACACCATTGTTGTAGTACTTTGAGCTTTTGCATGTGATTGAATTGTTAATGACTAATGTAGTTTAGTTGTGTGGCCATTATTTCACAACTTACTTGATGGAACATGGTATTGGTTAAATCGTGTGAAAGTGATGGTGTTTTGTGTATATTGATAGGTTGAAGCTTTAAGTCATAACATTGTTCAAAAATTGTTTCATTGAAGTAAAATTGGTGGAATTGAAGTGAGTGAATTGTATTATGACTAATGTTGGTGCACCATATCAAAGTATATGTCAAGGAAGTTTGAATACCCGACAATAACACATAATTGGTTTATACTAACAAATTAAGTGTAGGGTGGTGAATTTACCACCTTCATCTTAATTGTAGTTAGTTTTATTATGTGTGGCTGACATGGATGATATGATGAATACAGGAAAAATGGCTTCGATGATGATCTCCATATAGGTGGCATGACTCCTAATGTGGATGGGGAGTACTACTAGCCAGGTTCTTTATCTTTTATTTGCACTGGGGACAATGCTTAGCTTAAGTGTGGGGTGGCTGGTTACTTTGCTACTTGTTTTGTAAGAAAATAGTATCTTCTCCTTAGTATACTTCTGTGTTAGGATTGGTTATTTTGTTTATTTTATTTCTTGTTAGATGTTTGTTTGATTTAGTCATAATTAGGTGCTTTTTTAATGATGGATGGATGATGACCGTCTTAAGAGAAAATTAGTCATTTACTTGCATGTAACTATTCTTATGGATCACATGACATAATACCATAAGTATGTGATTGATTATTATGTTTGAAAAACCTAGGCTCTAGTTGTGACACTTATTGTGATTATTGGTTTAATTTGAATTCATTTAAGTATTGGGTCAAGAATCTATAATGCTCCTAATTGAGTTGACCATGTGCCATGAGTGTGTAAGAATGTTGTATATTCCGTATTGCAACTGATGCTAGAACTTGCCTAGTGTGTGTGCAAAATAAAATATAGATTATGGGTTTAGGAGATGATTTAGGCAATATTTTGACAACCAGTGTTCATGCCTTCCTTTGACCTACCTTATCATATTATCTTAGCTAGCCCCATTGAGCCTTTAGTATGTTCTTTTGTTAGACTCATATGTAGCCTAACTCGTTCTTTAATAGACTATAATTTGATCCAAAATCTCCTAAGCGCTTTAATGTAAAATTAATTTGAGTTAGGAGTTTCACAATAAGAGGAAAAAAGTAAAATTGATGCCCCAAAGTCTAGTTATTGGCGTGAGCAATTGATATGGTTGGGAGTAGCAAACATTATTGAAAAAACTCTAACTTTTATCCCGGCCATGTTATAATGAACTTGTATTGGCCTTGGTCCTTCTTGGACATTGTTCACCTCAACTAAGGCAAATCACTTAAGTTAAGAGTGGCTATTATAGGGGTGCATAACGTGAAATTGGTGCAAAAAAAAATATTTGAAAGGGTTGCATACTCTTACCATAGTATTATTAATTAAGTTTAATGGGATGGGGTAAAAACAAAAGATATGGATAGATGAAAGTAGTGTAAATTGGTTGTTGGAAATTGTTCTTAGTTGCAAATGTAGTGTATTAAAGAGCTTAGGGAAGATAGTCACTATTTCTGTCCAAAATAGTTCCTACCCATCCCTTAGCCTACATTACAACCCGTAAAAGACCTATTTGATCCTAATCTTAGTATTCTGATATTAGTGGAGCATTACACTATGGGAAAGCATATGGTCATCAGTTGTAATTTGAGTATTCTTTGTGAGAGTGAGCTCAATTTGATTCTTATATCCATATTGTTAGAAATTGCATGATTGTGAGTGAATATGGGTAACTTTTTTGTTGTGAGGGGACATGGTTGATGAAGTTTGGATAATTTATATGTTTTCTTTGCTTAAACGTATGCATGAATTTTCCAACTTAATGAGTCTATTCTTGAAGGCAGGTTGTCTCTAGTAATGATCCATGAATTTAATTCTTGTTCATAATTGTTGTATGAGCCTATTTGAGCATCTTGTTTTTTCTTCGTGGGTGTCAAGACTTGTGTAGTATGTATAAATAGATAAGTTGTTCAAGAAAGAACAAAGATTTAAGTGTGGGGTGGTGATATTGGGTGAATTTATACGTCTAAGCACCATAACTTACCCATATTTTAGCTAAGTTTGGAGAACAAAGTGCCTAGTTTCTTATGTTTTTACTCTACTTCTATATAATTGATCTAACCGATGTGATTAGCATGATTTCAGGTATTAATGAGGTAGATGGAGACATAATGGCACTATGGAATGCGGATGATATATAACGTAAGAGAGAGTAGCAGTCTGGATCGAATATGATGCCTAAAAACTATGTCCAAGACTAATTTGTCATTTAGAGTTAGTCTAGGGTCTTAGAAGGAAATTATGAGGGAAAAGTTCTTAAAACTACTTGATGCTAAAAAGTCATGTATTATTCATTATTCTATATCTTTCTTGAATTAGAGAGTGGCGGCTTTACACTAAGGGAGAAACGCTATTTCATCTTCTCCGCCAAGATTGTGTTTACTTTTTGGTATGATGAATATTTCTATTATGATTCTCATTTTATTCATGAGTAGCTAAGTTTATTATTTAGGTTTATGGAAGCCTTGTAACATACAATCTATTACTTTACGTTTTTGAATTCATCATGTATTGATCTGCTTATATCATTCTCTCTTCGTTTAGCTTGAATTCTTGTGGTTGCAAACATAGAGGATGTGCCATAAAACTCAACTTGTTCGATAGAAAGGTTGAGGTTCCAAAAGAGAGTAGTGATAAAAAAATAGGATTTCCAACCCCTATTTCATATGTTAATGCCTTAACAGGATTTAACTACTTGGAGATTTCATATTGTTTTTGTAAACACTTTTGATTCGAGAGAACTAAATTGAATTAGTCCTTGATGGTTGAGAAACACTAGGATTATGTTATTAAATACAATATGTTTCTCTATAAGCATGATACATGTATGAATTCTTAAAGTCCATAGTTAGAAAGTTTTGAAAACTACAAGGTGGATATAACCTTAGCTTGCTATTTCTCTGAATTCGAATACTACTACACATATCTCATCTTGTTAAACTAAAACCATTAATTTGTTAACTGAATCAAATTCCCCCCTTTTGTTTTATGGAAATGAATGATTAAAAGTCAACTAATCTGCATACAACTTAATTAGCACCATATTCCCTGTGGGATTCAACCCTAACCTAGTTGGGTTATATATTTGACAATGACTGCTTATGCTCTCGTAAGAGAGGTGTAATTTGGGCGTATCAATGAGGAACATATCCCAGGGGAATAATGCCTAGTATGGGTCATTCTCTTTTACCACTGATCAGCTGGTCACTTGTATCACATACTACCAATGTTAATAAAGCAAATAAGAGCAAGTAAAGAAAAGAATGTAATGTACACAATTCCACAAGTATGAGCAAAGGTGGTCTTCTATCATTATCTATACATTTGAACCTAATTTTTCATTTGAGCTCATTTTTTACATATAGTTATTTTATGCCTTACATATTCAGTACATTCTTTCATACAGACATTCCTAATGGGGCACACTATATTTTATGCCACAGGTATAGGTACTCCTGCTATAATAGATCTCCCCAATAAAAGTACAGGATACTCAGCGGCTTTTTGGTTAGCTCTAGGTTCCTTTGGAGCTTTGCCGAGTCTCTATCATGTATTTTAGTATTTTATTATATTAAGTGTATGACGGGGTCCTATCTTGGCCTAAGCTAAGTCTTCCATCTCTTAGAGGCTTTGTAAACTAATGTTTAAGTAAAGTGCAGTGTGGTCTTATGTTTTGGTATTAGATGCTTCAGTGAGCAAGCCTGGCACACCCATTTTACACCTACTTATGTTGGTATTTTCTTCGAGCATCTTTCTGATTTTTGTCATGGTCTTAGGATTACCATTGTTACATATACGGTAAGCATAAGTAATAAGTTTGTTCTCTTAGGCTGTCAGGGTATCGGGTGCATGTTCGTCATATTAGTTTGAGGCGTGACAAAAGTGGTATCAGAGTAGGTCATCCTAGGGAGTCTACAAAGCCCTGTCTAGTAGAAACTTACTTATGAATGTGTTGCGTGCCACATTTATAATTAGGGGCATGATTAGATATTTAGAAAATGTGACATTTGTAATCTAAATCGTATGATAGAGCTAACTTCAGAAATATATCAGCATTCATAGTATGGTCTACGTTATACAGGTTATGCCTGTTATGGCTAAGATTAAATATTGTAAATAGCTAAGGCTTGTATTTCCTATGAGACAATATATAGAGAAAGGTCTTATGTTATTAAAATTTAGAGAAAAGCTTGTTGAGGTTTCTACATTACTTGCATCGACATCTATATTTGCACCTCTTGTATTATGTTGATTCATTGGAGTGGGATATAATAAGATTATTCTATACTATAAAGTAAATATTCACATAGTCATAGAGATGGGCTGCAGTATTTCCCTCAGTATAGCCTCTTAGGAAGATGTGACTGATTCATCGGACCCAAATTTCCTCAAACATGACTCTTCATTGGTCATAGGATCTGATCCTACAAAGGACATTTAGCACTTTGTTAGTAATATATATATGGAATCTTTAGAAATATATTTGAGATAAAGGTGGTTGAACTAGCTTTATGTTAGTTAAAAGTTGTTCCAATAGTATAGTTCGGTAGGTGAACCTCAAATGGTGTTGGTTGCAGATTAGTTGGCCGATAGATCCCATGTGATTATTCATAATCCCGGGTCTGTTAGTAGTTGGACTTATAAAATATGAACATACTTGTAAGACTCCATAAAATACTTAAGCTTAATTTAGTTATTTAAGCTTATCAAGGGAGTCACGGACTTAGAAAATTCTAGCTAGGTGCCCAAACTTAGCTTAATTTCAGCCTTCAAAAGTTGGAAAACTCATTTTGCCACCTTAACATCCATTAATGGTCAATATTCTTGTTAATTCATGATCAAGAAGGTCAATAGATGTTCCCAGACAAGTTTTAGATTTTTTGAAACTCATTTCAAGCAAGTTTGGAAGTCCAAAATAGTGGACTAACGCGATCTTGGCGCGCCGCATCGCCAATCGCGTTGGTTACCAGTTGTGCAGACTGTTAGAGCCAAAACAACTGAGGCTCGATGCATTTACAGTGCACCACGTCGGGTATAGCAACGAAACCCTTGACGCGCCACTTCACCCATAGCATCGATGCCTAGTTGTTTAGTCATTAAATGTCTGTATTTTAAGGGCAAAGGGGTAATTCTCCCACCCTTATATAAGTCAAAAACACAGGATTAAACCCCATTTACACCAAAATATATCCACTTCTCTCAAGATTCTCTCAAGAACACATTAGGGTTTTCAATTACGGATCCAAGTCCAAGAAAATTTCTCCGTGAATCATTAAGAATCTTCCATCTAAGGTATGCATAGTGTTCATTTATGGACTGCTTTCGTCCATGAAGCCTAAGAATCAAGTTTTAAATTACGAATTGTGATATTTATTCTATGAACTGAATTGTGTTCATGTGTTATTGTTGTATGAATTCCAAGATGGAACCTTTATTATGTCTTTATGAAATTACGCTAATATGTGGGCTGAAATCATGAAATTGGGTGGAATTGCGAAGTAAGGTTGTATTAAATTCATGCTCATGCCTAAGACTTAAATCATGCAATCTAAGTATTTGATAAAATGCCTAGGAGAGTAGAAATTATGCTTTATAGTTAAACTGTGACCTAAGTTATGAATGTACGTGTTCACCTATGTTTAAAATGATTTACATGAGGATTGTTGTGTAATACAATTGTGTGATGATATAATTATGATATTAAAATGATGAAGTTAAGACATGATCATATGCATTCTAAGATATATACAAGATTATGAAACCATGTGCTTCATGAAATATCCCCTACTGTCATAGTATGAATTATTGATGTTGGCCATGTATTCAAGAAAGTCATGATTTGTCAGTTTTCTTCTATCGAGTCCTAGGGGTACTTGTACCCTAAAAATATACTTGTGTACCTAGGTCCAGTGTCATGTTTTATGATATCCTCAATCAAGCCATGATTAATAGAACTCAGTTAGTCATGTGACTTAGGAAATCTCAGTAAATTTAGAAATTTCAGTAGTATTCCATCAGTCAACAGAACTCCATGAAATTAGTCTAGTCCAGTTCAGTTAATTATGTTCAGTGTCTATTTAGATGAGAGTAGTAATTAGCACCAAGCGAACCCAAAGATGGGAACTCACCTGTTATATGAGGATGTGATTCTTTAAAGCAATCCTTGTGTTCCTAAACTACGTAGTTAGCGTAGGTTGAGACATAATAGCCTGTTATATGAGGGTATATGAGGTGGCTTACCTTCTGTATGAGGGTTTTCACCATTCTCAGTAGAGTTACCTATTATATGAGGGTTACTCACAGATTGTCCTTACTAGTGGCGCGATATTGACACCCTTCCAATTGGGGTTATAGATTGGAACCCAACTCAGCTATTTTGTAATTATTTGGTGCTTGTTGGTTAGATAACTACTTCCTACAGTTTCAGTTACACGATCAGGACTGTCAGATACAGTCATACAGTTTTAGTAAAAGAACTCAGATAGTTTTTTAGAATTTAGGACTGCCAGATACAGTCAACTCAGAATAGTACAGAACTCAGCTAGTTCCATTAGAAACTTGACTGTCAGATACAGTCACTCAGTATAAGTTATTTTAGTCATACAACTATCAGTATCTCATGTTATCAACACTCAGCCTCAGTAATTATGTCCTCATGATCTCAATTACAATTACTATGTATTCATGAATGCATTCTCACATTCATGTTATCTAGCCAGTTAGTATAGTTAATACATGTACACCCTTTGCATTTAGCCTACCTCACATGCATACTAGTACATTCAATCGTACTGATGCATTTGCAGTATGGTATTTTTATACCATAGGTTCAGAAGCACGAGCTCCAGAGCATTAGTAGCAACCAGGTTTATCAGTGAGTCCTCATCATTCGAGGATGATATTATAAGTTATTTCATTAATTCAATTTTAGCTTTCAGTAGATGGAGTTAGTTGGGGACATGTCCCATCAACTCCTTATAAAGACAGTTAGAGGCTTTTCAGACTAGCATGTTCAGATAGTTATTTTAGTTGTTTTGGGTATTTCATACCCCACCTAGATGTTATATTTTAATAGATATTATGTCTCATTTTTGAACCTTATGTCCTTAGAGCCTTTATTTCAGAATTTATACAGTATATTATGCAATTTTTAGGTACAAATATTAGTCATGGGTTAGCTTGTGGTCCTTCTGGGTCATGCGCACCGTGTAGCATTCTAAGTACCAGATTTGAGGCATTACAAACTTAATATAAGAGCCTAAGTTTCAATAGTGTCCTAGGAATTCTGAAAGCCGCACCTAGTAGAGTTTTGTACATGGGTGTGTTGCGTGCCACATTTATGTACAGGTGGCTATGAGATGTTTTAGGAACAGTTTCCCTTCTTTTAGTATTCATGTCGTGCAAGTAAGTATAATATCAAGTTAATCTCTTAGTCTGATTTATTTCTCTCTTTATTTTACCAAACATGCCTCCCAAAAGAAGAAACGGGAATCAGTCAGCCCCTCAGCCCGAAGACTCTTTGGGCGAATATGTTTCTCATGCAGAGTTCAAAGCTGCATTCACTACTCTTGCTCAGTCAATTTCTACTTAAAATAAATGACCAACTATTATTTCGGCCAACCCAGTGGCCAGTTTAGCTGCAGTCAGGATTTGGGACTTTACCCGAATGAATCCTTCATCCTTTCTCGGGTATAAGTCAGATGAGGACCCTCAGGAATTCATCGATCGGGTTTAAAAGATTACAGACATCAAGGGGGTTACTTCTAGGGAGAACGTTGAATGAGCTCCATATCAGTTGCAGGATGTTGCTCACACTTGGTTTAAATAGTGGTAGTTAGAAAGACCAGATGATGCAGGGCTTATTGAGTGGGAGGAGTTTGTCACTGTATTCTTAGATAGATTCTTTCCCCAAGAGCTGAGAGAGGCTAAGGTGTTAGAGTTTATCAACCTTAGTTAGGGTAACATGATAGGGAGGGAGTATTCTTTTAAGTTTACTCAATTATTAAGATATGCTCCTCATATGGTTGCAGACAGTAGGGCCAAGATAAGTAAGTTTATTTTGGGGATGAATGATAGTATGGTCAATGAGTGTAGGTCTGCAATGTTAAATAGTGACATGATTTTAGCCAGGCTTATGACTCATGTCCAATAGATAGAAGAGAAAAAGATTAAGATGAGAGAGAAGCAGAATAAGAGAGCAAAGATAGGTAGTTTCAACTTTGCTTAGCCTAAATCAGAAGGGGGAAACCGTTCTCAGTTTTGTCCTAAGTCATCAATTCCAGCTCCTTCTTTACATAGTGCTCTATCTTCTAGATTCAGAGAAGGTAGCGGAGATAGAGCGCCAGGCTCTAAATCTTAGGGCAGTGTTAGAAGTGGCCGCACCTATCCTCTTTGCCAGACTTATAGAAAGCACCGTCAGGGTATTTGCAGAGTTGGCAGTGGTATTTGTTTCGGATGTGGCAAGCCAGGCCACCTAGTCAGAGACTGTCCTCAGCCAGGTCCTCAGGGTCAGGAGAATCATTTCTCAGCTCATTTCGGTCACCCATACCAGTAGGGTACCACCTCTAGTGCTACTAGTGGGCAGCGCCCAAATTGACTTTATGCTCTCCAATCCTGGCAAGATCAAGAAACTTCTCCTGATGTGGTTACTGGTACATTACAGATCTTTCATGTGCATGTTTATGCTTTGCTAGATCCAGGTGCTTTCTTGTCTTTTGTTACTCCCTATATAATAGTTGATTTCGGAATCAGTCTCGAAATTCTAGTAAAACCCTTTTCAATCTCTACCCCAGTGGGTAAAACCATTATAGCTCGACAGGCATACAGGAACTTCTCGATTATAATATTTCAGAAAGACACTTCAGTAGACTTAGTCGAATTAGAGATGACTGATTTTAATGTCATTCTCAGAATGGATTGGCTTCATTCCTGCTATGCACAGTTGACTAGAGAAACAGAATAGTCCAATTCCAGTTTCTGAATAAACCTATCCTAGAATAGAGAGGTAATACTTTCGTTTTCAGAGGTCAGCTTGTTTCCTACCTTTGGGCAAGGAAAGTGATATCTAAAGGATGTGTCTATTATCTTGTTCATGTTAAGGACTCTAGCTCCAAAACTCCCAATCTTACATCAGTCCCAGTTGTGAATGAATATTCAGATGTCTTTCCCGAAGATCTTTTAGGAATTCCTCTCAAAAGGTAATAGACTTCAATATTGATCTTCTTCCAGATACTCAACCTATATATATTCTGCCATACAAAATGGCACCAGCCGAACTCAAGGAATCGAAAGAGCAGTTGAAGGATCTCATGGATAAGGGATTCATTAGACCTAGCGTATCCCCATGGGGTGCACCAGTCTTATTCATGCACAAGAAAGATGGTTCTCTTAGAATGTGCATTGATTACCGTCAGCTCAATAAAGTCACAATCAAGAACTAGTATCCTCTTCCCAGAATTGATTATTTATTTGATCAACTTCAGGGTGCCAACTATTTCTCTAAGATAGACCTCAGATCCAGCTATCATCAGCTCAGAGTCAGAGAATGTGACATTCTGAAGATAGCCTTTTGTACTCGGTATGGTCACTTTAAATTTATAGTCATGTCCTTCGGTCTTACTAATGCCCCAGGCCCTTTCATGGACTAGATAAACCGGGTGTTCAAATAGTACTTGGACCTGTTCATCATAGTCTTTATAAATGATATTCTGGACTATTCTCACAGTGAGCATGAACATGTAGACCACCTCAGTGTCATACTTCAGACTCTCAAAGATCATCAGCTATTTTCCAAATTCAAAAATTGTGAATTTTGGCTAAGGACAGTAGCATTCCTTGGTCATATCAATTCCGATAATGACATTAAAGTAGATCCTCAAAAGACCGAAGCGGTAAGAAATTGACCAAGACCTATCACTCCATCAGACATCAGGAGTTTCTTGGGTTTGGATGGCTATTACAGATGGTTTGTTAAGGGATTTTCTTCTATTGCATCCCCTATGTCCAGATTAACTCAGAAGAAAGTCAAGTTTTAGTGGTCAGATCCTTGCGAGAAGAGTTTTCAGGTGTTGAAGACTCGACTCACGTCAGCTCTAGTCTTAGCTCTTTCAAATGGTTCAGATGGATTTGTAGTGTATTGTAATACGTCCAGAATAGGTTTAGGTTATGTCCTCATGCAATATGTTAAGGTCATAGTCTACGCCTCCAGACACCTTAAACCCCATGAAAAGAATTATCCGACTTATGATCTTGAGTTAGAAACCGTAGTGTTTGCCTTGAAGATTTGGAGGCATAATCTATGCAGAGTTCATATAGATGTATTCACAAATCATAAGAGCCTTTAGTATGTCTTTTCTCAGAAAGATCTCAATCTTCGTCAGAGAAGGTGGTTAGAGCTCTTGAAAGATTATGACATTAGTGTCCTTTATCATTCGAGCAAGGCCAATGTAGTGGCCAACGCTCTTAGTAGACTGTCTATGGGTAGTGTTACTTATGTTGAAGACAGTAGGAAGAATTTAGCTCAGGAGGTCCATCAGCTTGCCAAACTAGGTATTTGCTTAGTCGATACAAAGAAGGGTGACATATGGGTTCAGAGTAATTCAAAATCATCTCTAGTTTCTGAGGTTAAAGAAAAACAAGATAGAGATCCAAGTATAGTCAAGTTAAAAGAATCAGTCAAGGATCAGAATGTAGAGGTTTTCTCCCAAGGGAGAGATGGTATTTTGCATTATCAAGGTTGTCTGTGTGTTCCAGGTATAGATGACTTAAGTAAGTGAATTCTTGCAGAAGCGTATGGTGTGCGCTACTCTATTTATTTAGGGGCCACAAAGATGTACCACAAATTGTGGGAAATATATTGGTGGAGTGGGATGAAGAGAGATATTGCAGAGTTTGTGGCTAAGTGATCTATATGTCAGCAGGTAAAGATAGATCATCAAAAGCCTAGTGGGTCCATGCAGGAGTTCAGTATTCCTACTTGAAAGTGGGAAGAAGTGAACATGGACTTCGTGATGGTTTTGCCTCGTACTCGTCATCAACATGATTTAGTTTGGGTCATTATAGACAGAATGACCAAGTCATCTCATTTCCTTCCAGTCCATACCTCTTATTCAATTTATAATTATGCCAAACTCTATATCAGAGAGTTGGTCAGATTGCACGGTGTTCCATTATCCATTATCCATTATCTCAAATAAAGGTACCCAGTTCACCTTTCATTTTTGGAAAGCATTCCAAAAGGGTCTTAGTACCCAAGTTCATCTCAGTACAACCTTTCATCCTCAGACAGATGGTCAAGAAAAAGGACCATTCAGACACTAGAAGATATGCTAAGGGCATGTGCAATTGATTTCAAAGGTATTTGGGATGACCACTTTCCTTTGATTAAGTTCGCATACAACAATAACTATTATTCCAGTATTAAGATGGCTCTGTTCAAAGATCTCTATGTTAGAAGATGCAGATCTCCAGTTGGTTGGTTTAAAGTTAGTGAGGCTTCAGTTATAGGGCCTGACTTAGTATTCGATGCCTTAGAGAAAGTCCAGTTGGCTAGAGAAAGACTCCGGGCTGCTCAGAGCCGATAGAAGTCTTAAGAAAATATGTGCAGAAAGGATCTCAAGTTCGAGATCGGTGATTATATCTATCTAAAGATCTCTCCCATGAAGGGAGTGAAAAGATTTGGCAAGAAGGGAAAGCTTAGTACCCAATATATCGGTCCCTTCAAGATACTCAGTCATTTCGGTGAGGTAGCTTATGAGCTCGAGTTGCTTTCAAATCTATCCTAAGTTCATCCAGTTTTCCATGTCTCTTTGATCAAGAAGTGTATAGGTGACCCGATAGTTGTAGTCCCTATTCAGAGCATAGACATTCAGAACAACCTCTCTTATAAAGAGATTCTAGTCAAAATCCTAGACTATCAGACTCGTAGACTGAGGAACAAAGAAGTTCCTCTAGTCAAAGTTCTTTGGAGAAATCAGTCCATTAAGGGAGCTACTTGGGAAGCAGAAGCAGATATGCGAGCTAAGTATCCTCACCTCTTCCCCGCCAACTCAGGTCTAGCTCAAGGTAACAGTTCTCCTTAAGATTTTCAGTTTCATGTTCTGACTTTAGTTACAATCTTGGTACTTAGTTCATGCTCAAAATTCCATTATAGACTCGGTATTAAATACCACTGCATATTTAGTCATGCATTTATGTATCAGTTCAGTTATATAGTCATGCATCAGACGTGCATTCCCATTGTGAGAAATTCAGTTCATCAGAACACTTAGTAATGCATTTACGAATCAGTTACACATGCATCAGATATGCACGCTTAGTATGATATAGTCATTTATCAATTATGTTAGTCATGAAATCATGTTCCAGTCATTCATGCTCAGTATGTGTTTCAGTCTATCATTTATTCTCTTATAGTCGGTCTCATTCGAGGACGAATGTTCTCAAGGGGGAGATATTATAAGACCCCATGCAATACTTAAGCTTAATTCAGTCTTTTATGCTTGTCAAGGGGGTCACAGACTTAGAAAATTCTAGCTAAGTTCCCAGACTTAGCTTAATTTTGGCCTTCAAAAGTTGGAAAATTCATTTTGCCACCTTAACTTCCTTTAATGGTCTATATTCCTGTTAATTAATGATCAGGAAGGTCAATATATGTTCCCATACAAGTTTTGGATTTATCATAACTCGTTTCAAGCAAGTTTGGAAGTCCAAAATAGTGGACCAATATGATCTTGGTGTGCCGCGTCGCCAATCGCGTTGGTCACCAGTTGTGTAGACTGCCAGAGCCAAAATAACTGAGGCTCGATGCATTTACGGCGTGCCGTATTGGGTATAGTGTTTAAACCCTCGACGCACGCATCTCCCATAGCATTGGTACCTAGTTATTTAGTCATTAAATGTTCGCATTTTTGTGGAAAAAAGGGTAATTCTCCCACCACTATATAAGTCAAAAACATGGGATTAAACCTTATTTACACCAAAATATAGCCACTTTCCTCAAGATCCTCTCAAGAACACATTAGGGTTTTCAATTGGGGATTCAACTCCAAGAAAATTTCTTCATGAATTATCAAGAATCTTCCATATAAGGTATGCATAGTGTTCATTCATGGACTTCTTTCATCCATAAAGCCCAAGAATTAAGTTTTATATTACGAATTGTGATATTCATTCTATGAACAAAATTATGTTCATGTGTTGTTGTTGTATGAATTCCAAGATGGAACCTTTATTATGTCTTTATGAAATTACGCTAATATGTGGACTGAAATCATGAAATTGGGTGGAATTATAAAGTAATGTCGTATTAAATTAATGATCATGCCTAAGCCTTAAATCATGCAATCTAAGTGTTTGATAAAATCCCTCGGAGAATAGAAATTATGCTTGATAGTTAAACTGTGGCCCAAGTTATAAATGTACATATTCCCCTATGTTTAAAATAATTTTCATGAGGATTGTTGTGTAAAAAAATTGTGTGATGAAATAATTATGATATTAAAATGATGAAGTTAATACATGATCATGCGCATTCTAAGCTATATATATGATAACCATATGCTTCATGAAATAACCCCTACTATTGTAGTATGAATTATTGATGTTGGCCATGTATTCAAGAAAGTCATACTTTGTCAGTTTTCTTCTATCGAGTCCTGGCGGTACTTGTACCCAAGAAATATAGTTGTGTACCCAAATCCAATGTCATGTTTAACGATATCCTCAGTCAAGCTATGATCCTTAGAACTCAGTCAGTCATGTGACTCAGGAAATCTCAGTAAATTCAGAAATCTCAGTAGTATTCCATCAGTCAACGAAACTCTAGAAATCATTCTAGTCAAGTTTAGTTAATTATGTTCAGTGTCTATTCATATAGGAGTAGGAATTAGTACCGAACGAACCCAAGGATGGGAACTCACCGTTATATGAGGGTGTGATTCTTAGAATCAATCCTTGTGTTCCTGAACTAGGCTAGGTTGAGACATCATAGACTATTATATGAGGGTATATGAGGTGGATTAACCTATTACATGAGGGTTCCCACTATTCTCACAAGAGTTACCTGTTATATGAGGGTTACTCACAGATTGTCCTTACCAGTGGCGCAGTATTGACACCCTTTCAATTGGGGTTATAAATTCAAACCCAACTCAGCTATATTGCAATTATTTGGGGCATGTCGATAAGATAACTACTTCACGCAGTTTCAGTTACACGATCAGGACTGTCAGTTATATAGTCATACAATTTTAGTAAAAGAACTCAAATAGTTTTTTAAAATTTAGGACTGCCAGATACAGTCAACTCAGAATAGTACGGGACTCAGCTAGTCCAATCAGAAACTAGACTGTCAGATATAGTCACTCCATATTAGTTATTTCAGTTATACAACTATCAGTATCAAATATTATTAGCACTCAGGCTCAGTAATCATGTCGTCATGATCTCAGTTATAGTTATTACATATTCATGCATACATTCTCACATTCATGTTATCCAGCAGTTAGTATAGTTCATGTATGTGAACCCTTTGCATTTAGCCTACCTCACATGCATACCAGTACATTTAATCGTATTGACCCATTTGCGCTATGGTGTTTTTATACCATAGGTTCAAAAAGACGAGCTCTAGAGCATCAGTACCAGCCAGGTTTAGCAGTGAGTCTTTATCATTCAAGGATGATATTATGAGTTATTCATTAATTCAGTTTTAGATTTTAGTAGATGGAGTTGGTTGGGGACATGTCCCATCAACTCCTTATTCAGACAGTTAGAGGCTTTTCAGACTAGCATATTCAGACAATTATTTTAGTTGTTTTGGGTATTTCATACCCCTCCCAGATGTTATATTTTAACAGACATTATGTCTCAGTTTTGAACCTTACGACCTTACAACCTTTATTTTCCTATTTATACAGTATATTATACAGTGTTCAGGTACAGATATTGGTCATGGGTTAGCTTGTGGTCCTTCAGGTCATGCGCACCATGTAGCATTCTGGGTATTAGATTCAGGGCTTTACAATACGACAAACCTAAAGAGGTTAAAACATGCGATCCTTTATATGGTTAGATAACTCATAGGATAATAATGTCTTGTTGTGATCTATATTTTAGTTATAGAAGAAAATATGACTAAAGATTTAGGTTGAAAATGGTAAGGGGTTAGATATAAGTTATGATATGATAGAATATTCAATTTAAGGGAAGGGTTTGTGTTAGTCAATCACTAGTACAACAATAGTAACTGGCTAGATGATATGAAGGAGAAAGGCATTTGTATACCTTAGAATGGTGAGATGAGTGGGAAAAGTTCCCTAATATTATAGGAAGATAACATATAGGTGATACAGGTTGTACTCTTTTTATAGAGGATGCTTATTAAGCATATGTTGTTAAAAGGAAATATTGATGACTCAATCTTAACCAGTTTTAAAGGCACACCAAAAGCACTCCCTAAATAATGTCTTGAACTTTTATTAGAAAGATAAATCAATTTAGTATTGATGTGAATTTTGGTATCCAGTTTTAATAGCTAAGTCAATAAAGTGAGCAATCAAAAATATCACCTCAATAGAAGATACATTGACCAATTTGGTACCCTAGGGGTGAACATGCACTATTCATATAAAATAAAGGTCATTTATTGTGCATATGCATGTTGGAGTAAACTATATAAAGCTACTAAAAGGTTTATTTAATGTGTGCCTATAGTACGGCAACAGTATGATATACCAGTTGTTCTTATTAGTTACTTTTCTTGGAAAGAAGATGGAGCACTTTTACTTGTTATACCAATATTTTGAATATGTTAGCATGGACAACCTAACTTGTTAAGCCAAAACGGCTATTCCTTGTGTGCTACAAAATCAAAATATGTACTAACATTATATGTAAAAGATCATTGATTATGGTGCCCTCAAAATTCATTTGCTTATTTGCTTATTTGATCCTTAATAAGGAATTAAATATCAAGTGTAATTTTGTATTGTCGGCCTATAACAAAGACATAGTTAGCCTCGATCCCCATTACTACAGACATATTTAAAGGGCTCTCTACCCTTGTTCCAATGGTAGGATATACTTAAAAAGCTTCCTGGTTTAAATGGTAGGAACACTTGTGAGAAAAATTCTTAGAAGCTAAGAGACAACATGGGAAATCAATTGAATATGTTTTGATGTAAGGAACATATACAAAACCACCCCACCCATAAATTAAATTAGTGGCAGTGTTCTTACCCTTAAGTTATGGCAAGAGGTTTTATAGGATGTCCCTAAAGTTTGAAGGTTTTGGTTGTTTATACATCTATACATGCTACATGTCCTATATCTCATCTATTTGTAGGTCATATGCCCTTTTGGGTTACTTTTATACATGTTACATATGTTACTGAATTTGTTTTTCATGTAGGTATTATTTCCTTCATAAAACTCACTTATTTCCATATGGTTTATAGGATGTTGTTCTATTTCATCAATAACTTAGCACAAATCACTTGCCCATATTTTATGTGTGTTAATTAATGTCTCATATGCTCTAGGCAATACAAATTACTTTATACACATCACAAGTCATATGTCCACATGCCATATGCTTCATAAACTATATGCTCACATATTGCATGCCTCATAGCCTACTTGTTTAAGCATTACATGCCCCATAGTTAATTTGTTCATGTGTCATATATGCTCATTTTCTTATATTCCATAAAGTACACTTTTTCATATGTTGGTCCACTCATGCAAATGATATAATCTTCCTATGTGACATATTTCATTTTTCATATTTCTTTTATCATGTGACTACATATCTAGTCCACTTGTTTATATGTAATGCACCTCTTAAGCTTTAGGTCCTCCCACTCACATGTTATGTGCTTACCTAGTCCGTTCTCTCAATGTGTTTTACAATCCACTTGATCATGTACTTTAATTTTGTAATTCATCTAATTTATCTTCCCATAGGCTATATGTCTTATAGTTTCAGTTTCTTATGTGCTACCTAGTTCACATGCTCATGTATTTTAGATTATACAAGTTACTTGTAAATCAATCCTACGTCCTAATAGCATAAATATCTATGTGTAGTATCCCTCGTACATATTTATTCATATGCTAAATGGACTTTCTTGTAGTTCATTATTTATATATAAGGTAATCTTTGTGACCTCTTGCTTATGTGTCATAGACTCTATGTAAATTATTTTCTTATATATTATATGACCCTCCATGCCTGTAAAGTTAAGTATTAAACATATTGGGATGAATTTCTCCTATATCGTGATGAAGTGAGGATTTGATAGAATGTTGGGAATCTAGTAAGTGTTAGCATAGCCCATGCCCATAGAAAGATGGATAAACAAAATAACGTACTTGTAGCCTCCACTGAGTATTATGAAAGAGTCAAAGCATCAAAAGGCTACATGGAAATAGGGTGACCCCATTAAGTCTAAGTATATTTGTTTGAAGAACCTATCTATTATGCGTCTTTCTCAAACAATTTATAAGTCCCGTATGTAGATTCACTTGTTCATAGGTTTCGTAGCTCATCAGTTAACTTATACCCCTTGCTTACATGTCATATGTTTGGATGTATAGTTTGTACCATGATTCCCAAACTCTAAGTATTCTGCCTCAGCTTAGTGTAAAAAGATAGGGAAGAGAAAGGTAAGTTATGATGTACATAATTTTTTTCTCTTGATTATATACTCAAGAGAAGCCTTACTGGTTAGTTGATTATTTCATATGCTTTACTCACTAAAATTCCTAATGAGGCTTGTTTATACATGCTTCAAGTCAGTTGACACATTTTGGATAGTCGTATTTACAAAGGAAACCCTGGCAAAATTTTTGTAGAAAATCCAAAGTTAAGCTTGTATTGTGCAATACCTCTCATTCGAGGACGAATGATCCAAAGAGGGGAAAGATGTAACACCCCATACCTTTCAACACATATACAATTAAGTGAATTTGGCAAAAATTATTTAAACTCAAGATAGTAATGTAATGCCCGTATTCTGCATATACTAGTTCTAGTCATAAGCCTTACTAGTCTTATATAGGTAGGTACCAAGTCTCTTAAATGAATTGTAATGGTTTAAAATAGATTAGGAGGTTACTATAATGCCCACACATTTCAGCATATATGTAATACCCCAAAGATTTCTAGCAAATTTCATTCCAAGAATGCCTAGTATTATCTTCTAAAGTGAATGATAATTATTCCATGAGGAATTTTCAAGATTTTCACTTTTTGCCATGTGGAAAAATTCAATAAGCTTTCCATTGATATATGATTCGCTTAAATCTAATAACCGAGTAAGAAGTTATGACTATTTTAAGTTCCCATCGTAAAATAATGCCATATTAGTCAGTGGCGTGCCACGCCATAAGAGAAAATGACATTTGGTAATTTCCAGTAGGTGTCCACAATTATGGCGCATCGCACCAGCACTCAAATTCAGAATTGTCCTTTTTCTAGTGTCAACGCAATTTCCCCCGCGTCGCGCCAAAGTTCCAGGTCACAAAGGAAGGGGCAACGCGATGGCTCTGTATCGCGCCATCCCAAAATTTCCCAATTGTCAATTTCTGGTGACACAATGTGATAACGCTCCATCGCGCCAGGGGCCCAGTTTGGGAAAATTTTACTAAAATTAAATGACGCATCTAGGGTTAAAAGGGTTAATTTCCTACCCTTATTTAAATCTAATAACACGTGATTTAGCAATTTTTCACCCAAAATATACTATTTTCTCTCAAGTTTCTCTCAAGAAAAAGCTAGGGTTTCTGTTGGGGATTCAAATTCAAGAAGGTTTCACCATCAATCTTCACGAAATCATGAACTAAGGTATGCATAATGTTCATTCATGGACTCCTTTCGTCCATGAAGCCCAAGAATCCCTTTTCTAAATTCAAGTAATGAATTTTCTTATGAATTTCATGATTTGGCTGCTTTTGTTCATATTGATAATGAGTAATTGAATTGTATTCCATGAATGAGTGTTAAATTCCATATAACTTGATTTTTATCGGTATAGATTCATGAAACCCTAGTACTAAACCCTTGAATGATTAAATTGAAATTGAATCACGACAGTTAATTGTTGTATGATGTTGTTTACACATTCTATGTCTACTATGTGTTTGGTTGAATTCCTATATAAAGGTAAAGTGTCTAATTAGCATGATATCATGAAATTCCCATGTACGTACAAGCTTATGCCTATCACATGTTTGATGAAATGCTTCAGTAAATGTATTATGATGATTATTATGTATTCAAGTAAGTCATGCTTTGTTAGTTTCCTTCCATCGAGTCCTGGGGGTAATTGTACCCAAAATATTAGTTGTGTACCTAGAACTATGTCATGCTATCACGATACTCTCAGTCAAGCTATGAAACCTCAGACTTCAGATAGTCTTATGATTCAGGAAAAATCTCCATGATCTCATGACTCATTCAGTTGTCAGATATCAGTAGTATTTCATCGGTCAACAGAACTTAGTAATTCAGCTCATATTTAGTTCAGTAAATCATGTTCAGTGTCCATTCAAATGGGAGTAGGAATTAGCACCAAGTGAACCCAAGGATGGGGACACACACTATTAGATGAGGATGTGTCCTTAGAAGTCATCTTTGCATTCTATAACTATGTAGCTAGCGTAGGTTAAGATATTAACACTATCCGATGAGAGTTGATGAGGTAGATAAGCAATGTCAGATAAGGGCCCCACCATTTTATTTTATGCACACTATCAGATAAGGATCGCCCACAGCTTATGTTTCAATTCCAGTCTCAGTAAAATAACTCAGATAGTTCTTTAGATTCAAAACTGTTAGATACAGTCGACTCAGATACAGTAAGGAACTCAGATAATTCCATCAGATTCAGGACTGTCAGATACAATCACCCATGTTATCAGTTATAGTTAGATACAACTATTTATGCTATCAGTTATATCAGTTAATAGTATGTCATGTCATCAGTATTCAGATTCAGTAATCATGCTATCACAGTGTCAGTTACAGTTACGTATTTATGTATACATTCTCGTATACATGTTAGACAGTTATCTAGCATTATTTATGCATGTTAACCCTTGCATTATCCTACCTCACATATATACTCAATATATTTCATTGTACTAATGCATTTACGCTATGGTGCTTTCTTTTTATGTTACACCATAGGTTCAGAGACACTAGTGCTAGATCAGCAGTAGATTTCATTCTCAGCAGTCAGAATAGAAGTGAGTCCTCATCCTTTGAGGATATGATTATTTCTCCGCTATTTCATTGATTAGTTATTAGTTGGAGCTATTGGGGACATGTCCCATCAAATCCTTATTCAGATTATTCAGACAGTAGAGGCTTTCAGATTACATGCAAACTATTGTGTTTCAGACTTCAGTGGTTATAGTTTTGTTTTGGGTATTGTATTACCCCACAGATGTTATCTCATCCATATTATGTTCAGTATTGAACCTTGTGGCCTTTCAGTGCATGTTTCTGCATTATTCAATATTTTATGCAGTACACAGGTCCAAATATCAATCATGGGTTAGCTTGTGGTCCTTCAGGGTCATGAGCATCATGTATCATTCTGGTTCAGCAAATCGAGGTATTACAATGTGATTGGCTAAGTTAACTCGATAGAAGTATTTAAATGTAATATAGTAAGGTGGTATTCTATCTTAAGGTTTATAGTGGCCAAGTATATATAAGTGTGAAGTTAAAAAGAAAATGGGTTAAGATTAAAAATATGAAAAAAATAAGTGAGTTGTTTGTTTTCTTGACTTTAATTAAGCTAGTAGGTGACAAGTAGGTGCATCACCTACTTTGACTTATTGACCAACCTAAGAACCAAGTAGGTGCATAACCTACTAAAACTATTTTGATAAGTGTATAGGCCCAAGTACAATCATCACCTACTTGACAAATCTGGCCCAAATGAGAATGAGGAGAATGGGCAACCCAAAACCACAATCTGCAAGGCTCAATATTATTAAGCCCAAAAAGACCAAGTCCATTAAGAGGCATAAATTAAGGCCAAGTAGTTGTGTCACCTACTTTGGTATTTGATCATCTTAAAAATGGCTAAGTAGGTGCTTCGCCTACTTGATCAAAATATGGTTAAAATTGGAAAGAGAGAGGCGGCTAAGGCAGCCCCTTTTTAAGGACTTAGACTAGCACTTTCTCTTCATTTTTCTCTTATAAAATTTCAAATTTTATTATTTTTCTCTCAAACTCTCTCTTATCTTCATATATCAGCCCAACTCTCCAAGGTGTTTTATCTTATATTTTGGTCCAATTTTGAAGGAAACAAATTTTGTTCTTGAAGGAGTAGAGTTAAGATCATGGATTTCAAATTAAAGGTAAAGTTACTTCCAATTATTTGCCTTTCATTATATCAAAGTTGGTGGAGAATTCTATAGGTATTTTGTCATGAACCTATGGGATGTTTATTGAAATCCTTGAATTCAATGTATTCTTTTTATGTTACAGGATGTTTTGGGATATTTAAGTATTGTTTTAGAGGTGTATATTGCGGGATATTTGGTTGATTTTGAAAAGTGACATGAGTAGTTATATGTAAGTATGGAAGGAGTTGGTGGTTATACACCACATAATTGGGGTTTATAGGAGCTTGTTTCCTACCTTACTTTGTTGTACTATTTGTATGTATTTTGAAGCCCAAGAAGTACTGGGGGATCATTTAAGAAGATCATATAGTATATAGATATGATTAGAGGAGAAGGGGTGGAAGAACATACTTGATTTAAGGAATTAGGGGCTACTTCCCAGTTAGTATTCGGTGAGATCAAGTAGTTCCTAATTGATTGACTAGATACTAATACTAGTTTTACCACTTATTTCATTGTAGATTAATAATATGAAGGGGAGAAAGTTAAGTCTTAATATTTGTGTTGTACAATAAGGTATGTAAGGATTTTCGATTCTATATTCTTTGGCAAGAAATCTTATTCTTGTGTTATTGCCAATAAGGTGAGATTTCTATATGATACTCATGGTAAGAGATACATACTAATGGTGTACAATCTCAATGTAGTTAATGATCTTGTTCCTACACAAATGTTTCTAAGAACTTCTACATGTCTTCATTATCTCATATCGGTGTGTTTATACTTCCAAGTACAAGTACGATAAAGGTACTCTAAGTAGCAAGTTTCATGGGTCATCCTCTAAGTAAAATAAGGTTCATTGAGTCAAGACAACCCTACATTACACATGTTATAAGTATTTATATGTTGGAGACATATTATGTCCAATATATATTTTGCATATGTCCTTATATATAGTATGCACTTGTCCGTAATATGGATCTGCTGTGGTCTCTCAAATATGTTTTGGAAGTCCATATGTATTCATTACTCTATATTTTCCTAATTATACTTCCAAGTAATGGTTTGACAAAGTTATTCTAAATAGCAAGTTCTATGAGCCACCCTAGGTCAAACGAGGTTCATTTTGTTGGATGAGTTCTTTAATTATTCCATTAGATAGTTTAGATGTCCTAACTTAGGATGTATATTTTTCCTATGTTAAATCTGCCCATATGCTCTATTGGTTCCCATGTTCATGTAACCCTTTTATTTGATATCATTTACTAGGTATTTTACCATCATATCATTGAATTAAGTCCATTCTCTTAGCATGATAAGTTAAATGTCTACACTTTATATGTGTTTCAGTTTGAGCTATCAAACACTTATTGTGTCACATAAAATCATAAGTATTACGTTGGTGTTACTGTTGATTTTCATGTCATTGTTACTACCTTTAGTCCATAATCACATGTCTACTACTATAGTTGGTTGTCCCAAAGCTAACACCATGACCACCAAAACAACAATTTAAAATATTAAAGAACTGATGTAAAGTAAATATACTTATATATGGGTGGTTTCTCAGGGGCAAAAGCCTAGCATGGGCCGGTCCTAATTCATGGATTTATGGGTAGTATCCCAGGGGTGGAAAGAACACCTAGCATGGGTCGATCCTATTATCGGGTCGTATCCCAGGGGTAAAAAGAAAGCCTAGGATGGGTCAATCTCGATTTGTGTATTGATGAGGAACGTATCGCAGGGGCATAATGCCTAGCATAGGTTATCCTCTTTTACCACTGATCAGCTGGTCACTTGTATCATATACTACCAAAGTTTATAAAGCAAAGAAGAGCAGCTAAAGAAAATAATGTAATGTACACGATTCCACAAGTATAAAAAAAGTGGCCTTCTAGCATTATCTATATATTTGAACCTAATTTTTTATTTGAGCTCATCTTTTACATATGGTTATTTTATGCCTTATATATTCAGTACATTCTTTCGTACTGACGTCCCTAATAGGGCACACTATGTTTTATGCTGCAGGTATAGGTACTCCAGCTTTAATAGATTTCCCTAATAAAAGCGTAAGATACTCAATGGCTTTTTGGTGAGCTCCAGGTTGATTCAGAGCTTTATCGAGTCTGTAGCATAAATTTTTGTATTTTATTATAGTCAAGTGTAGGGTAGGGGTGCTATCTCGATCAAAGCTAAGTTTTCCATCTCTTAGAGGCTTTGTAGATAAATGTTAAAGTAAAGTGCAGTGAGCTTTTGTGTTTTGGTATTAGAGGATTCAATGTCCAAGTCAGGCACACCCATTTTACACCTACTTTTGTTGGTATTTTATTCGAGCAACTTTCTTATATTTGTCATGGTCTTAGGATTACCATAGTTATATATATGGTAAGCATAAGTAGTAAGTTTGTTCTCTTGGGTCGTCAGGGTATCAGGTGCATATTCGTCTTATTAGTTTTGAGGCGTGACATATAGGTTGGAATGGGCGGGATCGGTATTGGTGTCACCCTTGGCATTGGAATAAGCTGGGAGGTTGGCATCAGTATATATAATTTCTTACATTCCATCATATTTTATTTTGGAATTAATTATATTATATTTTGGAATATCTTTGGCTATGGATTTGTTTATGGCCTTTGGTATGATTTGGTATGGTTGGATTATTGGTATGGGATGGTTTGAATTGATTGAATTGGTCATGGTTGTGATCTTATCTTAGACTCTTTATGTGAGTTATTGCACTATCTTGCTACATGCTTAGAATTCGGCCAACTTTGGGGAGGCGGCTGGAGGTTGTGTTGGGTAACGGGGTAGTCTCCGATCCCATTTGAACTTGGGATGCGCATTATGACAAAGCCTCCAGTCAGGTCACATTAAGTTAGTTTATGAGCCTGGGATTATGGTCAATTGGGAGTCCATAAAGCTATGTCAAATAGAGTCTCTTTTAGGGGTATGTGGTGCACCACACTCATAAAGAAGAGGCTACAAGACATTTAGAAATATTTTAATTTCTTGGTATTCTATTCTCAAGCTTAGAGTCTTAGTCCTAGAATCTTCTCTAATCCTTGTTTATTTGAATTTCAGATCATGCCTCGTAAATCTGGAACACAACAAATTCTTCTATCCTATTTGAGGGTAATACTAAAGGGGTGCATCCTACTTTTAGGGTTCATCTTCGATCTCATGTTCCTAATATTGATAGTTCTAGAGTTCCCCAGTTGCTACTATTTCTTCTTAAGTAGAGGTGACTAATCCAGAATTTCATTAGTCTATTTATGTTATAGCTTAGATGGTCGCTGCTCAGGCTGACCGGGGTGCAACTGGTGATTTGTCTACTGAGGCCATAAGGGTTGGCCAATTTATGAATATGGGTTCTCTCACTTTTTCTGGAGTGATGGCGGAGGAAGATACAAAGGGCTTCTTAGATGAAATAAAAAATATATTTTAGGTGATGTAGGCTACCAATATAGAAGGGGTAAAATTTACAGCTTATCACCTCAAAGAGGTTGTATATTAGTGGTATGGGGAGTGGGATAGAGATAGGGATGATGTGGAATAATCAATCTTGTGGGATATTTTTTCTAAGTCCTTTTTAGATCGGTTCTTTCCCTAAGAGTCGAGGGAAGCAAAGATGGAGGATTTTGTGAATCTCAAGTAGGGGAGAATGTCTATCAAGGAACATGCCTTGAATTTTCATCAATTATGAAGGTATACTCCTGATTTAGTTGCTAACATACAGGCAAAAGGGAGAAAGTTTATTTTAGGTTTGATTGGGATTTGATTTTAACAGTAAGACCACCTTGCTGATTAAAGATATGGACCTCTCTAGGTTAACTATTCATATGCAGTAAGTAGATGATGAAAATAGGAACTATGTAGAGTTTGGAGATAGACAGGGTAAGAGGAGCAGGTTTTCTAACCAGGGAGGTGCTCAGTGTCTGGGTGATCGAGATGGTGGAAAGTGGAAGAAAAAAAGGGGGAGTTCTGGTTCCTACTCTTCTTCTAGTGCTCCTTACCAGTCGGGAGACAGGTGTCATAATGATAGTGATAATTTCCAGGAATAGGGTGCCTAATCTCAGGCAAGCAAAGGTCAGTCAGTTTCTTCATGCCCTCTATGTCATTTCTGTGGTCATCCTCATTGGGGTTATTGCGATAAAGAAAAGGAAAATAGCTTCAAGTATGGTTAGAAAGGCCATCAGCTCAGGGATTTGCTGGTTAATAAGGTTGCTATAAGGGTGGATAAAATTTTAGTGGCTTTATTTTTTGGTTCGACACCGGGCGGTGTTGTATCTACTTCTGTTACTGCTCTTGGTTCTAGTGTTGGTCGGAATATGTTGTATGCTTTGGCATCTTGATAGGAATCTGAGGCATCACCTGATGTCATTACTAGTATGTTACAGCTTTTCTCTCATGACATGTATTGTTTGCTTGACCCAGGGTCCACTCTCTCCTATGTGACTCCTTATATGGCTGTATTTTTTGGTTTTGATTCAAAAGTTATTTTAGATCCTTTTTCTATTTCTACCCTAGTAGGTAACTCAGTTATTACTAAGAGAGTCTATAGGGTGTGTGTGGTATCTTTTGGTGGCAAGCACACCTCGGTGGATTTGTTTGAGTTGGGTATGGTGGATTTTGATGTTATTCTAGGGATGGATTGGTTTCACTCTTGATATGCGTCCTTGGATTGTCAGATCCATAGGGTTATCTTTAGGTTCCCTGGTGAGCCAATTATAGAATGGAAGGGTGGTTCTTTAGCTCCTAGGGGGAGATTTATTTCTTATCTTAGAGCTCGGAGGTTAATCTTTAAAGGCTGTCTTTATCACTTGGTCCGAGTTAAAGATTCTAACTTAGAAAGTCTTTCTTTCCAGTCATTTCTAGTAGTATATGAGTTTCCAGAGGTCTTTCCGGATGATCTTCCTGGTGTTCCTCCGAATAGGGAAATAGAGTTTGGTAATGATCTAGTTTTGAACACTCATCCAATGTTTATTCCTCCATATAGAATGGCTCTGACGGTGTTGAAGAAACTCAAGGAGCAACTTAAGGATGGGTGGTTTATTATCTCCTAGGGGGAGATTTATTTCTTATCTTAGAGCTCGGAGGTTAATCTCTAAAGGTTATCTTTATCACTTAGTCCAAGATAAAGATTCTAACTTGGAAGTTCCTTCTTTCCAGTCAGTTCTAGTAGTTAATAAGTTTCAAGAGGTCTTTTTGGATGATCTTCCTGGTGTTCCTCTGAATAGGGAAATAGAGTTCGGTGTTGATCTAGTATCGAACACTCATCCAATTTCTATTCATCTGTATAGAATGGCTCTGACTGTGTTGAGGGAACTCAAGGAGCAACTTAAGGATCTTCTGGATAAGAGGTTTATTCGTTCTAGTTTATCTCCTTGGGGTGCACCGGTGTTGTTTCTACGCAAGAAAGATGGTTCCCTTCAGATGTACAGTGACTATATGCAACTGAACAAGGTGACAGGTAAGAACAAATATCCTCTCCTAAGGATAGATTATGTGTTTGATTAGTTGCAAGGTGCTAAGTTCTTTTCTAAGATAGATCTTTGGTCTAGGTACCATCAACTAAAGATTAGGGAGGTGGATATCCCTAAGAAGGCTTTGCATACTCGGTATAGGCACCTTGATTTTTTGTTGATGTCATTTGGATTGACTAATGCTCCGATGACATGTATGGATCTAATGAACATAGTTTTTCATCAATATTTGAATCTTTTCATCATTGTGTTTATTGATGACATCCTAGTCTATTTGAAGAGTGAGATAGATCATGCTAATCACCTCCATGTGGTTTTGCAGACCTTAAAGGAACAACAGTCATATGCCAAGTTCTCCTAGTGTGAGTTTTGGTTGAACGCTATAACTTTCTTGGGTCATATTTTTCTAGTGAAGGGATCATGGTGGATTTGCAAAAGGTTGTTGTGGTGAAGAGGTATCTTAGACCCACGACTCTATCCGACATTCAGAGCTTCTTAGGTTTAGCCGAGTGTTATAGGAAGTTTGTGGAAAGATTTTCATTGATAGCTGCTCCTTTAACTAAGTTGACTCAGAAGAAGGTCAAGTTTTCTTAGCGAATGCTTGTAAAGGTAGTTTTGAGAATTTGAAGGATAAGTTAACTTCGGCTCCAATTTGACTTTTCCAGAAGGCAATGATTGGTTTGTGGTTTATTATGATGCATCACGGGTAGGGCTTGGTTGTGAGTTGATGTAGCATGGGAAGGTGATTGCCTATGCTTCCAGGCAGTTGAAGGTGCATGAGAGAAATTGTTCTACTTATGATTTGGAGTTGTTGGCGGTTGTGTTTGCTTTAAAAATATGGTGAAATTATTTGTATGATGTTCACGTGAATATTTTTTCTGATAAGAGTCTACAATATGTGTTCACTTATAAAAAGCTTAACCTCAGGCAGAGAAGATAGTGTGAGCTTCTCAAGGACTACGATATGAGTCTTCACTACCACCTAGGTAAGGCTAACATAGTTGTTGATGCTCTTAATAGGTTATCCAAGGGGAGTTTGGCTCATATGGAGGAAGGAAAACAAGAATTGGTGAAGGATATTCACTGCTTGGCTAATCTTGGAGTTTACCTCTTGGACTCTAAGGAGGGTGGTGTGATGGTGCAAAACGTGTTTCGATTGTCTCTTGGTGCTGAGGTTAAGGAGAATCAAGTGCTAGATACTATCTTGATAAAAATCAAGAGTGACGTTGGTGGGAAAAGGCAGTGGTGTTTGAGATAAGTGGTGATGGTACTTTATGGTACAAAGGGAGGTTATGTGTTCCTAATGTCGATGGAACAAGTGGTCATGAAAGTGAATTTGGAACAAGTGGCCATGAAAGTGTAGTTGACGACTTGTCTGATAAGTCATCAAATTTGTAATAAGTTATCAGAGCCATCGTTAGCTGTAGACAGTGTGAGAAAGTTGGAGCAGAAGTGTGATAACATCTCTGATAAGTTGTCACAATTCTGATAAGCCATCGAGAATGCCGTCAGCCTAAGGCAGTACATAAGATTCGAAGTAAAGAAGTGACGACATTGTCTGATATGTTGTCAAAGTCCTGATAAGTCATCAGGATTACCGTCAACCTTAGGCAGTGTTCAGAAGCTAAGTTAAAGAAGTGACTACATTCCATGATAATTCATCAGATCTTTAATAAGCCGTCAGACTCATCGTCAGCTGAAGACAACAACATACCAAATATAGAGAGGAGTTGACGACATGTCTGATAAGCCATCAACCCCCTGATAAGTTGTCACATGTTGTCGTCACCTGTGCGAGAAAAAGTTGTATGCTGTGATCTGATTCCTAATTTAGCTCTTGGTATTTAAGAGAAAGTTTTTAGGTTTCATAGGAGGCGGACATTCATCTTGAACTTCACAACATTAATCCGTTTTCTCTCTAGTTTTAGGGCTTAACCTCTGCTACTTATCCTAGAGACAACTTTGCTTCTCATTGGTCTCTAAACTTGGATTTTCAATTTTCAATTCTTTGATTTAGTTTTGGGATATTCTTCTTGAATTTGGGAAGAGAATCAATTTCTGACTACATCTTTTGTAAGTTTAATCACTTTGAATTATGAATTCAGTTATTGTTATCGCTTTCTCTTTGATGCGAAACTAAAACCCACAACTAGGGTTGTGGGATCTATGATTAATCCTATATTATCTTAATAGTTGGTTAGGGTTCGAGTGATTGTGGGAACATCTTGATAATTCTTTTGTATTAATTATTTTTTGTTGGTTGCAAACAATAGATCTCTCCTTATGTTGATTTGCTCAAACTGAGAAATAAACTAATGGTAGTGAATTATCAACGAGTATTTGGGAAGGTTAAGTTCCCATCTAATGATTAATGTTGGAACAAGATTAATCAACTCGAAATAAAATCAGTATTAATATAATGTTTTCCTAAGTTTGAGAGAATTAGGGAGTTCAACATCTAGGTAGGTTGAGAAACACTTAGATGGACGGTCGAAACTAATAATTTGGTGTGAGAATCCAATACTACAACTATTATTCAATGGAGAATTACTAATCACAGTGATCACAACTCTAGTTTCTCTATATCATTGATTTGAAATATTGCAGTTTAAGCTTTGAGTTCTAAGGCGAATTGAAGTGTTAATAACTTTTGTTCAATCATTAAAAACCCCCATTTTATCTTTTCATACCATTTGTTTGAATTTAACTTATAGCTATAGTTTTAAATTAGTTAATCACCACTCACAATGTTCCTCGTGGATTCAACCCCGACTCCAAAGTTGGGTAAATATATTGACGATGATCGCTGCACTAAATAGACGTGTAAGTTGAGCGTTATAAAAAATTGTGCCATTGCCGGGGAACAATTTGGCGTATTGATTTGGTTTGAAATTTTAGCTTACTTGCTTGAATTCAAACATGTAAATATTTGTTTGTAATTTTATTTTATTTCTTGTGTTAGGTAGATTTTTATTTTAGTTTATTTATTATTATAACATCTTGGAAAGAATGTGATTTTTATGGTGGGAAATCCTACCTTGATGATCCATGTCCATATTGTGATGGACCTCACTTTTGGCAAGACTGTAGATATGCTCCTCAGAGAAAGATGTGTGCATCATCTCCATCCTACTGGGAGGATGATTGTTCCTTATATGGTG
>NC_061121.1:121445223-121544161 GCF_002878395.1 Capsicum annuum | reverse complement strand
TGCATCATCTCCATCCTACTGGGAGGATGATTGTTCCTTATATGGTGGTCAAGATGGACATTGGAGTGATTGTTCAAATGCCCCCTCCCCTTATTGTGCTAACCCAAATTCTAGTTCTTTTTATGAGTTTGATAGGTCTTATGGACAAGAAAAGGAAGAAAGAAGCATCAAAAAGAATGGTATTGAAGCTATATTTCAACGAATGTTATATCTCCAGAAATAAACGTATGATATCATATGTGATATGAATGAAGCCAATCATTCATGAGGAGATGGATATAGAGTTCAATCATTCAAAGCATTCTTCTATATTATGTTTAGATGATATCTTGTCGGTGGAATCATTTAAAATAATAGAAGAGTGTGAAGATGAGGAGCAAGAATCCTATATTGATTTTGATCTTGATAATGAGCAACCCTTGATGATTTCCCAACCAACCAAACCAACCATGAGAGATGATGCCAAGATTGAGGAAATGGTGCTAGAGGTAAAAGAAGAAACCAAGCCAATCTCTTATAAAGACTCTAGCCCAATTCAGGGTGAAAAGGCCGAGAAGGATGCAACTCCAAAATTAGGGAGAAGAACTCACTCGAATAACTTTTCAACATTATGCTTGGTGGATGTAATGAAAGTCGAATCACCCAAGCAAATGATGAATTTTTGAAATGAGGAGGAAAATTCCTATATTTTGGAGTTTGTCTTTCCGAAAGGGTGTAATACAACACCAATCTAGAAGGCCAAGAATCTTAAAAATCGATGTCCATTTAGTGGTTGTTTAAGATTCTCACCATTTCCAAATGAGTCCACACGAAAGTTTAATGCAAAATTAGGCAAGTGGTTCAAGTCTTTGAAGTGGCATGATAAAACTTTCCTTATCATGCTGTCACATTTTTCCAACGCACCTAAAAGATGTAAAGATTAAAAGATGGGCCGATGATTCAAATCATCTAAGTGGAGGGATAAATGATGAAGCACTTTTAAGGTATCTTGATGAATTCTGAGTAGTCAAGATAACCTAGTCGTGCTGCGACATTAAATTAGGCGCTGCTTGAGAGGCAACCCAAGGTATTTTGTTGTTTTCATTTGCACTATGTGATTGACATCACATCTCGCACCCATGGTGCCACAGGTATATTTCTAACTCTCTTGTTTTAGTTTGACACATTGGGGACATTGTATGATTTTAAGTTGAGGGTGGGGCTACTTATGGGTGTTGATGTCCTCTTGGGGTTTTGTTGTCGTGCCTCTTTTCCCCATAGTCTTGTTCCTAGCAGAGCCGGCATATTTAGTCATATTATGTTTTTTTTTTGTGATGTGTTGTGGTTAACTGTGGGGAAAATAAGTATCTAGGACAGTTGACATATTTTTGTTGATTTTTCTTGGAATGATAAATACCTCTCCAATTGTCTATCTGGTAACTGTGTGATGTGCATCTATATGTGACTACTGTGAATCTTTTTATGGCATTAGTACTAGGGACATGATAATCACTGCTAACAATTGCATGAACCGAATAGGTAGTAGCTTGTGATGTACCTTTGTGCCATGTATGTGTGAGATACTACCTAGTTTCTATTATGTGTTAAATCCAGAACTATCCCGATTGGTCTTGCCTTGGTTGTAGGATAGCGGTTAGGAAAGGATCATAGGCCATTGTTTATATTAGTCCACTTTTAGCCTAAATGACCTTCCATTTGTGAATAATATCCCTTGATCCTAATTTTGAGCCTGAATACCTATTCTTTTTATTATACCTATCACCTTTCCAGTTGTATCACAATGAACCTGTTTTGGCCCTGGTCCTCCTTGGACATTGTGCACTTTTACTTAGGCAAATATCCTAAGTTGAGAGTGGCTATCATAGGGGTGCGTGATGTAAAGTGAGTATGAAGAAAGGTAGTAAAAAAAATGCAAGGCTGGGTGTGGTAGAAAAAGAATAAAAAAAGAAAAGTTGTGAAAAAAAGAAAATGAATTAATAAAAACTGCACCCATCTTGAATGTGCTTTAATAAAGAAAGGGAGAAATAAGGTAAAGGTTGATAAGTGAGACCCTAAAAATAGTATACTGCCAAGGAGGCTTATTTACTTTAAATATCCTTGTGTATCATACCAGCCCCAAGCCTACATTACAAGTTGAAGAAAAGTCCTATAGTGATCCTAACTTAACTGTCTGAAAGCTTCGGTAATGAAAATAAGGGCAAGCTTATGGTATTTGGCATACATTGACTATAACTTCTTTCTAAGAGTGAGTGTATCTTGACCGTCCCCATATTGACAAGCTTGAGTTCACATATGAGTGAGAAGGGACTTCTTGGTTGTAAGGGCACACTGGTTATGTTGCTAGTTTCTAACTTGTTTGGGTAGTGTAATATTGGTACATGCATGTTTATTGTTGCTAAGTTGATGCCATAGCTTGATTCCTTTGTGTTGCATTGTTTCTTTTCAATAATAAACACAGTTGAGTTTGAGATGATTGACCTTGGAGATGGTAAATATGTTTTGAGCTAAAATGGATGATTGACTGCCAAATGTGCTTTGTATCCTCTTAGTTATGTTTAAGTTGCTTGAGGACATGCAATTGTTTCAAGTTGACGGTGTTGATGTGTGAGCTAATGCTAACACATTTGAGTCTTTTAACTAGAAATAATTGTAAAGTCTTAGGAAAATTTTGTCGTTTTTGATTACGTTCTCTTTGATAATACAGGAAAGTCAAGATGCAAGAAAACCAAAGACAATAAAAGCAAAAAAGGTAAATTTGGAACAAGTGGCCATGAAAGTGTAGTTGACGACTTGTCTGATAAGTCGTCAAATTTGTGATAAGTTATCAAAGTCATCGTCAGCTGTTGACAGTGTGAGAAAGTTGGAGCAGAAGTATGATGACATCTTTGATAAGTCATCACAATTCTAATAAGCTGCCGATAATGCCGTCAGCCGAAGGCAGTATATGAGATTTGAAGTAAAGAAGTGATGACATTATCTGATATGTTGTCAAAGTCCTGATAAGTCGTCAGGATTACCGTCAGCCTTAGTCAGTGTTCAGAAGTTGAGTTAAAGAAGTGATGACATTCCGTGATAAGTCATCAGATCTTTGATAAGCCGTTAGGCTTATCGTCAGCTGAAGACAGCAGTATATCAAATACAGAGAGGAGTTGACGACATGTCTGATAAGCCGTCAACCCCCTGATAAGTCATCACATGTTGTCGTCACCTGTGCGAGAAAAAACTATATACTGTGATTTGATTCCTAATTTAGCTCCTGGTATTTAAGGGAAAGTTTTTGGGTTTTATAGGAGGCGGACATTCATCTTAAACTTCACGACATTAATCCATTTTCTCTCTAGTTTTAGGGCTTAACCTCTGGAACTTATTCCAGAGACTACTTTACTTCTCTTTGGTCTCTAAACTTGGTTTTTTAATTTTCAATTATTTGATTTAGTTGTGGGATATTCTTCTTGAATTTGGGAAGAGAATCAATTTCCCACGCTATGCATATGGATGGTTTTTACTTGGTTTTATAAATGACATTATTTTGTCCCTATCCTGAGATCATGCTAATGTTCACCCGCTAACCCATTTACTGGCGGCTGTATACCCATACTATGCAGGGACCGACTGTTCTACTCCTCCTACATAGTGATTGAGTCAGGGACAACATTTGAACTGAAATGGTAAGCTTCCATCCTTTCTTAAGGCTTCATTTCATGTTTGGATATTTCTAGATATTTTGGTTTATTTCTGGATATTGGTTTTTGCTATAATTGGGGGCATATCCCAATCGAATTTTATTACTCTTTTGGTTAGAGGATTTATGGTACTTCTATGGGTTGGAATGGGTGGGATCAGTATTGGTGTCAGCCTTTGCATTGGAATAAGATGGGAGGCTGGCATCATCGAACATAATTTCTCACTGTTCCATCATATTTCATTTTGGGTTAATTATATCATGTTTTGGAACACTTTGGTTATGTCTTGGTTTATGGCCTTTGGTATGGTTTGGTATGGTTGGATTATTGGTATGGGATGGTTGGACTAGGTTGGGTTGGTTACAGTTGTGATGTTATTCCAGAGTCTTCATGTGAGCTGTTACACTATCTTGCTATATGCTCAGAATTCAGCCAACTCCGGGCAGTCAGCGGAGGTTGGGTTGGGTAACAGTGGTGGTCTTCAGTCCTGATCGACCTTGGGATACCCATTACGACAAGGCCCCCGATCGGGTCTCATCATTGTCTTTATGACAAATGCATGAAAATGATCTATGATCATGGAGATGACTTGTGAGGCATGAGTAGATGTCATGATGACTAAAGTGTAAAATTTTTTACTGAGATAAGAATATGTCGGGTATCTTCCTCCTTTACTACTGTTCTATAATACACTTCCATCACTACTAGAATCTAAGAGCCTAACTTGGTTCCTTATTCTATCATCTCCCCCTTAGCTTTAAGCCATCATTCTAAGTCTGTGGACCCCTTTTTATAAACTCTAAACTGAAAGAAAACTGCTTTACTTTATAGTCTGAGATATTAAAAATACACATAAATAATAAACTCACCCCGAAAGACTACATCTGAAAGTGTAAAACCCGTTGCTAGTACTCCCTTTTGAGATACAACTCTTAACTTTCTGTAGCATCACTAGTCATCATATAAGAACTTGAAAACTTACTAACTTAGAATCTTCAAGTGTATCACCATATCGTAAGTTCACACCATATAGAATTTTCACTTATCTTTCTATTAGCTCAATCATCCGAGATTCATACTTAAATTCTACATTTAACATGGATATTCCCACACTTTTAATGAACTTTACTAACTTCATTTTTGAACACTCCCTTAATATATAATATCCTTAACTTTCTTTAGCTTCAGCAACCATCATCACATAATTACACTCTTCTCGATAACATACTTGCCTCACTAAACACATAATATGCCTCTTTCCTTGATGGATAACTAATATCAAATCTCTAAACTTATATTTTTCCCTAAACCATGCGAATTACTATTACACTGAATATCCGACATCAACAACCTATATCCTATAACTTAGCTGGTAAGAACACCATATACTACATAACTAGCCTCATTTTCACTTAGCAACTCAAGGGTACAATCTAAGTGCACACACTTCAAAAACCTAGAAATAATACAATCCTATATCACCTTGGGCATACCTCTAAAACACACCCACTCCATCATACTTAATTTCAAATCAATAAACTTAAATTCTTGCATGCACTATTTCAAGCCTACTGGTTCATCTTTCATACAACTAGCCCCATGGATACATAATCTACTAAATTCAGATAACACTATCCTAACTCTAATATTGTTAAAGTTCTGGGTTCATGCTTCTAACTCTAGGTCATAGGATTTCATAGGATTCTGAGAAGGGATATAAGGGCAGATATGACTTCGGATAAATGCATGATTTTTCATGATCATGAATAAAGCCGTTCATACTTTGGAACATAAAGGCACTGGTTAGATACTTTATAGCCCACATGCAATCCCATAGCTATCTGTGGGGACTGTCTGAGAAAACTCTATCTATAAGGATTTAAGCTTGACTATTTCTATTACCTCAAGAATAAGGCAGAATTGGCATGAATGGAGCATTATGAGAAACTGTATGAGTTTCTTAGAGAATATCTCTACAACATGATTTGAGATATAAAAGAAGAGAAACATTTCTTAAATTCTTTGTAGCCTCTCAAAGAAAAGTACAGACATCTCTGTACCATTTTGAAAGACTCTACTAGACATGGTTTCATAGAAACCCTAGGACACTTGAACCTTATGCTCTTATACCAAGTTTGTCATGACCCGAGGCTACCCCTAGTTGTAACACGGTGCTTAGAATCACAAATTATCCTAAGCTAACCTATATACTGGCATACTACTTGAGCAACTAATTTAAATTGTATAAAAACTAAATTTACTAAGCAAAACATGATCATGAGAAAGTTTGAATAAAAGTAATACTGCAAAATTTTACATCATGATAAACTATAGAAAGAAACTTCAATTACATGTAATAACTCGGATGGACTAAGTATGAAGTCTCTACTATACTGACTATAGATAGTTGGGACATACCTCCAACTACCACTAATCAATACATATGAATAATAATAATATAATACATGAACTACAACTGATTGGAGTCCCCGAAAGAAGAGAACTCATTACCTGCTGGGTGGAACTACAGCCTATCTGATTATGATGTGTAGGCTACAACTGGAACCTACATTATGAAATAATGTAGCCACACAGATGTATATGTGGTCAGTACTTTTGGAATATGCTGAGTAAGGGTGAATGCAATAAGTAAACTGAATAGATACATAATCTTAAAATATGCATGCTAAGTATAGGTAGATTCACCAAAAGACTAAAATCAACTAAAAGTTGAAGTATCTTAAAACATGAGTAACAAACATAATCTGATAAGCTGGTGAATCACTAAAATTAGTTTCTTAAATCTTTACTTTTGTAGAATAAGTAAAACTGAAGTTAGGAAGTAGTACAACATGAATACTATATGTAAATCGCATGTAAAGTTAGATATGCTATAAAACTTAACTAAGGATCATGTATGGATACTGAGTATGAAAACATGAACATGTAAAACTAAGAATGCAAGGCCAAGCTTAAACATGTACTGACATGATTTAAATAATTGATATCTGAATAACCGATGTCTAAATACGTGGTTATCCAAACCGTAACTAACGCACTCTGAATACTGTACTGAGATTATGGGAGCTAACTACAACTAACATGCCCTAATCTGAGCTATCAGGGTCCAACCTGTAACCCCAGTTGGAAGGGTGTTGGTACCTTTCCAGGGGTACCATTACATAAATGACGATATGGATCCACAAGGCTGATGTCCCGAAGGATGAGGGTGTCAGAACTCTACTAATGGGGGACCCCTCTTAATCTATGGTAGTGCCATAGGCTTGGAACTTAGGGACCTCTACTAATAAATCATGCCTCTAATGATGGGGGAGTCTCCATCCCTATGTTCACTCAGTTCTAAATATTACTCCCAACTGAATGACATTGGTGTTATTGGTTGTTTAACATGGCATGGTACTATACTTGTAAGTTCTCAGCATGAACATGATGTTCTAAATATGATAATAAAACCATGGTCTGATTGACTTGTTACTTGAAAACATAAATAATGTAAAACACATAGGTATCAGGTGTTTATAACCCACTGGCACTGAAAGATCACAAAAATACGATAACAATGCTTAAAATGGTGGTATAGAATCATAGTTCAAAGACCCAAAACTTAAGACATTTCAATACATGAGTATAATATATGGATTTAAGCATGGGGTTGTGTTAAACTTAGGAGAATAACAATTTCTCATCAAAATAACAAAATTCAAGACTAAACATCAAACTTGTAGATTAAAACATGAATAAGTATAACTCTTATGCTCTTTAGTCCTTTAGATCATAGGGTAATGCTATGCTTTCAACACATGAGGATTTGGGGAAAAAACCCTAACTTAATACATGTAAATTCAAATTGAAAATCATAAATTTAGACACAAGGATGAAAGATTAACCTTGTTCAAAACCCCACATACCTTGATTTAATGAATTCACGAAGAATTCTTTAAATTGAAGCTTGAATCGTTGAATTTTTGGAGAGAAAGGTTGAATTTTGTTTTTGGGAAGAGGGGAAAGGGTTTTTAATTATGTACTGAGTGGAAATATCATGATTTAAAACCCCTTAAATTATTTAAGAATGATTAGAAATGAGTTAGGGGTGTTAAAATACCTCAACTCCCTTAAACTAAGTCAAAACTGAGCAATTTTTAGCACTGTGCTATTTGTAATACCCATGCTTTTTCTTAGCTTGAAAATCGTCTCAAGGATGTTAGAACTTGATTTGAAATAAGAATTCATTCTTATACACATGATATTTCCATAATTTTCACTTTCTATCACATGGAAAATAAAATAAGCTTTCCATTGATTTATAATTCGCCCAAATCTGACACCCGGACGAAGAGTTAGAACCTTTTTAGTGATATAGTGTTTAACGTGAGCCTTCAGCGCATCGCGGAGATAGCTCAAATAGCAATTGTCAAATTCCATTGTTGCTCCATGATACTGGCGCATCACGCCAAATATCCAGGTCGTAGACAAGGTCGCATATGATAGCTCCGCATCGCGCCACCGTGCAGTTTCTCAATTGTCAATTTCCAGTGACACGGCACGATAACGCCGCGTCGCACCAAGGGCCCAACTCAGGAAATTTTACTAAAAATTTAATGAGGTGTCTAGGGTTAAAAGGGTCAACTTCCTACCCCTATATAATCTCTTTAACATGTGATTCAGCCACTTTTCACCCAAAACAAATTAGTTTCTCTCAAGTTTATCTCAAGAACAAACTAGGGTTTCTATTGAGGATTCAAATTCAAGAAGGTTTCACCATCAATCTGCATGAAATCATGATCTAAGGTATGCATAGTTTTCATTCATGGACTCCTTTCATCCATGAAGTCTAAGAATCCTTTTTAACTAAAAGTTATGGATTTTCTTCATATTTCATGCTTTGTATGTTCTTTTTCATGTTGATAAACGAGGAATTGATTTCTATTCCATGATTTGATGATAAATTCCATGTTGGTTGATTAGTATAGATAATGATTTACGAAATCTCATGACTAAAACCTTGTATGATGGAATTGAAATTGAAGCATGATGTTTAATTTTTGTATAATGTTATTTACATGTACTATGCCTACAATATGTTTGATTAAATGCCTAGATGAAGGAAAATTGCCTAACTACCATGATATCATGAAATTCCTATGTATGTATAAGTTTATGCCTATTACACGTTTGATGAAAGGCTCCTATGAATGTAGTATGTATTATGATGTTAGTCAAGTGTTCAAGTAAATCATGCTATGTCAGTTTCCTTCTATCGAGTCCTTGGGTACTTGTACCCAAAATATTAGTTGTGTGCCTAGAGCCACGTCATGTTTTTCATGATACTCTCGATCAAGTTATGAACTCTTATACTTCAAATAGTCTTATGACTCAGGAAAAATCTCCATAATCTCATGACTCAGTCAGTTGTCAGATATCAGTAGTATTCCATCATCCACGAAAATTCAGTAACTCAGTCCATGATTAGTTCAATTCAGTAAATTATGTTTAGTGTCTATTCAGATAGGAGTAGGATTTAGCACCGAGTGAACCCAAGGATGGGAACTCACCTGTTATATGAGGGCGTTATTCCTAGAACCAATCCTTGCATTCTAGAACTATGTAGCCAACATAGGTTAAGACATCGTAGCCTGCTATATGAGGATAGATGAGGTGGCTTAACCTGTTATGTAAGGGTTTCCACTATTCTCGCTAGAGTTACCTGTTATATGAGGGTTACTCACATATTGTCCTGACCAGTGGCGCGTTATTGATACCCTTCCAATCATGGCATTAATTGGACCCCAGCTCAGCTATCATAGCACCTTTGGGGCATGTCGGTGAGATATTACTTCCCACAGTTTCATGTTACAGAATGAAAACTGTCAGATGTAGTCAATTAGTCTCAGTAATAGAACTCAAATAGCTCTTCAAATTTCAGGACTGTCAGACACAATCAACTCATACAGTATGGAACTCAGATACTTCCATCAGATTCAAGACTGTCAGCAACAGTTACCCACATTATCAATTATACTCAAATACAGTCACCCATGTTATCAGCATTATTTAGATATAGTCCTTCATGTTATCATTCATATCAGTTACTAGCATGTCAAGTTATCAGTATACAGAGTCAGAAATCACGAAATAACGTTGTCAGTTATAGTTACGTATTTATGAATGTATTCTCATGTTCATATTAGATAGTTAGTTAGCATTATTTATGCATGCCAACCCTTACATATAGCCTACCTCATATGTAAACTCAGTACATATGTACTGACGCATTCGCGCTATGGTGCTTTCTTTTTATGTTACACTATAGGTTCAGAGACACGAGTTCTAGATCAGCAGCAGATTCCAGATATAGAAGTCAGAGTAGAAGTAAGTCCTCATCCTTCGAGGACATAATGATTTTCTAGTATCTCATTGATTAGCTTATTAGTTGGAGTTAGTTGGGGACATGTCCCATCAATTCCTTATTCAGATTCTTTGGACATTAGAGGCTTCCATATGAGATACAGACTAGATACAGACTATCATGTTTGAGACTTTAGTTTTGTTTTGGGTATTCTATTACCCTACATAAATTTTACGTTATCAGTTATGTTCATGATTGAACCTTATGGCCTTTCAATGCATGTTTCCACATTAATATGTTATCTTATGCAGTATATTGGTACAAATATCAGTCATGAGTTAGCTTGTGGTCCTTCAAGGTCATGATCACCGTGTAGCATTCTGGTTTAGAAAATCGGGTCGTTACAAACTTTGTATTAGAGCCTAAGGTTCAATAGAGTCCTAGAAAGTCTGAAAGCCTCCTCTAGTAGAGTCTTGTACATGAGTATGTTGTGCGCCAAATTTATGTTCAAGAGGCTATGAGATATTTAAGAACATTTTCCCTTCTTTCAGTATTCATGTCGTGCCAGTAAGCATAATCACAAGTCAGTCTCTCAGTCTAATCTGTTTCTTCTCTTTATTTTAAAATATGCCTCCTAAGAGAAGAAATCAGTCAGCCCTTCAGCCCGAAGAACCCTTGGGCGATCATGTTTCTCATACGGAGTTCAGGACCATATGATAGTGAAAGAGTATTATTTTAAGTTTACTCAATTATCCAGGTATGCCCCTCATATGGTTGCAGACAGTAGATCCAAGATGAGTAAGTTCACTTTAGGGGTGAACGGTAACATAGTTAATAAGTGCATATCCACCATGCTAAATAGTGACATGACCTTAGCTAGACTTATGACCCATGCTCAACAGATAGAAGAGCAAAAAGTTAAGCAAAGGGAAAAGCAGAATAAGAAAGCTAGGACAGGTAGCTTAAATTTTAGTCAGCCTAAATCTAAAGGAGGAAACCATTCCCAATTTCTTCCTAAGTCATCAGTTCCAGCTCTCTCTACGGCCAGTTCTCCAGTTCCTAAGTTCAGAGAGGGTAACAAAGATAGAGCGCCAGGCTCTAATACCCAGGGAAGTGTTAGTAGTGCCCGCATCTATCCTCTTTGCCAAACTTGCGGTAAGCACCATCAGGGTGTGTATAGAGTGGGTAGTAGCATTTGTTTTAGCTGTGGCAATCTAGGCCGAGTTAGAGACTATCCAAAACTAAGTCCTCAAGGACCATAGAATTGCTCCTCAGCTTATTCTGGTTTCCCAAATTAGTAGGGTACCACTTCTAGTGCTATTAGTGGGAAACACCCAAATCATCTCTATGCTCTTCAGAATAGACAAAATCAGGAAATTTCTCTTGATGTAGTTACTGGTACGTTATAGATCTTTCATGTACATGTTTATGCTTTGCTAGATCTAGGAGCTTCCTTGTCTTTTGTTACTCCTTTATAGCAGTTCATTTTGGAATCAGTCCCAAAATTCTAGTCGAGCCTTTCTTAGTATCTACCCCAGTGGGTAAAACTATCATAGCCCAGCAGGTATACAAGAACTGCTCGGTTATGATATTTCAAAAAGTCACTTCAGCAGAATTAGTTGAAATAGAGATGACTGATTTTGATGTCATTCTCGGTATGGATTGGCTTCATTCCCACTATGCCACAGTCGACTGCAGAAATAGAATAGTTTAGTTTCAGTTACTAAATGAATCCGTCCTAGAGTAGAAGGGTAGTGTATCTGCTTTCAGGAGTCAACTTATTTCCTACCTTCGAGCAAGGAAATTGATATCTAAGGGATGTGTTTATCATCTAGTTCATGTTAGAGATTCCAGTTCTGAGGATCCCAGTCTCGAATCAGTCCCAGTAGTGAATGAATAGTCAGATATCTTTCCCAAAGATCCTCCAGGAATTCCTCCCAAAAGGGAAATAGACTTCGGTATTGATCCTCTTTTAGTCACTCAGCCTATCTCTATTTTGCCATATAGAATGGGACCAACAGAACTCAAGGAACTGAAAGAACAGTTGAAGGATCTCTTAGACAAGGGATTCATCATACCCAGCATTTCTCTGTGGTGCACACCAGTCTTATTCATGCGCAAGAAAGATGGTTCTCTCAGAATGTACATTAATTACCGTCAACTTAATAAGGTCATGGTCAAAAACAAGTATCCTCTTCCCATAATCGATGACTTATTTGACCAACTTTAGGGTGCCAGTTATTTCTCTAAGATAGACCTCAGATCCAGCTATCATCAGCTCAGCATTAGAGAATGTAACATCTCGAATATAGTTTTTCGTAAGCGGTATGGTCACTTCGAATTTCTAGTCATGTCATTTGGTCTTACCAATGCCCCAGCCATTTTCATGGACTTGATGAACCGTGTGTTCAAGCAGTACTTGGACATGTTCGTCATAGTCTTCAGAGATGATATTTTGGTCTATTCCTTCACTAAGAGAGATCATGTAAACCATCTCAGAATAGTACTCCAAACTCTCAGAAATCATCAGTTATTTGACAAATTCAGTAAGTGCAAATTTTGGCTAAGATCAATAGAATTCCTTGGCCATATTATTTCTGGTGATGGCTTTAGAGTAGATCATTGAAAGACCAAAGTAGTAAGAAACTGGTCTGGCCCTGTTTCTCCATCAGATATCAGGAGTTTCTTGGGTTTGGCTAGCTATTACAAATGGTTTGTTGAGGATTTTCTTCTATTGCATCTCCTATGTCTAGATTGACTCAGAAGAAAGCCAAGTTCTAGTGGTCAGATTTATGTGAGAAGAGTTTTCAGGAATTGAAGACTCGACTCACCTCAGCTCCAGTTCTAGCTCTTCTAGATGGTTCAGATGGTTTTGTAATTTATTGTGATGCATCTAGAATGGGTTTAGGTTGTGTCCTCATGCAGCATGGTAAATCCATAGCCTATACCTCCAGATAGCTTAAACCCCATGAGAAGAATTATCCTACTCATGATCTTGAGTTAGCAGCCGTAGTATTTGCCTTAAAGATTTGGAGGCATTATCACTACAGAGTTCATGTAGACGTCTTCACAGATCATAAGAGCCTTCAGTATGTCTTTTCTTAAAAAGATCTCAATCTTCATTAGAGAAAGTGCTTAGAGCTCTTAAAAAATTATAACATGAGTGTCCTCTATCATCCGGGTAAGTCCAACATAGTAGCCGATGCTCCCAGTAGACTGTCCATGGGTAGTATTTCTCATGTTGATGATAGTAAGAAGATGTTAGTCCAGGAATTCCACCAGCTTGCCGGACTAGGCGTTTGCTTAGTCGACTCTTTAGAAGGTGGTGTATGTATTTAGAGTAGTTCAGAATCATCTCTAGTTTCTGAGGTAAAAGAAAAACAAGATAAGGATCCTAGCCTTGTCAAGCTAGAAGAGTCAGTTCAGAATCAAAAAATAGAGGTTTTCTCCCAAGGGGAAGATGGTGTTCTTTGTTTTCAGGGTCGTCTTTGTTTTTCAGACGTAGATGACATAAGGTAGCGAATTCTTGCAGAAGCTCATGGTGCACTCTAATATATTTATCTAGGGGCCACAAAGATGTACTGTGACTTGTAGGAAATCTATTGGTGGAGTGGGATGAAAAGAGATATTGCAGAGTTTGTGGCTAAGTGCTCTACATGTTAGCAAGTTAAGATAGAGCATCAGAAGCCTAGTGGTCCTATCAGGAGTTCAGTATTCCTAATTGGAAGTGGGAAGTTGTGAACATGGACTTCATGATGAGTTTTCCTCGAACTCATCATCAGTATGATTCAGGCTGGGTCATTATAGACAGAATGACCAAATCAGCTCTTTTTCTTCCAGTTCATACCTTTTATTCAGCCGAGGATTATGCCAAGGTCTACATTAAGGAGCTGGTTAGATTGCACGGTGTTCCGTTGACTATTATCTTAGACAGAGGTATTCAGTTCACCTTTCATTTTTTGAAAGCATTCCAAAAGGGTCTTGGTACCTAAGTTCATCTCAGTACAGCCCTTCATTTTCAGACAATGGTCAAGTAGAAAGGACCATTCAGACTTTGGAGGATATGTGCAATTGATTTCAAGGGTAGTTGGGATGACCACTTGACTTTGATTGAATTTGCATACAACAATAGCTATTATTCAAGTATTCAGATGGCTCCATTCGAAGCTCTCTATGGTAGGAGATGTAGATCTCCAATCGGTTGGTTTGAAGTTAGTGAGGCCTCATTCATAGGTCCTGACTTAGTATTTGATGCCTTAGAGAAAGTTTAGTTAATTAGAGAAAGACTTCGGGCTGCTCAGAGCCGATAGAAGTCTTATGCAAATGTTCATAGAAAAGATCTCGAGTTTGAGATTGGTGATCATGTCTACCTCAAGATATCTCTTATGAAGGGAGTGAATAGATTTAGCAAGAAGGGAAAGCAAAGTCCCCGATATATCGGTCCCTTCAAGATTCTCAGTCATTTCGGTAAGGTAGTTTATGAGCTCAAATTACCTTCAGATCTAGCCTCAGTTCATCCAGTCTTTCATGTCTTTTTGCTTAAGAAGATTATAGGTGACCCATCAGTCGTAGTCCCTATTCAGAGCATAGATGTTCAGAACAGCCTCTCTTATGAAGAGATTCCAGTCGAAAGCCTAAACTATCATACTTGTAGATTGAGGAAAATAGAAGTCTCTCTAGTTAAAGCTCTTTGGCAAAATCAGTCCATTGAGGGAGCTACTTGGGAAGAAGAAGCAGATATGGATACCAAGTATTCTCACCTCTTTCGCGCCAACTCAGATCAAGCTCAAGGTAATAGTTCTCTTTAAGCTTACTCAGTTTCATGATTAGTGTGCATTACTAACTTAGTACTCAGTCTCATATTTATATTTCCATGATAATCTTGGTATCAAGTACCACCACATAATTAGTCATGCATTCATGTATCGGATCAGTTATATAGTTATGCATCAGACATGCATTCTCATTGTGAGAAAATTTAGTTCTTCAGAACTTTCAGTTATGCATTTATGAATCAGTTATGCATGCATCAGATATGCATGTTCAGTATGTCATGTTCAACTTGTCAGTCACGTCGGTCATGAGATCATGTTCCAGTTATTCATGTTCAGTTTATTGTTTCCCCTCATAGTCATTCTCATTCGAGGATGAATGTTCTTAAGGGGGAGATATTGTAATACCCGTTCTTTTTCTTAGCTTGAAAATCATCTCAAGGATGTTAGAACTTGCTTTGAAATAAGAATTCATTCTTATACACGTGGCATTTCTATAATTTTCACTTCCTATCACGTGGGAAATGAATAAGCTTTCCATCGATATATAATTTGCCTAAATCTGACATCGGGCGAAGAGTTAGAGCCTTTTTAGTGAGACAGTATTTAACCTGAGCCTTCAGCACGTCGCAGAGATAACTTAAATGGATATTTTCAAATTTCAGTGTTGCTCCACGATATTGGCACATCACGCCAAATTTCCAAAATGTAGACAAGGCAGAAACGCTATAGCTCTGCATCGTGCCACTGTACAGTTTCCCAATTATCAATTTCCAGTGACACGGCACGATAACGTCGTTTCGCGCCAAGGGCCCAACTCTGGAAATTTTACAAAAAATTTAATGACGTGTCCAGGGTTAAAAGGGTCAACTTCCTACCCCTATATAATCCCTTTAACACATGATTCAGCCACTTTTCACCCAAAACATATTAGTTTCTCCCAAGTTTATCTCAAGAACAAACTAGTGTTTCTATTGGGGAATCAAATTCAGGAAGGTTTCACCATCAATCTTCATGAAATCACAATCTAAGGTATGCATAGTGTTCATTCATGGACTCCTTTCGTACATGAAGTCCAAGAATCCTTTTTAACTACAATTTATGGATTTTTTTCATGTATTCATACTTTGTATGTTCTCTTTCATGTTGATAAATGAGGAATTGATTTCTATTCCATGATTTGATGATAAATTTCATGTGGGTTGATTAGTATAGATAAAGATTTACGAAATCTCATAACTAAAACCTTGTATGATGGAATTGGAATTGAAGATGATGTTTAATTGTTGTATAATGTTCTTTAAATGTACTATGCCTACAATATGTTTGATTAAATGCCTAGATGAAGGAAAATTGTCTAACTAGCATGATATCATGAAATCCCCATGTATGTACAAGTTTATGCCTATTACATGTTTGATGAAAGGATCCTATGAATGTAGTATGTATTATGATGTTAGTCAAGTCTTTAAGTAAATCATGCTATGTTAGTTTCTTTCTATCTAGTTCTGGGCGTACTTGTACTTAAAATATTAGTTTTGTGTCTAGAGCCACATCATGTTTTTCACGATACTCTCAGTCAAGTTTTGAAATCTTAGACATCAGATAGTCTTATGACTCAGGAAAAATCTCCATGATCTCATGACTTAGTCAGTTGTCAGATATCAGTAGTATTCCATTAGCCACGGAAATTCAGTAACTCAGTCCATGCTCAATTTAGTTCAGTAAATCATGTTCAGTGTCTATTCAGATGGGAGTAGGAATTAGCACCGAGTGAACCCAAGGATGGGAACTCACCTGTTATATTAGGGCGTGATTCCTAGAAGCAATCCTTTTGTTTTAGAACTATGCAGCCAGCATAGGTTGAGACATCGTAGCCTGCTATCTAGAGTTACCTGTTATATGGGAGTTACTCACATGTTGTCCTTACCAGTGGCGTGATATTGACACCCTTCCAATCAGGGCATATATTAGACCCCAGCTCAGTTATCATAGCACCTTTGGGACATGTCGGTTAGATACTACTTCCCACAATTTCATGTTATAGAATCAGGACTGTCAGATATAGTCAATCAGTTTCAGTAATAAAACCCATATAGTTCTTCAGATTTTAGGACTGTCAGACACAGTCAACTCAGATACAGTATGAAACTCAAATAGTTCTATCAGATTTAGGACTGTCAGCTATAGTCACCCACGTTATCAGTTATACTCAGATATAGTCACCTATGTTATCAGCATTATTCAGATATAGTCCTTCATGCGATCAATCATATTAGTCATTAGCATATTATGTTATCAGTATACAGACTCAGAAATCATGAAATCACGTTGTCAGTTATAGTTACGTATTTATGCATGTATTCTCACGTTCATGTTAGACAGTCAGTTAACATTATTCATGCATGCAAACCCTTGCATATAGCCTACCTCACATGTATACTCGGTATATATGTACTGACGTATTTGCGTTATGGTGCTTTTTTATGTTACACCATAGATTAAGAGACACGAGTTCCAGATCAGCAGTAGATTCCGTATTTAGCAGTCAGAGTAGAAGTGAGTCCTCATCCTTTGAGAAAAGAATGATTTTTAAGTATATTATTGATTAGCTTATTAGTTGGAGTTAGTTAGGGACATGTCTCATCAACTCCTTATTCATATTCTTCAGACAGTAGAGGCTTCCAGACGAGATGCATACTAGATACAGACTATTATGTTTGAGACTTCAGTTTTGTTTTGGGTATTTTATTACCCCACACAAATGTTACATTATTCAGTTATGTTCATGATCAAACCTTATGGCCTTTCAGTGCATATTTCCACATTATTATGTTATCTTATACAGTATACAAGTATAGATATCAATCATAGGTTAGCTTGTGGTCCTTCGGGGTCATGATCACCGTGTAGCATTCTGGTTGAACAAATTGGGTCGTTACACTATTGCTGGGAGGTGCACACTTGAGGTTGTGCGGTGCATGCCAATAGAACACCTCACCCAATGGCTGTTTGAGATTGTCATGTGACACACGACCTTAGCATGGTCATAACGTTTCCCTCAAGTAGCGGATTAAGGAGAAATCAGTATTGTTCGAAAGCTAATTCAATTATCTACAATTTGGTGGGTCTTGAGATGAAAAATTCCATATATGTAAAAAGTTATACATGTTCAAAGGTGACCCTTATTTAATCGAATGCCAAGATTTGGACGAATCAATGGCTACTAGCTCAACTTTGCTCTAAGTGATTTCTATGAATATTTTTCACCTCAAAAGCATTCTTAACACTAGGATAATGATCATGACATATGTATTAAAGTATAAATCATGGAATTAGAGTTTACACATTTAGGAATGGTGGTTCTATTTCTAGGTTAAAAATACGGTGTGTTAGACGTAACCACTAGGTATGACTCATCATACGAGTCATAAGGCAGACAGAAGATGAGTTAGTGTTTATGGTCATGTTATGAGTCCTTATAAAAAGTCATATGGTCAGTTTAAGACTCATCACCATCTTTTGTAAGCACCCCGATCATTATAACTTCAGAATATGAGTCGTAGGGATTGATTACGACTTGTATAGTTGAGTCGTAATGATACCAGAACCCACTCTCTTCTAATCCTCCATATTGTCAGTAGTTATGAGCCTTGTAACAACTCGTTAAGTGTCTTTATGAGTTTTTAGAAGTCCCGCATCCACTATAACATGGGGTTTTAGCTTGAGTCGGTTCCAATATTCAAACCTATCATTAAATTTTCATTTAATCTTTTTCCAACATTTCATGCATTCATCCCCCAAGCAGTTTATTCCCAAATATAACGTTTAATTTATTTCTTTTTCATTTAACAATATTTTTTATGTTTAGGGCTCGCATGAAATTGTCATCAAGAAATCCAAGAATCTACACATAATTTAGGAACAATATTTCTAAATAAAACATCAAAGCACAAAGCTCAAGTTACTTACTTGTTTTGCTTAAGACTTGGACTTCTTGACTTCAAATAGGTTTAAGCTCTAAATTTTTCTAATTTCATATTTTGGGAGGAATAAACTTAGTTGATATTGCATTGTGAGATGAATGTGGATCGTTTGTGAGTGTGCTGGTCTTTGAAAATTGAGGGAGTTCATGATTTTGAGTGATCGGGTGACCCTTTTGGTTGCCTTTTTATTTTAAACCATTGTTTGGGGTCGGGTTAACCCGTGCCCCCTGATCTATCAAGCTTGGCTACGAGTCATGATTACAACTCGTAACTATTTAATACAGTTCACATACTCCCTCCGTAAAGACTTGGAACCTTACCTGTGTCTGGAGTCATTAGGACTCAAGGTGATGAATCGTAACCAAACATTATGACTCATTCTGATAGTCAAAATGAATCCAAAACCCAATTACCTAGAAGTGGTCTAGGTTTTAGGTCCTTACAAATTCTGCTCATGAGTTGTAATGTTTGTTTACAACCCGTAAAGAGCCCGTACATCCTGATTTCTGCAAATTTCTAGCTAACTTCTGCAATATTCAGTCTTGAACACTGAACACACATATTACCCTATAATTTATTAAGTACAAAAAATAGGTTGCCTCCCATGCAGCTCTTAATTTAATGTCATGGCACGACGTGGCTAAGTTGGTTGCTTAGACTTCACCAACTAGCCCCTTAGTTTTTTACCATGTAGAACTTGATTTAATGTTGCGACACGACGCAGTTGCCTTGGTTTCTCAGACTTCACCAAGGTCCATTTCAAGAACCACTTTAACCTCCTTAGTGTTACCCATATAGTGCTTTACTATTTTCCTATTTAATTAAACAGCTTTTCACCATTACACTTCAATTCTAAAGCACCATATAGAAACACTCTCACCACAGTAAATAGCATATACAACCTAGACTTCAACTTAACCGAAAACAAGCAAAGCTTTAAGTTGTATAACAATACCTAGTCACCTTACTCAAATATTTTTTCTAGATTTTGCGATCATGATGCAACTTCATCTTCACTTTGCAAAGTGCAAAACTCTTATAAGCCCTTAGTCTAAATTCATCCTACTCATTCATCTTACTCATTCTTGTCTTTTCTCTTTCTTGCCAATCAAAATTCAACTTCTTCAATGCTCATAGTGCTTTGTGTTCAAGTTCTACAGATAAGTGACATTCCTTTCTATATACCAACTGATATGGGAAAGCATCTATAGGAGTCTTGAAAGCTATTTGGTAGGCCCATAATGCATCATCTAGATTTCTCGACCAATTAGTCTTATTGGCATTCACATTTTTTACCAAAACAGACTTTCTCTCTCTATTGGATACCTCAACCTATCCTCTAGTTTGTGGATGTTAAGGCATTACCACCTTATGCTTCACTCCATACTTCTTAAAAAGACTCTTAAATAGGGAATTATAGAAATACGACCCACTATCACTAATGATTGCACACGGTGTGCCAAATCAAGAAAAGATATAATTCTTCAAGAAGGCAATGAAACTTTTTTCTTTATTATTGGGGAGCGAAACCGCTTCCACCCCTTTAGATACATAATCTACTACCACAAGAATGTATTTCATACCAAAAGAGCTCATAAATGATCCGATAAAGTCCACACCCCATACATAAAACAACTCAAATTCTAAAATAGGATTCATGAAAGTTTATGGTGCCTAATGATATTACCTTGATGCTGGCATTGGTCACAGGCTGAAGCAAGGTCATGAGCATCCTTGTATATCGTAGGTTAATAGTACCCATATTGTATGATCTTGTGGGCTGTGCAAGTTTCTCCATGGTGACCCCAAAATGTTGAAGAATAACAAGCCTCAAAGATGCTCATCATCTCCACTTCAGAGATGCATCTACAAATAACCCCATCCGTATAAATTTAAAATAAGTAAGGTTCATCCTAGAAAAACTTTCTTAACTCAGGCATAAGTCACCTTCTCTGCTAGAATGACAGATCTTCTGGGACTAAGTCACTTGCCAGGTAATTTGCGAAGTCAGCAAACCAGGAAATTAGGTCTTGTGATGTTTCCAAAATCTTCTCATCAGGAAAAGTATCATCAATTGCAAGCCCATTCCCTACTTTCTACATTTCTTCATCCTTGAGTTTGGACAAATGATCAACAACTTGATTCTCTATAAACTTTTGGTCTTTTACCTCAAAATTGAACTCTTGCTTCAAAAGAACCCAATAGATCAATCTTGGCTATGCATATTTCTTCAAAATCAAGTATCTTAAGGCTTATGATCAGTATGCACCACAAACTTAGTGCCAATAAGATAAGACCAAAATTTCTCAAAGGAAAAAACCACTACTAATAGCCCTTGTTTTGTCAAAGTATAATTCTTCTGAGTAGGGTTCAATGCCTTGCTAGCATAATATATAGGGTTAGAATTTTCTTTCACCTTTGACCTAGGACAGCCCCTAGAGCCACTTCACTTGCATCTCACATAATCTCGATGGCAAGGACCAGCTATGGGACACAATGATAGGAGAAGACACCAACTGTTCCTTTAAGTACTCAAAAGCTTTTAGACATGCCTCATCAAAATCAAACTTCACCTCTTTTTCAAAAAGTTTGCATAAGTGATTTGCAATCTTTGAGAAATCCTTGATAAATCGCCTGTAGAAACCTACATGGCCCAAAAATCTTCCAATTCCCTTAACCAAAATAGGTGGTGAAACTTCTCAATCACTTCAATTTCGCTTTGTCAACCTCTATCCTCTTTTTGATAGCTTGTAACCAAGTACATTTCCTTATTTCACCATAAATGGCACTTCTCCCAATTAAGTACCAAGTTGCACTTCTTACATCGATACAAAGCATCGGCCAATTGAATCAAGCAGTCATCAAAAGAATCACCAACAAAAGAAAAATTACCCATAAATACTTCAATGGTTTCTTCTACCATGTCAGAGAAGATATATATCATGCATCTCTAAAATATCACTGGAGCATTACATAACCTAAATGGCATTCTCTTGAATGCAAATATCCCATATGGGTAGGTAAAAGTTTTCTTCTCCTGATCATCGAGAGCAACCATGATTTCATTGCACCCTGAATAGACATAAAAAAAACAATACTAGCCCAGTCCCGCAAGTCTATCCAGCATCTAGTCCATGAAGGGCATCGGCAAGTGGTACTTTAGGGTCTATGTGTTCAATTTTCTATAGTCTATGCACACCCTCCATCCCATGATTGGTCTCATTGGCACTAGCCTATCCTTCTCATTTGACACTACTATAATGCCGCCTTTCTTTTGGACACGTTAAACAAGACTAACCCACTTGCTATCAATAATGGGATAAACAACACTAGCGTCTAACCATTTAATGATATCTTTCTTGACTACCACCTATATCAAAGGATTCAATCATTGCTGATGTTCAATAGTCAAAATATAGTCTGGCTCAAGTTTTATCTTGTGAGTGTAAGTAGAATACCCACAATATCCATAATAGTCCAACCTATAGCTCATTTGAACTTCTGCAATACAGGTATTATCATTTGAACTTCTGTAATACAGACAATAATGCCTCTACCTCAATCTCTATCAAATCTGCAACAATGATCACAGGCAATATATTGTTGGGATCTAAAAAAGCATAGCACAAATGGAATGAGAGGGCATTCAACCCCAACACTGGTGGCTTTTCAATCGATGGATGAGCTGCAGGAGTGATTTAATTCTTTTGATCTAGATCAAGCTTCTTCAGAGCATATGTATGAACCTCTTCCATTTAGAGAACCAAATATCGCATCGTACTCCTCAATTCCATCACTGTCGAAATTCATAATCACTATTGTTAGTGCTTCAACATTAAGCCTCTCTTTAATGGGAATAGTCAGTGCCTCAATTACATCATCAATGGTGTCTATCATAGACAAATATCTCATATCATCTAGTTGCCACATTGAGTGGCATACATTGAAGATTACCTATTCATTGTTGAGTCTGAATCTCAACTGTCCAAACTCCATATAAACTAATGCCCTACTAATAGCTAAGAAGGGTCTGCCTAAGATGATTGGGACCTGGAATTCCACCTCATAAAAAAGTATCACAAAATTGGCTAGGAGGATGAAAGATATCACCTTTACCAACATATCACATAGAATACCAACTAGTTTTTTCACAGTTCGGTCAAACATCAACAATCTCATTGATGTTGGTTTGGGTGATCCTAACCCAACTATTTAAACACAACCAGCGATATGAGATAAATACTGGCTCCTAGATCACAAAAAGCTCGAGAAAAGTTAAAAGACCAAATAGTGCATAGAATGATGAAGGCTCCAAGATCTTCCTTCTTCTTTGCTAACAATCTAAAGGCAATAGTGCCACTGTGATGAACATTGTCTAAAGGCTCATAGCTCACAGTCCGCTATCTGGTGACCAAATATTTCATAAATTTTGCATAGCCTGGCATTTTCTCTAATCCCTCAACTAATTGAATATTTACAGACAACTCTTCAACATAGACAAGAACTTATGATATTTGCTCTCTTCCTGCTTCTTTTTCAATCTATAAGGATAAGGTAGTAAAGTTCTAGGAATGATTTTTAGAACAGGTTCCTCAACCTTACCCTTACCTTTGTCTACCATTAGGTGCTTCATCAATAACAACAAGATCAACATCATTCTTTGGCTTAATCATAATGGACACAGGAGGATCCATGTATGTTTTACCACTCCAAGTGGTAATGGCATGACAATGTCTATCATTCTTTGGTTTCTACACTGTATTACTAGAAAGAGTGCCAGGTTGTCTTTGATTTAATGTGGTTGACATCTAGCTGAACTATTGCTCCAGTTGTTTGATCACAACAGCATACCACTCAACCTTCTAATTCATCTTTGATAAATCTACCTTAATCTCTTTAAGACAAGTCTCATAACTTTCTTGGCCTTTTACTAATTTTGACAATATTATTCCTATTCTAGACTCAGTATCTCAGATGACTGGTGAAACATATCTATCACTCTTCTCTTTGTAGGCATCCTTATGCCTCTAATCACCATCTTGTTCTTTACTCCTTTCTTGGTACCTATCACCATAATAGTTCTGACCTTGATTTCCTTGACTTTTAGCGTGGAAACATACCACTTCATGCTCCAATTACTTTGCTTCCTTATCAGTATTAGACTCATAGGTTTTAGAAGTAGATCCTTGTGCCCTCATAACATTTACCTTTTTAGCTTCCATAGATGCAAATTGTTTTGAAAGCATTCTAATATCAGTTCTAAGTTAGGCAACTTCTTATGCTACCATATAATCACTAGCTCTGTAGTCACTGTAGCCCCAAAACATATATACCAGCTCCTCTATTATCTTCCCAAGTATGCCATCCTTGGTTAGTGACATAAATCTCATCTAGCATTTCTTGGGCCACCTCCCAATATAGATGCATAAGTTTATCTCCAGATATTGTGTCTGCCATTGCTCTAGAGCTACCATTCAAAGATCTATAGAATATCTCCAACAGGTTGGATCCTGGAATCCTCTGATGTGGTTCCATGCTCAACTTCTTTTTGAATTAGAACCACACTTCATATATAGACTTTATAGGTAACTTTCAAAAATTATAAATCTCATCTTTTAACAACAACATCCAGGCAGAAGGGAAAATTGATTTAAAAACTATCTACGCAAATCATGCCAAGTTGTGATTGAGTATCTAGAGAGTTCTCCTAGCCATAATGATGCTTCATCTATTAGTGAATAAGGGAATAACAGTAACCTCAATGCTTTCTGATCTAACCCAGGGATAGCATAAAGTATATATCCTAGTGAAATTTGCTAGTGCATGTTTGCATCGTTTGTTGCTATCCACAAAAATACAATTTTTAAATTCAGTAGCTGAATCATTACACTGGTAATAGTGAATATCATATTTAGGGGTAAGGCAGGTGGAACAATAGCTCCATTTTTGGAAGGTTCCACATTCCCTATGTATTCATCCTTATCATATGGAGGTTGAAATAGATATGCAAGTGTAACGAGCTCTACAACCCCTAGATATCTCCTATCCATCACCTATAGTTGTAAGTTAATCAACTATTGGTCTTGGCTTGGCTAGTTGTGCTTGCTGAGCAAACTTTCTCAACCACTCTTCTATCTTCAGTTATCTCTACTAAAAATTACACCGTCTATCTATTTGCAATATTTTGTGGATCAGCAGGTTGAGAAGGAGGTAAATCTAATAGTCTTGAATCCCAGAAGGAACACCATTGTAAACTTACTCTGACATACTTTGTGGTGTTTGTAAAATTCTCTCCAGTTCAGGATCAATGAGGAGTAAGGGATTGCCTTGACTCTTGGTACTAGGAATAAATTGGCGTATACCTAACTAAAAATAAAAAATAAAGACTCACGAACTTCACCAACTTAAATCTATAATTCACATCGTCTTCCCTTGCAACGATACAAAAATTTGATAACGCCCAAATGACCCCTCCTTAGAAGTATGCTTCGATGTTACCAAACATAGTAACCCAACTAAGTTTGGGGTCGAACCCACAAGGAAAAAGTTAAACAGTATCTCAAATTTTACAAAATCCACAAGCAGTGTAGCAAAGTAAATGAGGGGAATTTAAAGTAATATTAAGTAACTAAACTTGGATGCTTGAGTTTGTAAATAATAGAAGATGAACACTAGGACTGTGTCCCCCCTGGCTTCACAACTACGTAAGATTCTTATGTTCAATCCACCTAACCTTCTGCTCTATATTCAAAGTGTACAAGCTATGTACTATCAACCATCTTATGAATGGAATGATAGATTTCACCCTTTAATTTGTAAGTATCAAGGTGTTGCCTTGCTACCTTTTGTCAATAACCTCAATACAATTCTCACATTTTGAGTCTTAAGTTGATTAAACGAGGGTTGATAGCCTCAAATTTGTAACCTCTTTTTCCCAATTGCAAACTCCCCTGTGAGGATGTTCTCAAATACAAGTAATTCCCAAGCTTCTGCAGTAGCTTGGGTTTAATAAATATGAATAAGGTTATAATACATTCAACTATCGTAGAATAGATGAATCTCTCACTTTCCTTACGTAGCTAATTCACCAGGTTTCCCACAACCTTAGTCAAGGAAATTAATTACTCATATTCATACAATAATCCATGATAATCAATAAAGAACACATGTAATTAATTGCACAATGATGAAAGAGTAAAATCCAAAATCTCTAATTGAATACGAAACAAAAAATCCAAGACAATGGTATCAATCCTTAAAGTATGTGAAAGTATCTCAAAAAGTAGTAAAAGTATGTAACCTAATAAAATAATAACCCTAAGGTATTTATAGTATCCCAAAATAATAAAGAAATCCTAATAAAAATAGAATAGGAAAATTAAGTCAGCAATTATTACAACTCGTAAGGTCTCCTTATGTGTCATGTGCTGTTAGTCATAGGCATTCTAGTGAATTCTCATCTACCAGGATCCAAATTTTTGTTGTCATTACGATTTATCACCATGAGTTGTAGTGAGTCCTTAGGACTTGTGGCCTTCACAAATATCACGTGTAGCTTAAACTTAAGGGTTTTGAACTTTGGTTTCTTTATGATTGCCCACTATGAGTCGTAGTCAGAGCTTATGAATCGTATTCTTCTATGACTTCACCTATGGAATTTGGATTTACTTTTACTCACTTTATGATTGTTCTGAATAACTCGTAGCTACTTCTTACGAGTCGTAGTCACTAGTTGTGGTCACTTTTTACTTAGTTTCTCCGCTTCACTCTTACTTCTGGTATCCTGACGAGTATGGCTACAAGTCGTAGTGTTTTGAAAACTCTTAGCCTAACTAGTTCATTAGCTTTTTCAAAATTTTCTTCTATTTTTTAGTCCAACACCAATCTTAACCTATTTCACATGCAATAACACACAAAACCACATCATATCTAACAAGGTAACCTAAGTCCAAGCATAAATTCCTTGTTTTAAGAATCGAATGTTCCAATTTTCCATACAACATCAAGATATTATAAAAATCTTAGGATTATTCCTTTTTTAGGTTATGCACTTTGGATGAACTTTTACATTACTCTTGATACTCTTTGGTTTCGTAATCAATTAGAGATTTTGGCTTATAGTCTTTTATCATTGTGCAATTAATTATATGTCTTCTTTATTGATCATCATGGGTTGTTGCATTAGCATGAGTAGCTAATTTTGTTGACTAGGGTTATGGGAACCCTATTAGATTAGCTACATAGGGGAAGTGGGAGATTTATCTATTTTACTGCAATTATGTGTATTGCAATCTTCTTCATACTAATTGGACCCAAGCTACTACAAAAGCTTGGGAATCACTTGTATTTGAGAATACCCTTACAAGGGAGTTTAAGATGTGAAAAAAAGGTTATAACGGTGATTCAAGGCTATCAACCCCTATCTAATAAACTCGAGACTCAAAAGGTGAGAGATGAACTAAGGTTATAGACAAGGGACACTAAGGCTACACCCTGAGACTTACAAGGTAAAGGGTAAAATCTATCTACGCGTTCATAAGCTAGTTGATAGTATAGATATTGTTAGCTTTGCATGCATAAAACTTGGATAGGTAGGTTAAACACGAGAATCTTACGTAGTTGTGAAGCCAGGGGGAGAACAATCCTAGTGTTTATATTCTATTATTTACAGACTCAAGCATTCAAGTTTTGTTATTTATTACTATTGACTTTTAATCACCCCATTTACTTTTTTGCACTGCTTATGGATTCAACAAAATTCCCTGTAGGCTCGACCCCAACCTGAGTTAGGTAACTATATTTAGCATCGACCGCAACATACTTATTAAGAGGTTAGTTTTGTGTGATATCAAATTTTTGGCACCATTGCTGGGGAGTTACGGTATGAATTATTGATTAAAATTGGTAGAGTTTGCAAATTTTTATTTTCTATTTTAAGTTGGGTATATGCTGATAATGCCTAGTACTAGGAGACAAGGCAATCCCTTACTCCCTATTTATCCTAAACCGCAGAGAATTTTACAAACACCACAATGAATATCAGAGCAAGTTTGTGATGGTGTTTTTATTAGGCTCCGAGATCCTTAGAATGTACCTCCAACTCCGCCTGCTAATCCATAAAATATTATAGATGAACAGATGAAGTAATTTTTAGTAGAGGTAGCTAAAGAGAGAAGAGTGGTTGTGGAAGAAAGGTAACTCAACAAGCAGACATAGCTAGGCCAAGACTAATGGCCAATCAGCATCCAGCAGTCGATGGCAGTCAGGAGAGAGCTAGGGGTGGCGTAGCACGAGTTATACCTATATATCAGTTTCTACAACTATATGATAAGGATAAAGACATGGGTTATATAGATCCTGTTGAAATTAGAACTATTGTTCCACCTTCTTTACCTTCTAATGTGAAGTTTAATATTACTAGTGCAATGATCCAGCTGCTGAATTAAAAGGTGTATTCTCATGGCAACAAAAGATGAAGTAAACATGCACCTAAAAAATTTTACTGGGATATACACCTCATATACTATCCCTTGTGTGGATCAGGAAGCATTGAGGTTATGGTTGTTCCCATTTTTCACTAATAGGTGAAGCATCATTGTGGTTGAGGGAACTTTATAGAGGCTGAATCATGACTTGGCATGAGCTATGCAGATAGTTTTTGAACAAATTTTTCCCTCCTTCTAGGATGCTGCAGTTAAAAGATGAGATATATAAGTTCTGACAATTACCTGTAGAGTCTATGTATGAAGTATGGTTTTGGTTTAAAAAGAAGTTGAGCATGGTACCCCATCACAGGATTCTAGGATCAAATTTGTTGGAGATATTCTATAGATCGTTGATTGTTACCTCTAGGGCAATGGCGGGCATAATATCTGGAGGTCCACATATATATCTACGTTGGGAAATAGCCCAAGAGATGTTAGATAAGATTTTTGTCGCTAACCTAGGATGGCTTACTCCAGAAGTTGATATAAGGACCGGTACATATGCTATTGAAGCTGCTAATGACTATAGAGCTAGTGATAATATAGTGGCACAATAAGTTACGCAGCTCAGAACTAATATTGGGATGCTTTTAAAATAATTTACTACAATGATGACTAAAAAAATGAATGTAGTAGGGGCACCGTGATCTACTTTCAGAGCTTATTAGTCTGATACATATGAGGAAGCAAAGTATTTAGATTGCAAAGTAGCAAGTATCTGATCCAAATGGCAAGGCAACCAAGGTTAAAACTATTATGGCGATAGGTACCCAGAAAGGAGAAGAGAATAAGATAGTGATTGGAGGTACAACAATGACTACAAAGAGAAGTGTGATAGATATGTTCCACCAGAAAGCTGAGATATTGAGTCTAGAATAGAAGTATTGTTTTCAAAAGTAGTAAAAGGCCAAGAAATTCAAGTGAGCTATCTTACAGAGATGAAGGAACATCTATCAGGATTGAATCAAAAAGTTAAGTTGCATGCTACTGCGATCAAACACTTTGAGCAATAATTTGGCCAGATGTTAGCTACATTAAATCAACGATAACCTGTCACTCTTCCTAGTAATACAGTACAGAACCTAGAGAATGATAGTCATTGTCATGCCATTACTACTCAAAGTGGGAAAAACACCATATATCTACCCGTGCCCACTATGAATGAGTTAAAGAATGATGTTGATCCTGTTGCTTCTAAGGAAGCACCTGATGTAGAAGTATAGAAATCGTTTGATGTTTATGATAATAGTGTGGATGAAAAACATAAGGGTAATATTGAGGACCCTATTCTGAAAACCATTCAAGATATCACCGACCTTATCCTTAGAGGTTAAAAAAAAGTAGGAAGAAGATAAGTATCACAAATTCCTATCTATGTTGAAGGAGTTGACTGTAAATATCCCACTAGTTGGGGCATTGGAGCAAATGCCAAGCTATGTGAAATTCATGAAAGATCTGGTCACTAGAAAATAGACTGTGAGCTATGATCCTGCTGACAATGTCCATCATGGTAGTTTTATTGCCTTTAGATTATTAGTAAATAAGAAAGATGATTCTAGAGCCTTCACCATTCCATGCACTATTAGGTCTTTTAACTTTTATCGAGATTTATATGATCTAGGAGCAAACATTAATCTCATGCCATTGGTTCTGTTCAATTATTTAGGGTTAGAAGAACCTAAACCAACACCAATAAGACTATTGATGGATGATCGAACCATGAAAAAACCTATTGGTATCCTATTTAATATGTTGGTAAAGGTGACATCTTTCATCTTCCCAGCCAATTTTGTGATACTTGATTGTGAGGTGGACTTCCAAGTTCTCATCATCTTAGGCAGACCCTACCTTGCTATGGGTAGGGAACTAATTGATACAAAATTAGGATAGATGAGGTTTAGACTTAATGATGAATAGGTTATCTTCAATATATGCCAATCAATGCAAAAATTAGTTAATATAAGAGTTGTGTCTGTAGTAGACACCATAGATGACAAAGATGATACAGTGATTGTGCCAATTGAAGAGAGGATTGGTGTTGAAGCATTAGCAACAATTATTATGAATTTTGACAATGATGGAATTAAGGAGTATGATGAGATGGTCGGTGTTATTTATGGGAAAGATTCTTCTACTAAATCTTGAAGGAATCTTGATTTGGATCTGAAGAATAGAACCACCCTCACCGCTCGTCCATCGATTGAACAACCACTAATATTGAAGTTGAAGGCCCATATCCCATTAATGTTATGCTTTCTTGGGGGCTAATAATACATTGCCAGTAATTATTCTTGTGGACTTTATGGAAACTAAGGTAGAGGCATTGTTGTCTATATTGCAAAAGTTCATAAAAGCTATAGGATGGCCAATTATGAATATTATGGGTATTCCACCAGTAATCTGTACTCAAAAAATTCAACTTGAAATGAATTATATACCGACTATTAAGCAACAATAATGATTGAATCCTTCTATGTAGGAGGCGGTTAAGAAAGAGATCATTAAGTTGTTAGACATTGGTGTCATTTATCCCATTGTTGATAGAAAGTGGATCAGTCCTATTAAATGTGTCCCAAAGAAATGCAAAATTATAGTAGTGACAAATGAAAAGAATGAGCTAGTTCCATTGACACCAGTCACAGGCTAGAGAGTGTGTATGGACAATAGAAAGTTGAACACATAGACCCAAAAAAACCACTTCCCAATGCCCTTTATGGATCAGCTATTGGATAGACTTATGAGAAGTGGATGGTATTGTTTTTTGGATGGATATTCACGGTGTAATCAAATCATAATTTCTTCTGAAGATTAGGAGAAGACAACCTTTACCTTTCCATATAGGACATTTGCATTCAAGAGAATGCCATTTGGGTTGAGCAGTGCTCTAGTAAAATTTTAGAGATACATGATGTCCATCTTCTCTGACATGGTAGAAGACACCATTAAAGTATTTATGTATGATTTTTCTATAGGTTGTGACTCTTTAATTCACTTGGTAAATGCCCTGCGGGGATGAGAGGAATGAAACTTAGTACTGAACTAAGAGAAGTGGCACTTTATTGTGAAAGAAGGAATTATGCTTGGGTACAAGATCTCAAAAGAGGCATAAAGGTTGACAAGGCAAAAATTGAAGTGATTCAAAAGCTGCCACCGTCAATTTTAGTTAAGGTAATTTGAAACTTATTGGGACATACAGGTTTTTAGATGAGATTTATCAAACATTACTAATCCTTTGTGCAAGTTTCTTGAGAAAAAGGTGAAGTTTGATTTTGATTAAGTATGTCTGAATTTTTTGAATGCTTAAAAAAGCATTTGGTGTCAACTCCTATCATTGTGTCTCCTGACTGGTCTATGCTATTTGAGATCATGTATGATGCAAGTGGTGTGGCTCTAGTTGTTGTCCTAGGCCAATGGAGAGAAAATATTCTGCACCCTATCTACTATACCCAAAAGGCATTTAACCTTGCCCAGAAGAATTATATTGTTACTGAATAAGAGCTACTAGCAGTGGTTTTTGCCTTTGAGAAATTTCAGTCTTATATGATTAGCACTAAGGTTGTTGTATATACAGATCATGCAGCTTTGAGATATTTGATGATAAAAAAGGATGAAAAGCCTAGATTGATCTGTTGGGTTCTTATGATGTAAGAGTTTAATTTTGAGGTAAAAGATTGAAAGGGTAAATAAAATCAAGTTGTTGATCATTTGTCCAGGCTTGAGGATGAAGCAAGACAGAAAGTATAGAATGGGCTTCAAATCGATGATACTTTTCCAGATGAGCATATTTTGGCAGCATCACAAGACCTAATTCCCTGTTTGTTTATTTCGTAAATTACCTGGCTAGTGATATCATTTCAGAAGATCTGTCCTTCCAGCAAAGAAAGAGATTTATGCATAAGGTAAGGAAGTTTTTTGGGATGAATCTTAATTATTCCAAATCTATATGGATAGATCTATTCTTAGATGCATTCCTAAAGTAGAGATGATAAGCATTCTTGAAGCTTGTCATGATTCACCAATTGGAGGTCACCATGGGGAGGAACCCACACAATATATAAGATCTTTCAATGTGGGTACTACTGGACTATGTTACACAAGGATGCTTATGACTTTGCTTCAGAATGTGAACAATGCTAGCATCAAGGCCATATCTTTAGACGCCATGAACTCCCCATGACACCATTCTAGAGTTAGAATTATTTAATGTATGGGGAATCTACTTTATGGGTCCATTTGTGAGCTTCTTTGGTATAAAGTACATTCTTATAGCAGTGGCCTAAATGGGTGGAAGCGGTTGTTCTCCCTAATAATGAAGGAAAAAGTGTCACCGCCTTTCTAAAGAAATATATTTTGTCTCAATTTGGCATGCCACATATAATCATTAGTGATGGTGGATCACACTTATATAATTGTATATTTAAAAATTTACTTGAGCAGTATGGTGTAAATCATAAGGTGGCAACACCTTATCATCCTCAGATTAGCGGACAAGTTAAAGTGTCCAACAAAGAGATAAAGTTTATTTTGGTAAACCTATAAATGCTAATAAGACTGATTGGTAAAGGAAGCTCGATGATGCTTTATAGGCCTACCGAACAACGTTCAAGACACTTATAGGTGCTTCTCTATATCAGTTGGTGTATGGTAAGGCATCTCATTTGCCTGTTGAACTTGAGCAAAAAGCAATATAGGTGTTGAAGAAGTAGAACTTTGAGTGACATGATACAGTAAAGATGAGACAAAGGTAAATGAATTGGAAGAATTTTGACTCTTTTCTTATGAGAGTTCTACACTGTACAAAGACAAGATGAAGTTGTATTATGATATAAAAATCAAGAAAAGTGTATTTGAGCCAGGTAACCAGATATTGTTGTTTAATTCAAGACTTCACCTTTTTCTAGGTAAATTTAAGTCTAAATGGTATGGACCATTTATTATGGTAAGAGTATTTCCATATAGTGCTTTAGAATTGAAACGTGATGGTGAATCCCGGTTCAAAGTAAATAGGCAAAGGGTAAATCACTATATGGGCAACACATAAGAAGTTAAGGTTATTGAGGATTTGAGCCTTGGTAAGTCTGAGTAACCAAGGAAACTGAGTCGTGCCATGATGGTCAATTAAGTACTGCATGGGAGGTAATCTATAAGGTTCGTTGGTGAAGTCTGAGTATCCAACCTAGCCACGTCGTTCTGTGACATTAAATCAATCTCTTCATGGGAGGCAATCTATGTTTTGTACTAATTAAAATATAATGTAACGTATGTGTTCAGTGTGCAGGAGCGGATTTGGCATGATTCATCTAGAAAAGTTGGTGATATCAGGACATACCAACTTTTTACGAGTTGTAGCCAAACACCACAACTCATAAGCAAGAATCGTATAGACTTGGAACTCATACCACTCAGGTATTTTGGTCTCTGGAGTCATTACGACTCTTAGAATGAGTCGTAGGCTCTAATTACGACTCGTCACTTTGAGTAGTAATGACTAGGGGACCCAGGTAAGGCTCCAACCATTTATGGAGGGAGTTCAAAACTCATAATCAATGGTTATGAGTCGTAATGAAGACTTGTAACCAAGCTTGAAAGTTCAGGCATCGCAGGTTAACCGGCCCTAAATCACATACTAAAACAAAAGGGCACCTGAATTGCAAATTCCCAAATTCACTTTATTTCTCTTAACTAGAAAACCTAAAAAAACACTTAACATTCACTCCAGAAACACAAAATAGATCAATTCCAATCTTCCCAAAGTATGAAATTCATAAAGATTAGGGCTTAGCATTGTTTGAAGTTAAGAAATCTGGTTTTTAGAAAACAAGTAAGTGATTTATGATTTGATGCTATATTTATTAAACTTGTTGATTGAGTATGTATGTGTACTTGGGTTTCTTAATGAAACTTTTTTGACGTGATAGTGTGCTAAATCCCTATTCGTACCAATGTTAGTAAAAAGATAATAAAGGGAATGGAAATTTGGACTTGTTCTTTGAAATTTAGTTAGGAGTGAATGTATAAAGTGTTAGAATGATTCTAAAAATCTTAATGTTGTGTTGGGATTGATAATTGGAACCAACTAGTCTAAACATAAAATAGATCAAGCCCAATCTACCCAAAGTACAAAATTTACAAAGATTAGTGCTTAGCATTGTTTGATGTTAAGAAATCCGGTTTTTAGAAAACAAGTAAGTGATTTATGATTTGATGCTATATATTTTAAACTTGTTCATTGAGTATGTATGTGTACTTGGGCTTCTTACTAAATTTTTTTACATGAAAATATGCTAAAGCCCTATTCAGTTGGTAAAAAGCTGATACTGGGAATAGAAATTTGGACTTGTGCTTTGAAATTTAGTTAGGAGTGAATGTACAAATTGTTATAATGAATCCAAAAATCTTAATGTTGTGTTGGGATTGATATTTGGAACTAACTAGTCTAAGATTACATGTTAGAGTTGATACGGGATTCCTGATGACTCTTAAGGACACTTAATGAGTTGTTAGGAGACTCATAACCACTGATAATATAGAGAATTAGAAGAGTGGGGGTTCTAGTGACATTCCACTCACCTAAACAAGTCGTAATCAACCCTTACGACTCATAGATAGGAGTCATAGTGACTAAAGAAATTTATGCATGATATGACATGTTTTTGGTCAGCTTATGAGTGTTGGTGATGAGTCATAAACTAACATTACGACTAGTTAGAAGGACTCATAACCTGACCAGCAAACAATTATTTGTCCACTGTCAATCTTATGACTCGTCTAAATGAGTCATACCCTGTGCTTACGACTTGTGCCCCTCAGTCGTAATAAGTTCAGTATAGTCACAATGACACCAAATTTTCTTATTTTTCTTTCCACTCATAGAATTCACTACTTTATTTTATGCAAACAGGTTCAAATGGCTCTAAAGGGTGATTCATCATCAAAGCAAATATCAAAGAATATCACCAAGAACAAACCAGTCCTAAATTCCGATTACCACTTGAGGAATGAGGAAACCAATAAATCAAGCAATGACCTCATAGAATACCTAATGAAGGAGAAGACAGATCCAAGGGAGAGACGACCTCAGGGAAAAAAAAGTAGCTACCAAGGAAGACACACCTCTAAAAGGGCCAAGAAGGAAGAATCCCCTCACCTCACCACCCCATTCACTGTCCTAGTTTGAAGATGATAGTGACAATGATAATGAAGACATCAAATCTAGCTCTAAAGATGATGGTAACAACGAAGAGGTTGACTTTAGATCTAGGGAAGAAATTGATAAGAGTAACAGTGAAAAGCATATGACTATGATTGATATTCAGCCACCACCACCACAACCTCAAATCCTATTATTTATTGAAGCTACTCCAATGCCCTTAGTTGAATAGTAGGGGTACCCCGAAATATAGGATACTTATAATAAGGGATTGGTAGTAAACCCAACCATAGGTAACCCTAAGATGGGGATATATCTGGAGAGAAGATTAACTACAATAGGCATGTCTAAGATACTTTAGTTCACGGCTCAGTTTTACCGATATGGGTTTCCCTAGATGACCACAACTCCTGGGAGATTCAGTCCTGCATTAGTGCGGGATTTCTATACGGCCTATAGAGGGGCACTGAAGAGACAATATCCACAGGGCAAATTGTGGAAGGGTGGTGAGCTAATCACTTCATTAACAATTTGGGGAGTTTAGGAAAACATATTCTCAAGGACTATTTTAAGATTTTTTCACGGGCATGATTTCCAACCACTAGTGAATACAAGTAAAATTCCATACCGCATGGATGAAATATGCAAAATAACAAGGAAACAAATGGGTATGACAAATAAGATGGTGAATTTTTGGTGGATAGAAAATATTATTGCTATAAATGGAGAAGAAACGAGTTGGTTAGTTGGTGTTCAGGAAATTAATTTGCAATAGATTGCAAAGCACATGCTGCACTTTGAGGCAACGACATGGTGGACTCTTGCTCGGCATAGACTATGCGCCATAAATAGTAACAATGTTATTAGTCCATTCCACGTAGCATTGATAGTATGTCTGGGTATGAGTTCAATATGACGTAATTTATTTCTAGAGAGATACATGACCAAGCAGTGGGCAATAAGAAAGTGATTATGGCATTCCCATGCTTGTTGATAGAGATATGCTTGGAGGCAGGGGTGCCAAAACTTCTAGTAATAAAACAATACATTGAGCCAAAGAACACCATTAACTTAGGGTTGATTAGGGATGTAGTGAACCCTATGACTACGGAGCCAAAGCAAGAAGTAGCATTACTAGCTAAGGCTCTTCGAAACATGGATGCAAGTACTATGGATGCTAAATTCACCGAGGATACTCCTGTTGCGTGGGGAGATCTAAGACCTAGCCTTCACGCAGACTACAGCACCATATCCATCCACGTCCATATTATTTTCGATAGTTTATGTCAGAGGTTATGTCGAATTACGTTGTAAAAAGACTGAAAACCTTGGAGAAAAAGGTGAAGTTGATGGAAATGGGAGTAAAACCTTGGGTTTATAACATACTCGATGAGTAAAACACAAGGGTACAGAGGAGGTTCGATGATTTTGAACTAAGACTCACTCGCCAGCTTGGAGGTGCTCAAAATCTTGATTTAGTAGGAGTTAAGACTAAAATAACCAAGTCACAAAAGTTGGTGAATGAGTTACACGAGTGGCCAGTATTCCCCATGTCAATTATTATGGAGATACAGTTATAATAAGAGGTAAAAAATATTTGGAGTGTCAAAATTGAAAAAGAAGGATGAAAGAAAAAGAAGAGCAATAAAAGTAACAGGTTGAGTACAGAAGAGGAAAACATTAAGAAAATGGTGAAATAGAAAACAAAGTGTGAAGGACCAGCAGGTGAGGGTCCAAACTATGGTGGAAGGGGATAGCAGTTCCAGACCCTTTGATGATGCTGAGAGACACAATAATTCAGTTCTACTGCCCGATCCACCATTGAGAGCACTGACCACAACTGGTGCCACGACTATGGAGATGGTCTTGACAGCTGATGAGAGTACTGTTGACAAAGTGGAGCCCTATATTAGGGTCCTCATGATGATATGGTATGAGCTGGCACCTAGGGAACCCAGGTATGTTCTCAATCCATGATTGGCTTTGCTACATGCACTGGGGAAAGTGTATAAGTTTTAGTTGGGGGTGTGGGTGTACCATAGTCACCACGAGTTATAGTTGCCGTGTTTCAAAACCCATAGGCCATAGTCTAAATAATGAACAGTCATGTATGCATATGTATTGATTATGGGATGCTTAAATAAGGAGAACTATGTGCATAGGTAGTCGATAATTTTATACTAGTTTGTGGCAATTGACTTTGGTTGAAAAATTTATAACCCCTCCTAAAAAAAAATTTGTGATAAATTATGTGATGTGTGTGCGTGTGCAAGTACTGACAATCTCTTAATGACATTACAATTAGGAATGAAATAACTATGGCATGTAGGTGCATTAACTAGATAGGTGGTGACTGACAATGTTACCCTGTACAAAGTGAGTGTGAGACGTTACTTAGTTCCCAGTATGTATGGAGTCCATAACATTCCAGGCTGCTTTTGCCTAGAATGTAGGATTGTTGGGGTAGGAAATAATCATAAGCCATTTTTTTATTAGTCCACTCGAGCCTAAAATGCTAAACCAAATGAAATAGGAATCCCTTGATCTTAAATTTGAGCGTAATTGACCGACTTTTATTGTTTACACCAATTTCACCTTCCCACTTGACAACAATGAACCTGTTTTGGCCCTTGTCCTTCTTGAACATTGTGCTCCTCAACTCAGGAAAATCGCCTAAGTTGAGAGTGACTATCATAGGGGTGCATAGTAAAAAGTAAATACGAAAAAAAAGGTGTAGGTAGAAAATAAATAAGGGCTGGTGTGGTAAATTAAAAATGAAAAAGAAAAAGAAATATAAAGGAAAAAAAAGAAAGAAAATTAGAACTACACCGGCCTAAGAATACGCATGAAAAAAAAATAAAAAGGGGAGAAATAAGGGCGGAGCAAATAAAAAGATTATAGAAAAAAAATTGGACCCCAAAGAAATCATAGTGCCAAGGAGGTTGAGTCACTTAAAAATTCCCATATATATATATATATATATATATATATATATATCATAACCAACCCCAAGCCTACATTACAAGACTAACAGTCCTATAGTGATCCTAGGCTGATCCTCTAGAAATTTAGGTAAAAAGAATAAGGGCAAACTTATGGCATTCTGTGTACACTAATTGGAACTTCTTTGAGAGTGTGAGCGTATTTAGACCATCCCTAAAATAGTAGTATGAATCAAAATGAGTGATAGGGACTTCTTTGACTGTGAGGGTGCATGGGTTGCAATGTTAGGTTATGTATTTTTTCGGGTAGTGTACATTGCTCAGGCCTAGTTGTTCGTCGCTAATGTAATAACATCATTGGATACCAGTAGGTCGCACTGTGGTACTAAATCAGTATACATAGTAGCATTTTAAACAGTGAAATACGAGGGGGATACAAGTGCTCTTGAGCAAATTGATACATTGACTACCAAATGTGTCACAAGACTCTTCGAAGTTAAGCATTGTATTTTTGTGGGTTTGATCTTTGTTTTTCCTAAGGACACACAAATATTCTAAGTTGAGGGTTTTGATTGATTGAAACTTAGCGGCATATTTAATGCATAAAAGAAGGAATTTATGCTTGAACTTAGGCTATCTAGTTGGATATGATATGGTTTTGTGTGTTTTTGCAGGAGAAATAGGATGACATTGGTGTTGGACTAAAAAGATTGAAGAAAAGTCTTAAAAAGATAATGAACTGGTCAGGCTATGAGTCGTCAAGACACTATACGACTCGCAGCCAAACTAGTAAGGATGGCAGTGGCTAAGGCTAAGCTGGAGGAGCTAAGTATCAGATGATAATGACTCGTAAAGAGTGAATACAAGTCATAGAATAAAGTCGTAAAGAGAATAGCAAGCTAGGATGAAGTCCAGAAGTGAAGTGATAGAAGACTACGAGTCGTAAGGTCTTACTACGGCTCATAGTGAGCAATCATAAAGATACCAGTGTTCAAAGTCCTGAAGTTTAAGGCATAAGTGGTAACGAGTGAAGGCCATGAGTACTAAGGACTCATTAAAACTCGTGGTGATGAATCGTAATGATAGCAGAAGCTTAGAGTCTGGAAGATGAAATCACACTAGAATGGAAAAACTAGCAACCCTATGACTCGTAAAGAGACCTTACAAGTCGTAAGGATTGCCGACTTACTTTTCCTATTCCGTTTTTATTAGGATTTATTTATTATTTTGAGATACTATAAAAACCTTAGGGTTAGTCCTCTATTAGGTTATGCACTATAGACTCATTTTTACATTACTCTTGATACTTTTTGGTTTCGTAATCAATTAAAGATTTTTTATTTTACTCTTTCATCATTGTACAATTAATTACATGTATTCTTGATTGATCATCATGAGTTATTGCATAAGCATGAGCGTCTAATTTCTATGACTAAGGTTGTGGGAACCCTGGTAGATTAGCTGCGTAGGGTAAGTGGGAGATTTATCTATTCTACGACAATTGCATGTATTGCAATCATCTTCATACTAATTGGACCCAAGCTACTGCAGAAGCTTGGGAATTGCCTATTTCGAGAACGTCCTTTCAAGGGAGTATAATATTAGGAAAAAAGGTTATAATGGTGAGTCAGGGCTATCAACCCTCATCTAATCAACTCGAGACTCAAAAGGTGAGTTAAACTGAGGTTATAGACCAAAGACACCAAGGCAACACCCTGAGACTTACAAGGTAAAGGGTGAAATCTATCTACACGTTCACAAGACAGTTGATAGTACAGAGCTTGTCAACTTTGCATGCATAAAAGTATGATAGGTGGGTTGAACACGAGAATCTTACATAGTTGTGAAGCCAAGGGGAACACAATCCTAGTGTTCGTCTTCTATTGTTTATAGACTGAAGCATTCAAGTTTGGCTATTTATTACTATTGACTTTCAATCCCTCCATTTACTTTTTCGCACTTCTCGTAGATTTTGTCAAGTTTGAGATACTGTTTAATGCAATTCCTTATGGGTTCGACCCCAACCTTAGTTGGGTTACTATATTTGGCATCGAATGCAGCATACTTCTTAGGAGGTTAGTTTTTGGCAAGATCAATAAGCTCCCCATTGACAACCTACTAAGAGCATCAACGATAACATTAGCTTTACCTGGATGGTAGCGAAGAATCATGTCATAATCCTTAAGAAATTTCAGCCATCACCGCCTCCTAAGGTTCAATTTCTTTTGTATAAACACATACTACAAGATCTTATGGTTTGAATATATATCCACATGCACTCATAAGATAATGGTACAAAATCTTCAAAGAAAATACCACAACTGCCAACTCTAGATCGTGAGTCGAATAGTTCCTCTTGTGAACCTTAAGCTTCCTAGAAGCATAGGCTACAACCTTACTATGTTGCATCAAAACACAACCCAGTCCCATGCAGGTTTCATCATAAAACACAACAAAACCATCAGTCCCATCGGGCAGGGTCAAAACTAGTGCAGAAGTCAACTTATCCTTCAACTTCTCAAAACTACCCTCACAAGCATCGAACCACAAAAACTTAACCTTCTTCTTACATAACTTCATCAACGAAGCAACAATAGATGAGAAACTCTCCACAAATCTCCTATAATACCCATCCATGCCCAAGAAGTTCCTAATGACGGTTGAATTTATGGGTCTAGGCTATTTCTCAACTGCCTCAACTTTTTGTGGATCCACCTTGATCCCCTCACTAGAAACAACATGGCCCAGAAAAGTCACAACACTTAGACAAAATTCACACTTAGAAAATTTTGCATATAACTTCTAGTCCTTTAGGGTCTGCAACACAATTTGAAAGTGATTGGCATGATCCTTCTCACTCTTAGAATACATCAAGTATCATAAATAAAGACTATAACAAGTAAATCCAGAAACTGCTTGAAAACCCAATTCATAAGATCCATGAAAGCAGTCGAAGCATTAGTCAACCCAAATAAAATAACCAAAAACTCATAGTGACCATACCAGGTTCAGAAAGTAGTCTTGGAAATATCAACCTCCCTAATTTTATACTAATGATAACCCGAATGAAGATCAATCCTAGAAAAATATCTAGCACCCTGAAGCTGGTCAAAAAGGTCATCAATCCTAGGAAGAGGGTACTTATTCTTCATTGTCACCTTATTCAATTGACGATAATCTATGAACATTTGAAGACTCCCATCTTTCTTTCACATAAAAAGTACAGGTGAAATCCACGGGGACACACTAGGATGAATGAACCATTTATGAAGATGATCTTTCAATTTCTCTTTTAGCTCCTTTAATTTAGTCAAAGCCATCCTATAAGGAGGAATGGAAATAGGACGAGTATTTAGTAGAAGATCAATCCCAAAGTCTATTACCTTATCGGGAGGAATTCTGGGAAGATCATCAAGAAATACTTCAGGAAATTCATTAACCATAAGGAGAGATTGCAAAGAAGGTCTTTCAGAATTAGAATCCTTAACCCAAACTAGATGATATAGATGACACCCTTTTGAAATCAATTTCTGAGCTATAAGATAGGAAATAAACCTCCCTTTGGGCACTAAGGAACTCCTCCCCCCTCCCCAATCAATCAAAAGTTCATTAGGTAAATGGAAACTGACCTTTTGAGTCCTACAATCCAAAGAAGCATAGCATAAATGAAGCCAACCATCCCCAACATAACATCAAAATACACCATATGCAACTCTATCAAATCCACCAATGTTTCCTTATGAAAGATGGACACCACACATGTTATGACCTAAATCAGGGTCTGACCATGACGGGTATCTCAAGTCCAACAAGGACCAGAGAACACCCCCTACACTTAGCCAAGCTAAACACAATACCCCAAACAATGGATAAATTTTGAATATATAACAAGATATCATAAGATAAGATCAAAGAATTTGAGACAGGTCTATAATCGATAATCGTTAACCAACCAACATCATCTAAGTCCACAGTAATATCCACAAAGCCTTCTAACAAAATCGAAATCAATAAAGTGTCAGGATATGCCCCTGACTCTGACAATGATAATATAACTATGAACTCTTCAATTATAGTCTATGAAAGGAAACTAATGAAATGACCAAGTCTTCCATAGAATGGAAGCTCACCAATTTACCACTAACGATCGACAAACTGAGTTGATCCACCTAACACTGTGCAGGAAAAGTAGAAGTATCTCAGGAGCCTATAATGTGTAGGGAAACAATATCTGGAGACGGTTAGTGGGTTGAGCACTAGCATGTAACTTAGGGGTAGGGGATAAAATAATGCCATAAACCACATTTTAAAAATCATTCAAGCCAATGCACATAATCATACATATATATATATATATTTAAACATATCATGCAGAGAAAGGGAGCAAGGCTTAGCATGAAGTAAAACTTTATCCTAGAAGATATAGCTCAACCGTCATAAACAGGCACCCACAGGCTATATGGATTTAGCTCCCTCTGATAAAGGGCTGAAGTGCGTGTTACCCACATAAATTGGAGGTATCAAGGAAAATTAGGGAATGCCCGACCCTATGTTAATGTAAGATACAATATATATCAATAGTATGAACCATGCACATACGTCATCAAGATCAAACCTCACGTCAGTAAACAGAAGTTTCCAGTATAAGTCATCCAAGAACCACACCTTCACGGCTTCACTACATAGCCTCCATTAAGCCTAATTTAAAACAAGTTTCACATAACCCATTTATTAACCAATGAACCATATGTTAAGGCACACCATAGGTATCCAATACCCTTACTTTTCCAAGCTTATCTCTAAGCCATAACAATGACCTAAACTTAGGGGAATGCCTCGACCCCCTTTGTTTATTAAATCAAATCACAGCCAAAAAGGATTTCAACATCCATGTTCACTGTTTATTCATTAATGCAATATCATAGGTGAGTAAGTCAAACCAATTGGCAATTTCCTAATTGAAAGTGGTTCACACAAGTGGATTGAGGGGGACACAATTATTCAAAATCAATTCTAATTTAAAAATACCAATTTTGGAGAAAACCATGACCCCATAGTTTATTCACCATTCCCATGCACCCCATAAGTTCAAAACTACCAATAAAGCATAGAAAATGCATAATAAATCATGGGAAAATAATTTAAGAATCAACCATATCAATACCCTCAACTACATCAAAACTCACATTCAAAATCATACAACTAAACCATTTAAATACATGTTTTTCCTAAAGTGATAACTGGGTAAGAGTAACATGCCTGAAATATCAAGAGTTATGGAGGGAATTTGTCCTTGAGAGCTCTAATTGATGTACTTCTTGGAAACCCAAAGTGTCTTGGTTGAGAGAATTTAGAGAGTTTGAGAGTGTTTTGATTGAGTTATGAATAAGAAATAATGACTTAAAGTGATTTATGGTCGTGGGGTCTAAGTAAGGAAAAAGGGTAATTGACCAGAATGTCCTTAATGAAAAGACTAAAAAATCACCGCCAGCCATTACGAGTGCCTTTATGACTCGTAGGGTCAGCCTATAACTCTTATCGTTCGGTCATAGGCTGGACAGTGTCTAGGATCCCCAACACTAACTTGGCTAAGATTTATACCATACTACTCATACTCAGTTATTATGATTCATTTGGTCCAATCATTGTCAAAACAGAAACAATTTAAGCATCACACTGGTTTGGTTACGAAAGACACCGCACGACTCATTACGAGACCCGATGACTCATTTGGTCTAAGTCATACTCAGGACAAAAACTCCAGGCCAATATACTAGCCAGGCTACGTTTAGGTCCATAAGATCCGTCAAGACTCCCTATGACTCTAAGGGGAGTCGCAGTTTGGACAATATGGGTAAAATTTTAGAAATTTTCAAGGAACCAAAAAATTTGGGGTATTGCATTCTCCCCCATTAGGATCATTTGTCCTTGAAGTAGAGACAAGGTATCCTTTAACACGATTTAACACAGAAACACACCCAAACACACCCACTCTTACTTTAACGAAGAAAAAAAATAAATATATCAAGGAATTCACAATTTTCTTTAATAGAGTCAAAAAACAAAGATGCTATGGAATACACATACCTCTCGCACAATAATTCGAAGTGACAAATAAGAATGGGTATTTGGACTTCATGTCTTTTTCAGCTTTCTAAGTAGCTTCTTCACACTTTTGGTTCCTCTATAGAACCTTTATTAAAGCCACGTCTTTCTCACACAACCAACAAACTTACCGATCTAAGATCTCAATAGGTACTTTCTCATAGGATAAGAAATTTGAGACGCCCACACCATCCAAAAAAATGACCAAGGAAGGATCACGCACGTATTTCCTCAACATCGACACATAGAACACCGGATGAATAGAACCTAAACTTAAAGGAAATTACAATTCATAAGCCACATAGACCACACACCTCAAAATATGATATGGACAAACATAATGGGGACTGAGATTCCCCTTGTTTCCAAACTGCATCACTCCCTTCATAGGAGACACCTTCAAGAATGCCAAATCACCCTTATCAAACTCTAAATCCCTTCGTCTTACGCTAGCATAGGACTTTTGGCAACTTTAGGCGGTCTTTAACCTATCTCAAATCACCTTTACCTTTTCCATAGCTTGGTGAATCAAGTCGGGACAATACAACCTATTCTCACCAACCTCAAACCACCCAATATGAGACCTACACTTCCTACTATACAAATTTTTAAATAGTGCCATCCTAATACTCGAGTGATAACTATTATAAGAAAACTCGATGAGAGGAAAATAGTTACCCCAAATACCACCAAAATTAATCACATAAGACCTTAGTATATCCTCCAAATTCTGTATTGTCCTTTCTGATTGTCCATCTGTCTGCGCGTGAAAGGCGGTGCTAAGGTTAACCTTAGTCCCCAAATTTTTTTTAAAAGAACATCAACAGTAAGATGAGAATTGAGTACCTCAAGCAGATATGATGGTAACTAGAGCACCATGCAACTTTACGATCTCTTCAATAAAGAGCTTAGTGTAATCTTCATCTTAATAATTAGTTTTCACTGGCAAAGAGTAAGTAGATTTAGTCATCGTATCCATAATGACCCACATGGAATCAAACTGGCGACATGACCGCAAAAGTTTAGTAACAAAATCCATATTAATCATTTCCCACTTCCACACAAGAAACTCAATTTCTTGAAACAACCCACCAGTTCTCAAGTGTTCCACCTTCACTTGTTGACAAACCATGCACTTCACCACAAAAATGAGCACATCCCTATTCAGGTTTTTCCACCAATAAATTTCTCTCAAATCATGTTACATCTTTGTCAAACTAGGATGAACAGTATACCTCAACTCATGAGCCTCGGTCAAGATCCTCTCACACAGCGCATCAACATTGGGAACATACAAACTATCTTGGTACCTGAAAATACCATCACCACCAATCTCAAAGGCCATCACCTTCTGATGACCCACATCATCCTTGATCCATATCAGAATAAGATCCAAAACTTAATTCTCTTTCACCCTATCACCAATAGATGATTTCACTACCTCTTGCATAATCATACCACCATCCTCAGAGTCTAAGAGATAAACTTTAAGATTAGTAAAATGTTGAACATCCTTCTCCAATTCTTATTTCTCCTCATCCACATGAGACAAGCTTCCCATGGACAACCTTCTAAGAGCATCAGCAACCATCTTCTTTGCTTGAGCAACTTATGCCATCTCCTTTGCTTGAGATTCAACTCCTTTTAGGTGAATACCTACTGCAAAGTTTTATGGTCTAAGAAGATGTCAACATGAACCCCATACAAATAGTGATACCAAATCTTCAATGCAAAGACCACAACCAATAATTCCAAATCATACACCGAATGGTCTTCTCATGCACCTTTAATTGCCTAGAAGCATATACAACCACCTTACGATGTTGCATCAACATACAACCCATCCTTATCCAAGACGTATCAATATAAACAAAAAATTCATCGGTACCCTCAGGTAGGATCAAAATCAAAGTCAAAGTTAGATTTTCTTTCAACTTCTCAAAACTTCCTTCACAAGCATCAGACCATAAGATCCTTCTGAGTCACCTTAGTCAATAGGGCAGCAATAGAAGAGAAACTTTCCATAAACCTCCTATAGTAACCATCTAAACCCAAGAAGCTCTAACTACCAGTTGGATTCGTAGGTCTAGGTAACTTTTTTGCCACGAAAACTTATTGTGGATCCACCATAATCCCTTCACTAGAAACAACATAACCTAGATAGGTCACAACATTTAACAAGAACTCACATTTAGAGAACTTCACATACAACTACTAATCCTTCAAGGTTTGCAACACAAGGCAGAGGTGATCGGCGTGATCCGCCTCACTCTTGGAATACACCAAATTATCATCAATAAATACAATGATGAACAAATCCAAGAACTGATGTAATACCTGGTTTATAAGATCCATGAACATTGTTGGGGAACTAGTCAAACCAAAAGGCATCACCAAAAACACAAAATGGCCATATCAGGTTTGAAAAGCAGTCTTAGAGATATCCACTTCCTTAATCCTCAATTGATGGTAGGACGATCGAAGGTCAATCTTAGAAAAGTACGTAGCTCTCTAAAGTTGGTCAAATAAATCATCGATCCTAGGAAGTAGATACTTATTCTTATAGTCACGCTATTCAATAAGTGGTATTCTATACACATCCTAAGGGACCCATCATTTTTATGCATAAAAAGATTTGGAGCACCCTATGGATAAATACTAGGGTGGATAAAACACTTATATAGAAGATCTTTTAACTGCTTCTTAAGTTCTTTTAACTTACCTGGAGCCATTCGATAGGAAGGGATAGAGATAGGATGAGTGCCGGTAGAAGATCAATACCAAAATCAATCTCCCTATTGGGATGAACACCAAGAAGTTTATTAGTAAATACCTCAAGAAACTCATCGACCACAGGGACCAAATGCAAGGAAGGATCTTCAGATTTAAAATCCTTAACCCAAACCAAGTGATAAAGATACCCCTTGGAAACCAATTTCTGGGCTCCAAGATAAGAAATAAATATTCTCTTGGGCACTAGGAACTACCTTCCTACTTAACCACTGGCTCATGCAAGAATCAAAAACTAACCCTTTGGGTTCTACAGTCAAGAGTCGCATAGCATGAGTGCAGCCAATCTACCGCGTAAATCACATCAAAGTCTAAAATGTCTAATTCAATCAGGTCCACAAACATCTCCCTACTACGAATGGATACCATACAACCCCTATAGACTCTTCTATCCATAATAGAGTTACCCACGAGGTTAGAAACAGAAAAGAGATCAGGAATACACATAGGATCAAAACCAAAATAAATAGCCACATAAGGGGTCATATAAGAAAGAGTAGACTCAGGATCAAGTAGACAATATACATCACGAGAGAAGAGTTTTAGTTTACTAGTAACAACATCAAGAGATGCCTCAGAATCTTTATAAGTTGCAAGAGCATATATATGATTCTGACCAAGACTGGAGCTAGAAGTAGTACCTTTTGGTGTGGAGTAGAAGAAACAACAATTGGGACCTTATTATCCCCCGTAGCAACATCGTCTGAAGGATATTTCCTCTGAAAATAGCCAGGCTAATCACATCTGAAACACTTATTCCTCCCCATATCATAAAAGCTACTATGCACCTTACCAAAAAAACAACAAGGTAGATAAGATGAAGTCGACTTAGCCCTACTGGCTTGAGATTGGGCACCTTATGTCTTAAATCCACTATTTTTCCAAGAATGGCGATTATTGGATGGCCTAGGATACGGAGCACTAGCTATAGATAGAAACCAAAATTCCCTCACTTCTTTTTAGACCATTTCCTACCATCTCTACCACTATGATGTAGACTTCCACCCTGATTGGAATACCAAAACCTCTTACTCTACCTTTCACTCACCTCTTGATGCTTCTTGTTTTTATCCTCCGCTTGTTTCATACACACCACAAGCCTATAGATATTTATATCACTATTCAATAAGGCAGACTTACACTCTAGCACCAAGTTTTAAGACAAATCTATAGCAAATTTCCTCATCTTAGCCCTCATATTAGATCTAGTTTAGGAGCAAAATGGGACAACTGATAAAATATCATAAAATACACCTTCACAACTATCTTGCCTTGCTTCAAATTTATGAACTCCTCAGCCTTTGACTCCCTCAACTCATGAATAAAGACAACAGTCAAGAAAAGCACTAGAGAAATCCTCCCATAAAGCCAACTTTGCATTATCTCCCCTAGACTGATCCCACTCCTCATACCATGATACGTTATATCCTTCAAATGGTATGCAGCAAACTCCACACCCTCAGACCAAAAGGCATACATCATATTAATAATTTTCTCTATCTCATCTACAAGCCCTTGAGGATCTTCTTCAACCTTAGAACCAGTAAAGGTCAAAGAATTTAGCCTTATGAACTGGTAACTCTAATGGCCTAAAGAAACTCAGAACAACACCAATAGGACTTGACTGACATGACTGAGATATCACCAACTGGGTCAATAAATGGATGGAACTGCCAAACTCAGCATCAGTAATATCTCTTAGGGATGACCAACCAGGAGTGTTACTAGTAGGAGAAGGATCAGTGTGGACAAGCAAAACTCCCCTAAGGCAATCTAATGCAGCGACCCTAGATCGAGTTTGAACTCCTTGAGGAGGATGAGCCTCTTCTACGTTTTCCTCAAGTGGGAAATTAAAAACATCAGATCTTCTGAGAGGCATGATCTGAAAAGCGAATGAATGAGAGTTAGAGAAAACTTCAATACCTTAGACTTTACATCTTTATAGTAGATCACAAGAAAGGAAAATATTCCTAAATTACTCATAACCACTCCCATACAAGTATGGCATGCTACACACCCATAAAAGAGATTCTACTTAACACGGCCTTGTAGATACATAATGACACCAAACCTAGGCTCTAAAACCAACTTTGTCAAAACCCGAACCATGGCTTGGTCGTGACGGGTATCTTAAGTCCAACAAGGATAGAATACCACCCCCTGAAACCTAGCCAAACTGAACACAATACCCGCAACATCGAATGAATTCCAAACATATAACAAGATATCATAAGATAGGCTCAAAGAATTTAAGATATGTCTATAACTGATAATTTTTAACCAACCAACATCACCCAAGTCCACAGTATTATCCACAAAGTCTTTTAACAAAATTGAAATCAATAAAGTGTTGAGATATGCCCCCGACCTAACAATGACAATGATAATGTTAATATAAGCTTATGAATTCTAGTTTATGAAAAAAAACTGATGAAAAGACCAAGTCTTCTGAAGAATGAAAGCTCACCACTTCAACACCAATGACAGATGAACCGAGTTGATCCACCTAGCACTATGCAGGAAAAGTAGAATCATCTTAGATGTCGGCATCGCATGGAGATATAGTATTTTTAAAATTATTTTCATAAACCATATTTTTAAAATTATTCAAGCCAATGCACATAATCACATATATATATATATACATTTAAATACATTATGTCGGGAAAGGGAACAAGGCTTAGCATAAAGTTAAACTTTATTCTAGATTATGTAGCTCAACTGTCATAAATAGGCACCCATGGGATATATATGCTTTTCTCCCACTATTGAAAGGTCCCTAGTGCGTGTTAGCCACATGAATTGAAGGTATCAATGAAGATCAAGGAATACCCCGACTCCATGCTAATCCAAGATAAAATATATATCAATAGTGTAAACCATGCACATATGTCATCAAGACCAAACATCACATCGACAAATACGAGTTTCCGGTATAAGTCATCCAAGACAAACCTTTATGGCTTAGATACATAACCCCCATCAAGCCCAATTTAAAACAAGTTTTAGATAGCTATTTATTAACTAATTAACCATCCATTAAGGCACACCATGGGTATTGTCATAACTTTACACTTGCATGCTTATCTCTATGCCATAACAATCACATTAACTTGGGGGGATGCCTTGACCCCCTTTGTTTATTAAATCAAATCATAGCTAACGAGGCTTTAAAAATACATGTTCATTGTTTATTCATTAAAACAATGCAATATCATAGGTGAGTAAGTCAAACCAATTGGAAATTTCACAATTTAAAGCTATTTACACAAGTTATTAAGGGGACATAATTATTCAAAACCAATTCCAATTTCAAAATACCAATTTTGGGAGAAACCATGACCCCTTAGTTTATTCACCATTCCCATGCACACCATAAGTTCAAAACTACCAATAAAGAATAGGCAATGCATAATAAATCATGGGAAAATAATTTAAGAATCAACCATATCAAAACCCTCAACCATATCAAAACCCACATTTAAATCCATCCTATTAAAAAATTTAAATACATGTTTTTCATAAAGTAATAATTGGGGAAGAGTAACATGCCTGAAATGTCAAGAGTTATGGAGGGAATTTGTCCTTGAGAGCTCCAATTGATGAACTTATTGAAAACCCTAAGTATCTTAGTTAACAAAATTTAGAGAGTTTGCGAGTGTTTTTAATTGAGTTATGAATAAAAAATAACCCCTTAAAGTGTTTTATGGTGTGGAGTCTGAGTAAGGAAAAGGGGTAATTGACCATAATGCCCTTAATAAAAAGATTGAAAAATTAATGCTAGTCATTACGGGTGCCCTTATGACTCGTAGGGTTACCCTATGATTCTAATTATCCAGTCATAGGCTAGACAGTGTCTAGGATCCCCAACACTGACTTGACTACGAGTCGTACCATATGACTCATTTGGCCTAGTTATTGTCAAAGCAGAAACAATTTGGGCATCACACTAGTCTGGTTATGAAAGACACTATACGACTCATTACTAGACCCTATGACTCATTGGGTCTAAAACATAGTCAGGATAAAAACTCCAGGCTAACATACTAGTCAGGCTATGATTGGGTCCATAAAACATATCAAGACTCTCTACGACTCATAAAGGAAGTCGTAGTCTGGGCAGTGAGGATAAAATTTTAGAAATTTTCAACGACCAAAAATTTGGGGTGTTACAACACAACCCCTATAGATTTTTATAGCAACAATAGATTTACAGACAGGAGTGGAAATAGAAAAGGGGTCAAAAATATTTTCAGGACCAAAACCAAAATGTACAGCCACATAAGGGGCACATAAAATAAGGTAGAACCCAAATTAAGCAAACAATAAACATCACACAAATAGAGCTGTAACAAACCCATAACAACATCTAGAGATGCCTCATATTCCTGACAAGCAGTAAGCGCATAGAGATGATTTTGGCTAGTGTCAGTACCAGAAGTAGCACCCAAGGGCAGGAGCTGAAGATGTGGCAACCAGAACTGTCTTAGCCCTTATAGAAACATTAGATGAAGGACAATATCACTACATTTGACCAAGCTGACCATAATTATAGCACTGATTTCTCCCCTCCTCACAATACCTATGGTGAATCTACCCATAAAAATAATAAAGGAGATAAGTTAGGGCTCACTAAGCTTTACTAGCCTGAGACTAGGTACCTTATGACTTAGGACCACTGCTTGTCTGAAAACGACTATCACCTGAAGTCTTAGGATAACGAGCACTAGCAGACGAATATGAATTTCCCTAATTCTTTCTTTTAATCCACTATCTACCATCTATCTTACTATTCTGCTGACTCGCACCCTGCTCTAAATATCTAAACTTCTTATTCTTTTTTTCTCCTATCTCTGCCTACTTTTTCCTTATCCTTAACCTGCTACATATAAACCATTATCTTGGAGATATCTATATCATTTTTCAATATTGCAGCCTTACACTCCAGTTCTAAGTCACGAGACAAACTAGAAGCAAACTTCTTCATTTTGAATCTCATGGTGGACGTCAATCTGGGCATAACAAGACAACTATTGAAATTTCAATCCGTATTCTTTCACACTCATCTTACCTTGCTTCAGATTTATAAACTCCTCATCTTTCTCATCTTTCAACTCCTGAGGAAAGAAATGATCAAGAAAGGCCTATGAAAAGTCATCCCATACATCATGCTTAACATCATCGCCCCTTATAGCTTACCATTTCTCATACCACAGATAAGCTACATTCTCTAACTGATATATAGCAATCTCTACACCCTCAGAATTAATAGCATGCATCACCCTAAAATTTTTTTCCATCTCATCAATAAACCCCTGAGGATCCTCCTTAATCTTAGAGCCTATACAGGTTGAGGGATTCAACCTCATCAACTGGCTAACTTGAGTGACCTCATATTAATAAGCAATAAAACTAACATAGTCAGAATGACGAGACTATAAGGCTAGCAACTAAATAAGTATATGGATAGACTGATGGAATTTTGTATTTGACATATCTCCCTGAGGTGACTGAGCATAAGTGTTACCAACTTGAGAAGCTCGAGGAGGACTAGTAGGGACCAGTGGAACTCTATATGGGGTGGCACAGTCAGGAGCAAGGATCCTAGACTAGGTCTGTACTTCATAAATAAGGCGAGTCCCCTCCACATTCTCCTCAGGTGGAATAGAGGGTCCAATAGAGTTTCTACAAACATTAGATCTTTGGGGAGGCATGATCTAAAATACAAAAAAAATAGGAGTTAGAGAATTTTCATAACACTAGACTCTATAGCTTAAAATAAAACATAAAAAAGGGAAACATTCCCAAAAGCCTTGTAGCCTTCCCCTTATAAGTGTGGTGCACTATACACCTACAAAAGAAACTATACTTGAGATGGATTTTTTGACACCTAATGACCCTAAATCGTGCTTTGATACCAAGGTTGTCATGACCTGAACCAAAGCCTGGCCGTGATGGATATCTCAAGTCCACAATGGACCAGAGAGCACTCTTTAACCTAACCTTAAGAGCAAAATAATAACAATAAATCAAAAGTCAATGAAGATAGGAATAATAAATAACTCAAATAGAAACTAAGATTCAAAAAAACAACCAACTTACAGTTGTCCACAATAGCCTCAAAAATAAGAATAGAAAATAAGTCGGGAAATGCCCTCTACGACACCAAAGAAAAGAATCCAATAGTACTAAGTCAATAAAGAAACAATAATGAAATGACAAGGCCTTTTGAATGATGGAGGCTCGCTATTTCACAACAATTTAATAAATATGCTCGACCACCTAATGCCGCATAGGACCAACAAAAAAGTATTTGGACCTTAAATCATTAAATGATATAGAGTCCTAAGACAGACAGTGGGATAAACACAGGCATGTAACTCAAGAAGAGTGATAACATAATGCCATGTCCAAAATCAATCAAAAATCACATATACATATGTATATATTCATATATAGTATGCTAAGATAGGGTAAAGGGTCATAAACATACACGTTCAAATATTTAACCTAAACTATGTAGCTCGATCTACCCTAAAGGCACTCATGGGCTATATGGGCTCATCTCTCCCTACTGAAAGGGCCCACTACGTGTTAGTCGTACGAACCAAAGAAAAATAAAGGAAAAACTAAATCCACTGAGGCAATTTCCATTCAAATATATATATATATATATATCAAGTTTTCATCAAACGCATGGTAAAATAGATCCTAGTGTCGGCAAACATAGTTTTCAGTGTTCGTCCCCCCAGGACTTACACCTTTACGGTGAGCTACATAATTTCCTATAAGCCCAAATTAAATAATTTATACACATAAACCAATTTATTAACCCAGGAGTCATTGATTAAGGAATTTACCACTTGGTATCATCATACCATATGCTTGCATGCTTATTTAATTATGCCAAACTGATTTACTGTAATTACCCTTCCGATTATTTTTTTATATTTCTAATTATATTTACGATTAGGGATTCACCATATCTTTCCTAAGTCATTTATATCTTATTGATACTGATGGTTTGGTTATCAAGTAGTTCATTTGGTTTTTAGAGCCAATTCCCTATTTTGAAGTCTTTGCTGGTTCCAAATGGACACTGGCAAAAACTTAAGTAAGATGATCTTGGATGAAAATTCTAAATGCACTAACAAATCTAAAATATCTATTTTAGGCTAGGTATACCTTTGATTTGGGTCCTAATACACCCGAACTCATTTTAACCTATAGGTCTGAAAGTGGCAAAATCAGTTGACATGGGTGTGGGGACCACAATTAGTATAATTGACCTTGTATGGAAAATCCAACTTCTCTAGTACATCTATAAAGTCAAATTTAGTAGGGTTACATATTTGGTGCTGGTGCATCTCGATCGCACAGGACCTATTACGATTGCGATAGTATGATCATGGTCCCTAGGATTGATATAAAGACATCCTCATACTTGGTATGGGTATATAAGGAGCCTATAGGCTGCGTTTTGACCAATTTAACCCATCTTTGAGACCTAGAACCCCTAAATGAGAGTAATAACTCAAAATTTGAGTCTTATGGGTATCTTGAGAGCTTGATTAACATTTTTTATTGTGATTATCATCCAAATTAATGTAATATTACATCATATTATTAATGAATTTATTAGTTCTTGACCAAAAACCCCAATATAGCTTATGGCTTAATTTTAGCCCTAAATTTGCTTTATTTTCACCCATTTCTTGAGGGTTATGATTCTTTCTTCATGTATGAACATTTGGTTGACCTCAAAATACATTTTCCATAAGTGGGACCCACGTGGGGATTTGGTGTCATTTTTGGACCCAAAGCACAATAGTGTAATATTGGTATCGTTAAACTCGTATTGATGAGTAGATTATTATTTTGATAGTGTGATAGCATTTTAGGGATTTTGAAGTAAAGATAGATGTGTGGTAAATGATATAAGGTTTTGCAGTTCGTCTTTAAGGTAGGCTTCTGTACACTTTTCTTCATAGATGATTTGTGATATATATTTGTGTGAATGTGAATGTTAAGTTTGATTATGGATATGATGACTGAGTATTGACTATTGAAGTTTTGGTATTTAATGAGGGCTTTACCCTGTAAGTTTGAAATTCTTAATACCCTTTAAGGATTCTATGGCCTCGTACCTTGATTGAACTAATTCATAGATTAGATATGATATGATGATATGTTTAGGATATGGATTTAAGCGTTGCAAACATGATTAGTTGATTTTAACTTATTGGGCTAGTGTGGTGATCTTGAAATCATAGTTTGGGTAGAGTTGACTTAAATACCATTATTTCTAGACAAAGTTCCTATCTTAGGATTGATCTTGGCTTTCTTGACATCTAAAAGTTGGACTAGATACCTTAGCCTAGATTGGGGCATAGATTGCCTAAATATGGAAATTGAGGATTAGAAGTGGGTTCATCCGGCCCACTTAGGCCAATACTTGTGTTAGCCATTGTGGACTTAGTTGTGGATGTTAGGCCTAGTTGAAACTAATTAACCTTATTTATAAGATTTGCTTGGTGAATTAATGGATAATGATGTATTTTCTCCCAGATAGTAACTAATGGCTTATGGCCATGATATTGGGCATATCGAGATGTTATTTCCTATTAGATATGATATTCAGCCTATAAAGATGTTATTTCCATTTTGATATGATATTGGGCCTACAAAGGTATTTTTCCTCTTTGATATGGTATTGGGCCTGTAGAGGTGTTATTTCCCCTTAGATATGATATTGGTCCTTTAGAGATGTTATTCCTCATAGATATGTTATTTTTCCTATAGAGATGATATTCCTTTTAGATGTGATATATAGCCTACAGAGATGATATTTCTCTTAGATATGACATTTGGTCTAGAGAGGTAATATTCTTCATAGTCATGATGAATGACCTATAGATGTTAGATGCCTCCTAGATGTGAGATGCCTCCTATATGTGAGATGATTATAGATATACTACTCCTTATAAATATGATTATGAATATGAGTTTCGGATATGTATATGGGTCTAAGGTCGTGATTATGATGCTGCAATTATTCTGCACATTTTATTGGGCCAAAGGCTATGTTATGATATTAGTTGGATATCCGAGAAGTAATTATCCTTGTAATGTATGTGGTTGTAGTTTATGAATATATATATATATATATATATATATATTTATACATCCATCTCTCCGGTATGGGACGGAGAAAGATGTGGGATGACACTTATGATTCCATTGATTGAATATTGGTGATGGAATGCATAGATTCGGTACATTCATGATTACTACATTGGTAATTAGTGTGATCCTAGCTGAAATACAACTTTGTCACTATTTTTCATAAACAAGGGTTAAAATTCACTTTTCACCTTTAAAATGGAATTCTGTACAATAATAATTGCCTAACTTAATGGATAACTTATATATAAAAAAGGTTAATAATTGATGTTTTAAAGATTTGATCAACATGAGTTCTGGTCAATAATTTGATACTATTAGTCCCAAAATCACTCCGGGTAATAGATTTACAAACCTACACTCTATTAGCTATGAATTGAGTTCATGCACCTATTATATATACTTATGGATAATGTGATAATGATGATGAGAGACAAATCATAGAAATATAATCTACCCTACTTCTCTTTTCATTATTATTTACTTTAGCCCTCGTGGGGCTTGTTCTTTACTTTAGCCCTCATGGGGCTTGCACTTTACTTTAGCCCTCATGGGGCTCACTCTCTATTATTAATATTGATTTGGATATTACAATAATCTGATGATGCTCAGCAAGGTCGGAGGATATTATCATGATATGATGATTCTTGCCAAGGCCAAATGATATTATGATGATGATTCCCGACAAGGCTAGAGGATATTATGATGATATGATGATTCTCGACAAGGTCGGGGGATATTATGATAATGTGATGATACCCAAAAGGCCAAAAGATATTATGAGGATATGAGGATGCCCTATAAGTACGAAGATAATATCTGATGATATTGATACCTAGCAAGGCCAGAGGATGATTTTATTGATTGTGTACCTTGCATTCATTCTTGCATGTGCATCACTTATCACAAGTATACACCTATTTCTATCAGCTGGTATAGGATGACTGCATAGATATAAGTGATGGCTTTGCCTTGTGTTGTATGTTGTTGAACCTTTCGAGTCTAGGGTAGTGGGGGAACACATAGGCTTGACTAGGTATTTGGTTGTCCAAAATAGTCGGTTGCTCATGATGTTATAGACATTGTTATTCTTATTGATATTATCATTGTAATGATCATTGTTATGTATAGTTTATGATAGATTGGTCATTGATTTGGTATAGAGATTTGAGGTATGTTTTCGGCCTTTTCTATCTTACGATTGCATTATTATGCATGTTTCTTTCATGTTTAGACATATGGATTAGAAACATTGTGCCACAACTTAAACCAGGGCCTGGCCGTGATGGGCATCTCAAGTCCACTGAAGACCAGAGACCACCTCCTTATCCTAATCCAACAGAACCAAGTCCTCAATCTACGAAAAATATAATACCCTAAAAAATGCAAATCAATATTAGCACCATATTTCAAGCTTATGCATAGTACATCATGGTTCTTTGGTAGTTTCATGATCAAGTTTGATGTCAATTAAGGTCTCAAATATGTCCTATCTATTAGGTGAATCAAAACATTCCTTACTGATTGAATTCTTGGGAAGGATATTGGTATGGTCAACTTCAAATGAGTATATATCTTGTTATACTATGAATTGTTTAGATCATAACCCACCAATAGATATATAATTGAATTATCTTTCCAACGATACTAATTATTTCCAAATCCAATATCGGAGTAAAAAGTTATACCCATTTTACTCTAGCATGTTAGCCTGGCAACTAAGTGACGACATGAGCTAATGGCTTATCACATATCTGATGACTTATCAGCTATTGTCATTAGCCTTAGGCAGAAAGTCATAAATTCCAGCATCATGTGATGACATGAGCTGACGGCTTATCATATATGTGACGACATCAGCCCAATATCGTCAGCCGTAGAATTTAGAATTTTCTAAACAATTTTGGAGGGGTATTTTGGTATTTTCCCTTCACCCCAAAGTGCCGTAAAAACTAAATTCAGCCTATTTTTTACCAAAATACATTCTTTTGTCTCAAATTCTCTCAAGAACCAAAAAAGGGGTTTCCAATTCAAGATCCAAATCTCAAGGATTCTTCCATTAATCTTTTCAAATCAAGTATCAAGGTATGTCATGTGTTGATTCATGGGTCTCTTTCACCCATGAAGCTCAAGAATCTCTTTTCAAAATACAAGATTTGTGTATTTGTGAATGTTCATGATTTAAATAGAATTGAAATTCATGTTCATGATGTTGTGGAGTTTTGATTCATTTTTTAATTACATATTCCAATGATTGACCCTAGTATATGAAGATTTGCATAATAATGATGATAAACCCCCTTCAATTTAAAAGTTGATTTATGTATCCATGATTATTAGATGTGTTGATGATGGTATTACTAAAGCATGCTCCCCATGTGTTTGACTAAATGTCTATGTGAAGAAAAGTGCCATACTAGTATAATAATATGAAATCTCCATTCATTTACAAGTTTATGCACGTCAAGTGTTTGATGAAATGTCTTAGTCAATGAAGTATGGATATATGTGTAGCCATTGTGGTGCTTTAGAACTTGTACTTCATGAAATCTCCAACTTATTGTATTATGGATTGTGATGTTGGTTATGTATTCAAGAAAGTCATGCTTTGTCAGTTTCTTCCCATCGAGTCTTGGGGGTACTTGTACCCAAAAAATATAGTTGTGTGCCTAGATACCTGAAAAATATAGTTTTGTGCCTAGAGTTAGTGTCATATTTTCATGATATCATCAGTCAAACCATGATCCATAGAACTCAGTCAGTCATGTGACTCAAGAAAGTTCAGTAATACAGTAATCTCAGTACCATTTTGTCAGTCAATGGAAACTTAGTTAATTCAGTAATCTATGTTCAGTATCTATTCAGATATGAGAAAGAATTAGCACCGAGTGAACCCAATAATGGGAACACATACTGTCAGATAAGGGTGTGATTCTTAGAAGTCATCCTTGCATTCCAGAACTATATATCCAGCATAGGTTGAGACATCAACACTGTCAGATGAAGGTTGTTGAGGTGGATAAACACTGTCAAATGAGGTTACCACTATTCTCTTTTGGCAACACTATCAAATGAGGGTCACCCACAGCTTATCCTTACCAGTGGTGCGGTATTGATACCCTTCTATTGGGGTTACAGATTACACCCCAACACAGCTATATTACATTATTTGGGGCATGTCGGTTAGATGAATATATCCTATAATTTAAGTTATAGATCAGGACTATCAAATACAGTCATTCAGTCTAAGTAATAGAACTCAGATAGTTCTATAGAATTCAGGACTGTCAGATGCAGTCACCTCAGAACAGAATGGAACTCAGCTAGTTCCATCTGAAACTAGACTGTCAGATACAGTCGCTCAGTATTAGTTATTTCAGTTAGATGGTTATCATTATCTCATGTTATCAATACTCAAATTCAGTAATCATGTTATCACAAACTCAGTTACAGTTATTATGTATTCACGCATATACTCTCACGTTTATGTTGTTCAGTCAGTTAGTATAGTTCATGCATGTGAACCCTTTGCATTCAGTCTACCTTATATGCATACCAGTACATTCAATTGTACTAACACATTTACGCTATGGTATTTTATACCATAGGTTCAGAAGCATGAGCTCTAGAGCATCAGTAGAATTATAGAACTCAGCAGTCAGAGTCAGCAGTGAGTCCTCATCCTTCGAGGACATGAGCATTATCTTATCATTCCAGTACTTAGTTTATTTCAGTAGTTGGAGTTAGTTGGGGACATGTCCCATCAACTCCTTATTCAGATAGTTAGAGTCTTTTCAGACTATCATGTTCAGTCAGTTTATTAGTTTGTTTTGGGTATTTCATACCCCACACGGATGTTATATTTTATTAGATATTGTGTCATAATTTTTAACCTTACGGCCTTACAGCCTTTATAGCTGCATTTACATAGTATATTATGCAATGTTCAGGTACAGATATTAGTCATGGGTTAGCTTGTGGTCCTTCAGGATAATGAGCATTGTGTAGCATTTCGGGTACCAAATTTGTGGTGTTACAAACTTGGATTTAGATACTAAAGCTCAATAGTGTTCTAGGAAGTCTGAAAGCCATAGCTAGGAGAGTCTTGTACATAGGTGTGTTGCGGGCCACATTTATGTGCAGTAGATAATAAGATGTTTTAGGAACAGTTTCCCTTTTTTCAGAATTCATGTCATGCTAGTAAGCATAATCTCAAGCTAATCTCTTAGTCTAATCTATTTCTCCCTTTCTTTTATAGAACATACCTCCTAAAAGAAGAAACGGGAATCAACCAGCCCCTCAGCCCAAAGATCTTTTGGGCGAACATGTTTCTCATGTAAAGTTTAGAGCTGCATTCACTGCTCTTGCTCAGTCAATTGCTACTTAGAATGAATGACCAGTTGTTGTTCTAGCCAACCCAATGGTCAATTCATCTATATCTAGGATTTGGGATATTACCCAAATAAATCCTTCATCCTTTGTCGGTTTAAGTCAGATAAGGACCCTCAGGAATTCATCGATCAGGTTCAGAAGGTTACAGACACATGTAGGTTACTCCTAGTAAGAATGCTGAGCTAGCTGCATATCAGTTGCAGAATGTTATGCTGAGCTAGCTGTATATCAGTTGCAGAATGTTGCCCACACTTGGTACAAATAGTAGAAGTCAGAAAGGTTAGTTGATGCAGAACCTATAAAGTAGGAGAAATTTTTCACAGTATTCTTAGAGAGGTTTTTTCCCTTAGAGCTGAGAGAAGCTAAGGTGTTAAAATTCATGAACCTCAGGCAGGGCAACATAATGGTGAAAGATTATTCTCTTAAGTTTACTCAAATATCCAGATATGCCCCTCGTGTGGTTACAGACGGCAGGGCCAAGATGAGTAAGTTTATTTCTGGGGTGAATAATAGTGTGGTCAACAAGTATAGGTTTGCGATATTGAATAGTGACATGACTTTAGCCATACTTTTGACTCATCCTTAGAAGATATAGGAGCAAAATATTAAGATGAGGTGGAAGCAGAATAAAAGAGCAAGGACAAGTAGTTTCAACTTTGCTCAGCCTAAATCAGAAGGAGAAAACCGTTCTCAGTTTTGTCTTAAGTCATCAGTTCTAGCTCTTTTTTCAGCTAGTGCTCCCGCTTCTAAGTTTAGAGATGGTAATAGAGATAGGGCACCAGGCTCTAAGTCTCAGGGTAGTTTCAGCAATGCCTGAACTAATCCCCTTTGTCAAACTTATGGTAAGAACCACAAGGGTGTTTGCAAAGTTGGAAGCGATATCTATTTTGGATGTGGCAAGCCAGGCTATAGACTCACAGGTTTTCCCTAGTCAAGTTATCAGGGTCAGCAGAACTATTACTCAGCTCAGTTCGGTTGCCTAAATTAGTAGGCCACTTCCAGTGTAACTAATGGGCAACGACCAAATAGACTTTATGCTCTCCAGTCCCGACAGGATCAAAAAAATTCTCCTGATGTAGTTACTGGTACGTTACAGATCTTTCACTTGCATGTTTATGCTTTGCTAGATCTAGGTGCTTCCTTATCTTTTGCTACTCCTTATATAACAGGAAATTTTGAAATCAGTCCTGAAATTCTAGCAGAGCCCTTTTAAGTATCTATCCTAGTGGGTAAAACCATCATAGCCCGATGGGTATACAGGAACTGTCCATTTATGATATTTCAGAAAGTTACTTCAGCAGACTTAGTCAAATTAGAGATGACTAATTTTGATGTCATTCTCGACATGGATTGGCTTTAATCCTACTATGCCACAGTCAATTGCAAAAACAGAATATTCCATTTCTAGTTTTTGAATGAACCTATCCTAGAGTGGAGGGGTAGTACTTCAGCATTCAGAGGTCAGCTTATTTTCTACCTTCGGGTAAGGAAAATGATGTCTAAAGGATGTGTCTATCATCTTTTTCAAGTTAAGGACACTAGTTTTGAAACTCCCAGTCTTGATTTAGTCCCAGTCATGAATGAATATTCAGATGTCTTTCCCGAAGATCTTCTCGAAATTCCTTCCAAAAAGAAATAGACTTCAGCATTGATCTTTGTCCAAATACTCAGCCTATATCTATTTTAGAGATTTGAAAGAAAAGTTGAAGGATCTCTTAAATAAGGGGTTCATCAGGCCCAGTGTGTCCCCGTGGGGCGCACCAGTCTTATTCATGCGCAAAAAAGATAGTTCTCTCAGAATGTGCATTGATTATTGTCATCTCAATAAAGTCACATTTAAGAACAAGTATCCACTTCCCCGTATTGATGACTTGTTTGACCAAATTCAGGGTGCCAGCTACTTCTCTAAGATAGACCTCAGATCAGGCTATCATCAACTCAGAGTCAGGGAACGTGACATTTCGAAAATAGCTTTCCAAACTTAGTATGGTCACTTTGAATTCCTAGTCATATCCTTTGGTCTTACTAATGCCCTAGCAGCTTTCATGGACTTGATGAACCGAGTGTTCAAGTAGTACTTGGACTTGTTCGTCAGAGTATTCATAGATAATATTCTGATCTATTCCTGTAATGAGCGTGATCATACAGACCATCTTAGAATTGTACTTCAGACTCTCAGAGATCATTAGCTATTTGCCAAATTCAGGAAGTGCGAGTTTTGGCCAAGGTCAGTAGCATTCCTTGGTTATATCATTTCTGATGATGGCATTAGGGTTGATACTCAAAAGACTAAAGTGGTAAGAAACTGTCCTCGTCCTGTATCTCCATCAGATATCAAGATTTTCTTGGGTTCGGCTGGCTATTATAGATGGTTTGTTGAGGGATTTTCTTCTATTGCATCCCCTATGTCTAGATTGACTCATAAGAAGGTCAAGTTTTAGTAGTTAGATCCTTGCGAAAGCAGTTTTTAGGAGTTGAAGACTCGACTCACCTCAGCTTTAATCCTAGCTCTTCCAGATGGTTCAGATGGGTTCATAGTATATTGTGATGCATCCAGAGTAGGTTTGGGTTGTGTCCTCATGCAGCATGGTAAGGTCATAACCTACGCCTCCAAATATCTTACACCCCATGAGAAGAATTATCTGACTCATGATCTTGAGTTAGTAGCCGTAGTATTTGCTTTATAGATTTGGAGGCATTATCTATACGGTGTTCATGTAGATGTGTTCACAGACCATAAGAGCCTTAAGTACATATTATCTCAGAAATATCTTAACCTCTGCCAGAGAAGGTGGTTAGAGCTCTCGAAATATTATGACATGAGTGTCCTTTATCATCTGGGCAAGGCCAACATAGTGGTCGATGTACTCAGTAGTCTGTCTATGGGTAGTGTTGCTCATGTTGGGGACAGCAAGAAGAAGTTAGCTTAGGAAGTCCATAAGTTTTCCAGACTAGGTGTTTACTTAGTCGATACAGAGGAGGGTGATGTATGGGTTCAGAGTAGTTTAGAACTATCTCTAGTTTTCTGGGTGAAAGAAAAGCAGGATAGAGATCCCAGTCTAGTCATGTTGAAAGAGTCAGTCAAGGATCAGAAGGTTGAGGTTTTATCCTGGGGAGATGGTGTTCTGCATTGTCATGATCGTCTTTGTGTTCCAGGTGTAGATGACTTGTGGCAGCAAATTCTTGCAGAAGCGCATGGTGCACGCTACTCTATTCATCCAGGGGCCACAAAGATGTATTGCAACTTGCGAGAGATCTATTGGTGGAGTGGGATGAAAAGAGATTTTGCAGAGTTTTTGGCTAAGTACTCTACATGTCAGCAGGTTAAGATAGAGTATCAAAAGCCTAGTGGTCCTATTCAAGAGTTTATTATTCCCACCTAGAAATGGAAAGAAGTGAACATGGACTTTGTGATGGGTTTACCACGTACTCGCCGTCAACATGATTCAGTTTGGATCATTGTAGAAAGGATGACCAAATGATGTCATTTCCTTCTAGTTCATACCTCTTATTCAGCTGAGGACTACGCCAAACTCTTTATCAGGGAGTTGGTCAGATTACATGATATTCCATTGTCCATTATTTCAGAGAAAGGTACCCAGTTCACCTCTCACTTCTGGAAAATATTCCAAAAGGGTTTTGGTACCCAAATTAATCTCAGTACAACCTTTTATCCCCAGACAGATGGTCAAGCAGAAAGTTCTGTTCAGATCTCAGAGGATATACTAAGGGCGTTTGCAATTGATTTCAAGGGAAGTTGTAATGACCACTTTCCTTTGATTGAGTTTGCATACAACAATAGTTATCATTCTAGTATTCAGATGGCTCCATTCAAAGCTCTCTCTGATAGGAAATGCAGATCTCCAATCGGTTGGTTCAAAGTTAGTGAGGCCTCAGTCATAGGGTTTGACTTGGTATTCGATGCCATAGAAAAATTTTAGTTGATCAGAGAGAGACTTTGGGCTGCTCAGAGCCGGCAGAAGTCTTATGCATATGTACAAAGAAAGGATCTTGAGTTCAAAATTGGTGACTTTATCTATCTAAAGATCTCTCCCACAAAGGGAGTGAAGAGATTTGGCATAAAGGGAAAGCTTAGTCCCTGATATATCGGTCCCTTCAAAATTCTCAGTCGCTTTAGCAAAGTAGCTTATAAACTTGCATTGCCTTCAGATCTAGCCTCAGTTTACCCAGTCTTCCATGTCTCTTTGCTCAAGAAGTGCATAGGCGACCCAGCAGATGTAGTCCCTATTTAGAGCATAGATTTCAGAAGAGTCTCTCTTATGAAGAAATTCTAGTCAAAATCTTTGACTACTAGATTCGAAGACTAAGGAACAAAGAAGTACCTCTAGTCAAATTTCTTTGGTGGAATCAGTCTGTTGAGGGAGCTACTTGGGAAGCAGAAGCAGACATGCAAACCAAGTACCCTCACCTCTTCTCTGCAAATTCATACTCAGCTCAAGGTAATAATTTTTCTTAAGTTTATTCAGTTTTATGTTTAGATTTCTATTATAAACTTGGTACCAAGTACCATTACATATTCAATCATGCATTCATATGTTAGCTCAGTAATGTATTCATGCATCAGATATGCATGTTCCATATGATAAAACTAGCTTATTAGTCATGTTAGTCATGAAATCATGGTTCAGTTGTGCATGTCCAGTATGTACTTTTAGTTATCATTTCTCTCAGTCTAATCAGTCTCATTTGAGGACTAATGTTCCCAAGGGGGAGATATTGTAATACCCTGAAAAATACAAATCAATATTAGCTCCATATTTCAAGATTATACATAATACATATTTGTTATTTGGTAGTTTCATGAACAAGTTTGATGTCAATTAAGGTCTCAAATATGTCCTATCTATTAGGTGAATCAAAATATTCCTTACCAATTGAATTCTTGGGAAGGATATTGGTATAGTCAACTCCAAACAAGCATATCTCTCTTTATACTAAGAATTTTTTAGCTCATGACCCACCAACATATATATAATTGAATTATCTTTCCAACTATACCAATTTCTCCCAAATCCAATAACAGAGCAAAATGTTATTCCCATTTTACTCTAGCATGTTAGCCTGGCAACTAAGTAACGACATGAGCTGACGGCTTATCACATATCTGACGACTTATCAGCTAATGTCGTCAGCCTTAGGCAGGAATTCATAAATTCCAGCATCAAGTGAGGACATGGGCTGACGGCTTATCATATATGTGACGACATCAGCCCATGTCATCAGTCATAGAATTCAGCATTTTCCAAACGGTTTTGGAGGGGTATTTTGATATTTTTCCTTCACCCCAAAGGTCCATAAACATTGAATTCCTCCTCTATTTCACCAAAATACATTCTTTTCTCTCAAATTCTATCAAGAACAAGAAGAGGGGTTTCCAATTCAAGATCCAAATCTCAAGAATTCTTTCATCAATTTCCCAAATCAAGTATCAAGGTATGTCATGTGTTGATTCATGGGTCCCTTTCACCCATGAAGCTCAAGAATTTCTTTTCAAAATACAAGGTTTGTGTATTTATGAATGTTCATGATTTAAACAGAATTAAAATTCATGTTCATGATGTTGTGGGGTTTTGCTTCATGTTTTGAATTACATATTCCAATTATTGACCCTAGCATATGAAGATTTGCATAATTATCATGATAAACCCCCTTTAATTTACAAGTTGATTGATGTATCCATGATTATTAGATGTGTTGATGATGGTATAACCAAAGAATACTCCCCATGTGTTTGACTAAATGCCTATGTGAAAGAAAAGTGTCATACTAGTATAATAATATGAAATCTCCATTCATGTACAAGTTTATGCACATCAAGTGTTTGATGAAATGTCTTAGTCAATGAAGTATGGATATATGTGTATCCATTGTGGTGCTTTAGAACTTGTACTTAATGAAATCTCCAACTTATTATATTATGGATTGTGATGTTTGTCATGTATACAAGAAAGTCATGCTTTGTCAGTTTCTTCCCATCGAGTCCTGGGGGTACTTGTACCCAAAAAATATAGCTATGTTCCTAGAGTTAGTGTCATGTTTTCATGATATCCTCAGTCAAGCTATGATCCATAGAACTCAGTCAGTCCTGTGACTCAAGAAAGCTCAGTAATACAGTAATCTCAGTACTATTCCGTCAGTCAACGATAACTCAGTTAATTCAGTTTAGTAATCCATGTTCAGTGTCTATTCAAATGGGAGTAGGAATTAGCACCAAGTGAACCCAAGGATGGGAACACACACTGTCAAATGAGGGTGTGATTCTTAGAAGTCATCCTTGCATTCCAGAACTATGTATCCAGCATAGGTTGAGATATCAACACTGCCAGATGAGGGTCGCTGAGATGGATAAACACTGTCAGATGAGGGTCCCACCATTCTCTTTTGAAGACACTGTCAGATGAGGGTCACCCACAGCTTGTCCTTACTAGTGGCACGGTATTGACACCCTTCTAATTGGGGTTACAGATTGGACCCCAACACAGCTATATTGCATTGTTTAGTGCATGTCAGTTAGATGACTACTTCCCATAGTTTCAGTTACAGATCAGGACTGTTAGATATAGTCATTCAGTCTCAGTAATATAACTCAGATAGTTCTATAGCATTTAGGACTGTCAGATGTAGTCACCTTAGAACAGAACGAAACTCAGCTAGTTCCATCAGAAACTAGACTGTCAGATACAGTCGCCCAGTATTAGTTATTTTAATTATACGGTTATCATTATCTCATGTTATCAGTACTCATATTCAGTAATCATGTTATCACAAACTCAGTTACAGTTATTATGTATTCACTCATGTATTCTCATATTTATGTTGTTCAGTCAGTTAGTAGTTCATGCATGTGAACCCTTTGCATTCAGCCTACCTCACATGCATACCAGTTCATTCAATTGTACTGACGCTTTTGAGCTATGGTGTTTTATACCATAGGTTCATAAGCACAACCTCCAGAGCATCAGTAGAATTCCAGTACTCAGCAGTCAGAGTCAGCAGTGAGTCCTCATCCTTTGAGGACATGAGCATTATCTTATCATTTTAGTACTTAGTTTATTTCAGTAGTTGAAGTTAGTTGGGGCCATATCCCATCAACTCCTTATTTAGAAAGTTAGAGGCTTTTCAGACTATCATGTTCAGTCAGTTTATTATTTTATTTTAGGTATTTTATACCCTACACAGATGTTATATTTTATTAGATATTATGTCACAGTTTTGAACCTTACGGCTTTACAGCCTTTATTTCTATATTTACACAGTATATTATGCAGTGTTCAGGTACAGACATCAGTCATGGGTTAGCTTGTGGTCCTTCGGGGTCATAAGATCCGTGTAGCATTTTGGGTACCAGATTTGGGGCATTATAATAGAACACAAATATGCAGGCAATTCTCACTCATAGGTAAAATTCCCCACTCTCTTCAAAATCAAATAAGGTCCAATGTAATGGGGATTGAACTTTTCCTTCCTTCCAAATCGCATCACTCTCTTCATGTGATACACCTTCAAGAACATCCAATTACCCACATCGAACTTCAACTCTCTTCACGTCATATTTGTATAGGACTTTTGGTGACTTTGGGCAGTCTTAAGCTTATACCAAATCACCTTCACTTTCTTCATAACTTTTATGAACTAAATCAGGATCGAATAATCTTTCCTTACCAACTTTGAACCACCCAATAGGAGATCTACCCCTCCTACCATACAACTCCTCAAACGGAGCCATATCAATGCTAGAGTGATACTATTATTGTATGCAAACTCTAAAATAGGCAAATGGTTAACCCAACAGCACCATTGTCAATTATACAAGTATGTATCATATCTTCTAAAGTCTAAATAGTCCTTTTCGTTTGTCCATCTATCTGCGGATGGAAAGAAGTGCTAAGGTTCACCTTAGTCCCCAAACCTCGCTAGAACAATCACAAAAATAAGATGATAATTAAGTACCATGATCATAAATAAAAGAAATTGGAGCACCATACAACTTCACGATTTTCTGAATAAACAGCCTTGCATAGTCCTCAATAGAATAATTAGTCCTTACCGGCAAGAAGTGAGCAGACTTTGTCATCATATCCAGACCCAAATAGAATCAAACTAGTTTTGTGACCACAGAAGACCGATAAAAAAATCCATATTAATCACTTCCCACTTACACACAGGTAACTCAATTTCTTGAGACAACCCAAAAGGCCTTATGTGCTCTACCTTCACTTGTTGACACACTATGCACTAAGCCACAAAATTAGCCATATCCCTGTTTATGTTAATCCACCAGTAAATCTCCTTAAGGATATGATACATCTTCGGTGAACCAAGATGAACCGAATAAAGAGATTCATAAGCTTCAGCCAAAATTCTACCTCGCAGCCCATCCAAATTAAGAAGACAAAACCTCCTTCAGTACCTCGAGATACCATTACCACCAATCTCAAAAGTCATCACCTTATGATACCTACATCATTCTTAATTTTTATCATGATAAATCCAGCACCTATTTCTCTTTTACCTTACTGCAATGAGATGACTTTTCCACCTTTTGCATAAACACACCACTATCCTCTGAATCTAAGACATAAAATCCAAGATTATTTAAACGGTGAAGATCCTTCACCAAGTCCTACTTCTCTTAATCCACATGGAATAAACTCCCCATAGATAACCTACTAAGAGTATCAGCAACCATGTTAGCCTTACCTCGGTGATAGTGGAGACTCAAATCATAGTCCTAGAGCAACTTAAGTCATCTTTATTTTTTGAGATTTAACTCATTTTAGGTTTATACATATTGTAGGCTCTTATGATCTGAATAAATGTCAACATGGACCCCATATAGATAATGTCACTAAATCTTCAATGCAAATACCACATTCAGTAGCTCTAAATCATGAGTTGGATAATTTCTCTCCTGAACTTTTAACTGCCTTGAAACATATGCTACCACCTTGCCATACTGCATTAACACACAACCAAGTCCTATACTGGATGCATCCCAATAAACCATGAAGCCTTCAGTAACCTCGGCCAGGGTTAAAACCAGAGCAAAAGTTAATTTATCTTTAAACTTCTCAAAACTCCCCTCACAAACATCGGACCACAGAAAATTCACCTTTTTCTGAGCCAACTTAGTCAAAGGTACAACAATTAATGAGAATCTCTCTAGAAACCTCTGGTACTAACAAGCTAAACCCAAAAAACTTTAAATATCAATTGGAGTCATGGGTCTAGGCCACTTATTAACCACCATAAATTTTTTTGGATCCACCATGATCCCTTCACTAGAAACAACATGACCCAGAAAAGTAACAGCATTCAACAAAAATTCATACTTTAAGAACTTAGCATATAAACATTGATCTTTTAGGGTCTGCAACACAATACGGAGTAATTTGCATAATCCACCTCACTCTTCTAATATACCAAAATATCATCTATAAATGCAATCGCAAATAAATCCAAAAACTAATGGAATACCCAGTTTATGAGATCCATAAAAGTCATTGGGACATTGGTTAGCATAAAAGACATGACCAAGAACTCAAAATGTCCATATCAAGTATGGAAGGCAATCTTAGGGATATCTTCCTCCCTAATCTTTAACTAATGGTAACCCGACTGAAGGTAAATCTTAGAGAAATACTTAGCACCCTAAAGTTGGTCAAATATGACATCAATCTTAGGAAGAGGGTACTTATTGTAATACTCTGTACTTCTACCTAGCTTGAAATCATCCCAAGAATGTTAGAAACTTACTTTGAAATATGAATTCATTTTTGTACATGTGAAATTTTTAAGATTTTCACTTTTTATCATGTGGAAAATTGAATTATCTTTCCAACGATACTAATTTTGTCCCAATCCGGTAGTGGAGTAAAAAGTTATGGACGTTTTATTTAGAGCTATCAGAATCACCCAGGTGCGATGGCCAGGTTGATGGACCGTCGATCTAGCAACGGACCGTCGCCTAGACCATTGTAGCCAACGTAGTGAGTCAACCTTCTGGATAAGGTGTGACGGACAGGTTGACGGACCGTCAAATGCCCAAGCCATTGCTATAAGGCAGTGAGTCTTTTTTTTGGTCCACATACGACAGTCGAAATGACGGACCGTCAAGCTAGCGACAGACCATCGCAAGTCCTATTCAGAGAATTTTAACTCATTTTTAAAGGGTATTTGGGTCTTTTTCCACCCGTTTTAACCCCTAATTATATCAGACCAAGGCTTATAAATTCATTATTCATTCACAACATGAAATTAGGGTTTCCTCTCAAAGATAATCCCCAAGAACAAGATCTAAGTCTTTCTTTAAGAAACCAAGAAATTCATGTTCTTCAAGTCCAAGAACTTCAACAAACTCACAATCAAGGTATGTCATGTGTTAATTCATAGGTCCCTTTCACCCATAAAGCTCAAGAATTTCTTTCCAAAATCTAAGATTTGTGTATTGATGAATGTTCATAATTTAAATTGAACTGAAATTTGTGTTCATGATATTGTGGGGTTTTGAGTCATGTTTTAAATTACATATTTCAAAGGTTGACCCTACTATATGAAGATTTGCATAAAAACCAAGATAAACCCCTTTCAAATTACAAGTTGATTGATTTATCCATGATTATTAGATGTGTTGATGATTTTATAACCAAAGAATGCTCCCCATGTGTTTGACTAAATGCCTATGTGAAAGAAAAGTGCCATACTAGTATGATAATATGAAATCCCCATTTATATACAAGTTTATGCATGTCAAATGTTTGATGAAATGCCTTAATAAATGAATTAAGGATTGTGATGTTGGTCATGTAATCAAGAAAGTCATGCTTTTGTTAGTTTCTTTCCATTGAGTCCTGGCGGTACTTGTTCTCGAAAAATATAGTTGTGTGCCAAGATTTAGTGTCATGGTTTCACGATATTCTCAATCAAGCAACGATCCATAGAACTCAGTCAGTCATGTGACTCAGGAAAGCTCAGTAATACAGTAATCTTAGTACTATTCTATAAGTCAACGGAACTCAGTTAATTCAGTCTAATTTAGTTCAGTAATCCATGTTCAGTTTCTATTCAGATGGGAGTAGGGATTAGCACTGAGTGAACCTAAGGATGGGAACACACACTATCAGATGAGGGTGTGATTCTCAGAAGTCATCTTTGCATTCCAAAACTATATAGCCAGCATAGGTTGAGACATCAACACTGTCAGATGAGGGTTTATAAAGTGGATAAGAATTGTCAGATGAGGCCCCACCATTCTCTTTTGAGGACACTATTAGATGAGGGTCACTCACAGCTTGTCCTTATCGGTGGCGTGGTATTGACACCTTTCCAATTGGGGTCACAGATTGGACCCCAACTCAGCCGTAATGGTGTATTAGGGGCATGTCAGTTAGATAACTACTTCCATAGTTTTAGTTACAGAATTTAGAACTATCAGATACAGTCAACTCAGAATAGTACGAAACTCAGCTAGTTCCATTAGAATCTAGACTGTCAGATACAGTCGCTCAATATCAGTTATATAGTTATCAGTATCTTATATTATCAGTACTCAGGTTCAGTAATCATGTTGTCACGAACTCAGTTACAGTTATTATGTATTCATCCATGTATTCTTATGTTCATGTTACCCAATCAGTTAGTATAGTTCATGCATGTGAATCATTTGCTTTCAGCCCACCTCAAATGCATACCAACACATTCAAATGTACTGACACATTTGTGTTATGGTGTTTTATACCATAGGTTCAGAAGCACGAGCTCTAGAGCATCAGTAGCATTCTAGTCTCAATAGTTAAAGTTAGCAGTGAGACCTTATCCTTCGAGGACATGACCATTACTTTACTATCTCATTATTAATTTATTGGTTGGAGTTATTTGGGGATATGTCCCATCAACTTCTTATTCAGACAGTTCAGTCAGTTAGAGGCTTTTCAGACTATCATGTTCAAACAGTTATTTTAGTTGTTTTGGGTATTTCATATCCCATCCAGATGTTATATTTTTATTAGTTATGTTACAGTTTTGAACTTTATGGCCTTTTAGCCTTATTTCTACATTCATATAGTATATTATGCAGTATTCAGGTATAGATATCAGTCATGGATTAGCTTGTCGTCCTTTGGGGACATGAGCACTGTGTAGCATTCTGAGTACTAGACTTGGGGCATTACATTTATTCTTCATTGTCGCCATATTCAACTAGAGATAACTAATACATACCTGAAGAGAAATAACCTTCTTACGTAAAAAAAAAAATAGTAACACCCCATAAAAACATACTAGGGCAAATAAAACCCTTGTTAAGAAGATCTTTCAACTATTGGTTAAGTTTCTTCAACTCAGCTGAAGCCATTCTATAAGTAGGGATAGAGATAGGACGAGTGTCCAAAAGAAAATTAATTCCAAACCCAATTTCCCTATTGGAAGGGATTCCCAAAAGATCATTAGGGAAAACCTTAGGAAATTCTCTAACCACATGAATGGATTGTAAAGAAGGACCCTCTGAGTTAAAATCTTTAACTGAACCAGATGATAAATACACCCCTTGGAAATCAATATTTGGGCTCTAAGTTATGATATGAACCTTCTCTTATACACTTGGAAAATCCCTTCCCACTCGATGACTGACTCATTAGGGAAATTAAAAATGGTCTTATGGGCTAGGTCTAACAGTTAAAAGAGGCATAGCACGAATGTAACCAATCTACTCCTAAGATAATATCAAAATATAGAATGTCTAATTTAATACAATCCACCAAAGTTTTCCTACCACCAACTGATACCACACAATACCTATAGGCCCTTCTAGCAACCACCGAGTCACCCACCAAGGTAGAAAAAGAAAAGGAGTTCAGAATATACTAAGGACTGAAACCAAAATGCACTTCCATAAATGGAGTCATATAAGAAAGGGTATACCCTGAATCAAGTAAACAGTACACATCACGAGAGAAGATTTTTGACATATTAGTAAAGATATCAGGAGATGCCTCCTGACAGGTAATAAGAGCGTATAGGCGATTCTGACCAGTGTCGGTACTAAAAGTAGCACCCTTTGGTGCAGGAGTTGATAACATGGAGACCAAAACCTTATTAGCCCCTGTAGTGACCTTGCCTCTAGGGAAATCATTCAGCATATGTCTTGGATGGTTGATGAGTAGTGATTTTACCACTCATTCCCACTCAACATTCATATATATTACCTTATTTTGGATGAATAAATGAGACATAATTATGATTAAATGCACTAATATCCACTCTTTTCAGGCATAGATTTGAAGGGATAGAAAGATGTGGATTGGATCTCTAAATGATTAAAAAAAGGCAAAAAAATGCAGCTGAAGACCTAGAGTAGAAGGGCCTTAGTTATAGCAGTCACTGTTTGCTGACCGCTATCATAGTAGTCAAGCAGGTTTAATACATCCTGGTCGTGGAAGCTGCAGGCGCAATCATGGGTTAGCAAAAGAGTTCAGCCCAGGGGAAAATCTGGAAATGTACACAGCTGATCCAAATTTGGTCCAAAAAGATCCAAACCCTTGATTCAAGAATCATAATCCATCCTCCCCAATTTTTAGGTTTTAGTTCTTGGAATTCATAGCCTCCATTATTTTAGAAGAAACTATTGTATAATTTTTAGGTAAAGAATACAATGGAGACTTTCTAAGTGGAAATTTAGCTAACTTCCATTATTGATTTGTGGGAGACCCAATTTTGAAGTAACATTCACTTAACTTCAATAAATTATTTCAATGGATATTATGGGTATATATTTACTTATTTATCCTATGTGTATTTAGATCTCCCTCATAGGGTTATATATGATAGGGGTTAAAGTTTGTGTGGGTTGTTATTGATTATCTTCTATTTAGTAGTTCATGTTTATGGGTTTTATCATTACTAAACTAATTTGTTTTGGTTTTGATGGGTGAAAGCCCTAAATACACCCATAAGTATGATGAGTGAAAGCTCCATGCTCTAGAAAACTTAAAGCTATCTTCAAAAAAAGGGCTATTGGTGAAGTTTATGAATCCATATCATCCTTGAAAGAAGAATATTAAGACCAAAGCAATGATAGACAATTGTGTGTGTAGTTTGCTAAATTTTCACTATCTTAGATATATGGGTGAATATGAGGTTGACTACACCATAGGTATCATCCTATAAATAGGGATGCCTAGATTGAGGTTGTGGTTACCAATTGTTGAACACACCTATTGTAAATAGGGATGCCTAGATTGAGGTTTGGTTACCAATTGTTGAACACACCTATTAGGTATTCAAAAGAATCAATAAGTGAAAGTTTGGTGTTTTGTTGAAAGACTAGCATCAAAATCTATAACCAAACTACCCATATTTGCCTTACTAAATTGATGTTGATTGCTAACACCTATATATTACTCCCTTAGTAATGCATAATCCCAAGATCCGTACATAATTGTTACAACTCTAATTATTCATAGCCCTAAATTTGTACTTAAAAAACCCAAAAAGAAATAGTAATATAGATATCTATCTCCCCCATTTTTACCTTCTTGCTACATTGGTTTGGATTTAGCTGTATCTATTATTTTAAAATAACTTAATTGCCACTTACATTATTCCTCGTGGATTTGACCCCAACTCTAAAGTTAGGTAAATATACTAACGACGACCACCTTGTACTTAAATTGATGTATAAGTTGAGCATTATCACTGGCCATAATTGAAATATCGATTCCTTTCCTCCTCATAAAAACCATGATACAATCGACCACAAAGTCTTCAAGGAGGATATGATGAAGCTTTCTAGGCCTTATCGACTTGAGATTGGGCACCATGGGCCCTAGATCCATCACCACTCTAAAAATAATGATCTTCGAACGACTTCTAATAAGGTGAAATAGACATCAAATAGGAACCAGAGTTACCCCACTTTTTCTTAGAACACTTTCTACCATCTCTACCACTTTTTCTTTATTCCTTATCGAGTGTCCGCATTGCTATAAACCTAAAACATATTCTCTGACTCTATTCTATCCATAAAGGATAATATGACATTATTGACAAATACATATGAGACTTTGACACATATTTTAGAGTTTCAGTGCAGCATCAGACTAGAGAGTCTTAGATAAATATCAAAGATCTTTAGCGTCAGCCAAAAGAATTTGGGGATAGCTTAGACTTCTATTGAGCTTATTTTTACTTTAGACTTTTGAGGTTCAGCATTGAGGATCGCCAGTCTATTACAGATCCCTCACAGTTATGGGTGATATTTGATTCATCGAACCATTCTCAAAATAAAGGTAGGTCTATTGGTGTTTATCAGGGTTCTTTATCAACTTCTGAGTATGATATTAGATTTGAGTGGGCCATACTTATTCTTATGCTACTTCCTTCTTAGTAGGATATTGGTACATGGATGTGTTAGAGGATTAGTATTGTCGATTATAAAAGGACCATAGAAATCATATGTATCAAGACTTATGGAAATGGCATTAATAGGCATGCGATAAGTATAGTATTATTGGTATTTTACCCAAGAGTAAGGATTCTTTTGGAAGAGTTTAGCTTCACCTACAGCTTATCAGCTCTACGCGTGTAGTATTCTAGGCTATGAGTAGTTCTCATATTAGCGATAATGATTGTAGTGGGAAAAGTTTCCATCAGACCTTATGGAGTTTTGGTATGGGTCTTCATGCCATGGCAACCATTTTAGATTATGAGGGTCAGTATCTCAAAGTATTCCAAAATCTTGTTTTGGTTATGTCATAATAGCATACTAGCTCAGAGATTGCCCCAGATATGAGATAGTTGATCAGACAAAGTTAGCATGTATTCTATTCCATCCTTGAGTTCCTAAGATATGTTATGATTACGGGAAAGATGACCATTATAGTAGAGATTGTTTGTAGTCTCAATTGACTAGCCATTTGGCCTTAGTTGTGTTTCCCTCCAAGACTAAAGATTTAACAGTGGTCGCTATAATAGAGAGATTGGTTACTGTACTATAAAATATCCCCGACATAGAATTTTAGTTATTCAGCTCATTCAGATCAGCTCAGGGATGTTGTGGCATATTCTATTAGAGATAGTGCACTTGGCACCTCAATTAATGATTTAGTCGGTCGATTCAAGTTTGGGCCTATTCAGAATTATTCTCCTTATGCCTTGTCAGGCATGTGATTGCAGATTTCACGATGGTAAGTATTCTTTTATTTTTCCCATTTATTTTTTATGATGTTTATTGGAGTTTTCATACTCATTGATGATTATATGCCTTGATGAATTAATATTGGTTATTATATGGCTTATTAACAAATTCATGATTATGTCACTACTCCGTGGTTTATTTCTTTTAGCAGTGGATAGAGTAGATTATTATTGATATTTTTCCCTATGAGTGTAGCTTTTGGGTTTGAGTCTCATTTATCTTGGCATGTTGGCCTTATTATGGCCCTTGAGGGATACATATTATTGATGTTTATTTTTGTAGTGTATTGATATTGACATTATTGTTGCTATTGCTATTACTTATTGATTTGATATTATTACTTGACATAATTGATCCTTGTTGGGTAGGTATATAGACTAGAGTTATCTAGTTAGAATTCTATGTCCTTATAATCTTATTTAGGGGCTTCAGTAGATATAGCCTGATTTGATGATTTCTTTCCCCTAGCGTGGAGAGATTAATTGTTTCTCTCTTGGTTAGCAGTGTTATATTAATTTGGGAATGTATTGTGGTATTGAAGGTAAGTTGAACTTTTATGATTCTATTATGATTCTAGAGTCGGCGACTTAGTTGTATCACTTATTTTCTGATCTTGGGATCCTTATACTTATCTTTTGGGTTGCATAGGCCTGTATTGTGGCTATCCTTTTCTACATACCCCATTTATGAACTGACCAATTTTGGGTCCATTCTTCTTTGTGGCTATTTTTTCAAGCGACAGTGATTTTGATATGAGATTGAGAAATTATTGATTCATCTCCTACATTTTGTTGGTTTGTTCCCTTGTGATGGGTTGCTCTTCTTATTAGTGTGGAGGTTAGATGTTATTTTCTTACTATGTTATGGTTTTGTCTAGTGGAGTTTGAAAGTTAGAGAGAGGTGGTCTTTTCTGTCATCGCTTCCTGAGTTGACAATATGGAAATTATTTATCTTGAGTTATTTGGTTTGTTTGAGTTACGATTGTCCTAGTTGGGTAGATATAGGAAATTCTCATTCTAGACTTGTTCGACATAATGAGTCTTAGTAGAGTGTTTCTCCTTGATGATATATGCCTATGGCTATTCTTTGTCAAGATGTAGTGTTGGATTGGTTAGTTTTTGGCTTAAGTTTCTAGAGTTCTTGCCTTTACTAGTGTGGTTTGTAGCCTTGGGAAGTTCCTGAGAATATTTTGATAGTTCATTCCCTCCAACGGATATGGTGTGGATATCCTAAATTTTCAACCAATGATTTATCCTCTATCCCGATTTTGTTCTTTGATTATGTTTCAATTTTGGCTTGACGTGATTTGGTGTAGAAAAAAGTCTGATACAAATAGTATGGTTGATGTATGTATTTAACCTTAGTTTGGATTCATTGGCTCAATTTTGAATTTGGCGCCTTAGAAGGGCAGTTTGGGAGTCATGATAGATTTAGAGTATTAATGTTGACCCATCTTCAAGTTTGGTTTAGGTAGTTGAGATAGAGCTATTCAGCCTTGGGGTGGAGCTTTCATCTTAGAGTTTTGAAGCTAAGTATAGCCTTCATATTCAGATTCGCCTCAGTTCGAATTTCATTTATAGACTGGTTGAGCCTACTCTACGGTTACCTATTCGGTCAACTCGACTTCGAATAGATTATAGTTGACAAGTATGTAGATGATAGCCCATGGACCCAGTATTGGTCCCTTTAAGTTTGACCTCGGGTCTTAGTTTTCTTTGGGAATTTTGGATGATATACTCAGTGGGAGCAATGTATTTGAGTTGGATTTAGTATGGCTACATTCTTGGTTGATGGGACATCCTGGAGAGGATCGTCTAATGATGAGTAGTTATGCCTAGATCTTTTGGACCCCACTTTTGATTACCACCCGGGCTAGTTATACCATTGGCTTAGATTGCATTCCTTTATTATCTCCATTTGTGTGTCGACAGCGGCTTTTGAGCTTATTCTCTTATTTTTCATATGGACTTTCAGCGTATTAGCTTTAGCTCTTTGAGTTCTCTATGATGAGATTGTGCGGATAGGACTTCGGTTATTTTCCTCCTGGTTTAGAGTAAATGGCACGTATGATTTGATAAGGTAAATGTATATTTGGATTTAGAGACGGTAGCATGACTTATGTCTTGGTGTAATTTTCTTGGCTTGGATAAACCTTAGTGGATTTGTGTGAGTATGGAGATGTTGTCAATGTGTTATGGTTCAAATTTGTGGACATCAACCTTTTTGGCTTATTTGGAGGCCTGTTAGTACTTGAATTTAACTTTTGACAGTTGGAAGTGAAGTAAGGGTTCTAGTTGAAAAAGGAATACCTTTTGAGAAATTCCTTGGAAGTATTCTCTCTTTGTGGAGGTTATCTGGGAAGTCATGCTCGGAGCATGTGGCCCTAGTACCTCATCCTTTTGAGCTTTTGGGATTTGTCATTCCGTTGACTTTCGGGAATAAAAGTCCTTTTAGTAGTGGATATTATAAGGACACTTTATGATATTTTTCATATTTCTTCATATCTTCGTTGATAGGGCTTCTCCATAGCTTCCCTAAATCATTTATGACTTGCTGGGACTGACGGTTCGGTTATTGGGCAGTTCATTTGTTTTTTAGAGCCAATTCCCTGTTTTGAAGTCTTTGTTGGTTCCAAATAGCCACCAAGCAATCAGTAAGACGATCTCGGATGCAAAATTTTAACTATGCCAACAATTCCGTAATATCAATCTTAGGCAAAGTTGACCTTTGGTTTGGGTCCTAATGCACCTGAATTCATTTTGACCTATTGATTGAAAAGTAGGAAAAATTGTAGATATAGGTTTTGGCCCATAATTGGTCTAAAAGACCTTGGATGGAAAATCTGACTTCACTAACATGTCTGGAACATTGAATTTAGACTCGTATAAAGTGAAGATAGATGTGTGGAAAATGATGTAAGGTTTTATGGTTTGGCTTTTGAGGTAGGCTTCTTTCTACTCTTCTTCGTAGATGATGTGTGATATATATTGCATGTGAATGTGAATATTAAGTTTGACTATGGATAGGATCACTTAGTATTGAATATTGAAGTTTGGGGATTAATGAGGGTTTTGACCCATAAGTTGAAATGCTTAATACCCTTTTAGGATCCTATATCCTTCTAACTTGATTGAACTAATTTATAGATTAGATATGATATAATTATATGTTTGGGAAGTGGATTTAAGCATTGAAAACATGATTATTATATTTTATCTTATTGGGCTAGTGTGGTGATCTTGGAATAGTAGCTTGGGTAGAGTTGACTTAAATACCCTTGTTTCTAGACGAAGTTCTTATCTTAGGATTGACCATGGCTTTCTTGACATCTAGAAGATGAACTAGATATGTTAGCCTAGTTTGAGATGTATACTACCTAAATATGGAAATTGAATATTAGAAGTGCGTTCGTCTGGCCACTTAGGCCAAGACTTGTGTTAGCCATTGTGGACTTAGTTGCGGATGTTAGGCCTAGTTGAGACTAATGAGAGTTATCTATGAGATTTTCTTTTTGAATTGATGGATAATGGTGTATTTTCCCCCCAAATAGTGACTAATGGCTTATGGCCATGATATTGGGCATATAGAGATGTTATTTCCTCTTAGTTATCATATTGGGCCTATAGGGATGTTATTTCCTCTTAGATATGATATTAGGCCTATAGAGGTGTTATTTTCTCTTAGATATGATATTGGTCCTATAGCGGCGTTATTTCCCCTTAGATGTGATATTGGGACTTTAGAGATGTTATTCCTCTTAGATATGTTATTTGGCCTATCGAGATGATATTCCTCTTAAATGTGATATATGGCCTATAGAGATGATATTCCTCTTAGATATAATAATTGGCCTAGAGAGGTGATATTCCTCATTGTCATGATGTATTACCTGTAGATATGAGATGACTACTACATGTGAGATGCCTCCTATATGTGAGATGATTATAGATATGCTACGTCTTATAAATATGATTATGGATATAAGTTTTGGATATGTATATGGGTCTAAGTCCGTGATTATGATATTGTGATTATTCCAGACATATTATTGGGCCAAAGGTCGTGTTATAATATGATTTGGATATCCGAGAAGTAATTATCCTTGTAAGGGATGCGGTTGTAGTTTATGAATATATATATATATGTGTGTGTGTGTGTGTATGTATGTGTGTATATATATATGTGTGTGTGCGTGTTTGGGTGTGCTATGCACCCATCTCTCAATATGGCATAGAGGAAGATGCGGGATGACACTTATGATTCCACTAATTGAATATTGGTGATGGCATGCAAAGATTCAGTATATTTGTGATTATTAAATTGGTAATTGGTGTGATCCTAGCTGAAATACAACCTTATCACTATTTTTCCTAAATAAGGGTTAAAACCCACTTTTCACCTTTAAAATGGAATTCTCTACAATAATAAATGCCTAACTTAATGGATAGCTTATATATAAAAGAGGTTAATAATTGATGTTTTAAAGATTTGACCGAGACGGGTTTCGGTCCATGATTTGATACTATTATTTACTCTGTTCATGAGATATTCCGCTCTTTCTACACTTTATAATGATTTAGTCTCGAAATTACTCTGGGCAATGGATTGATGAACCTACACTCTTTTAGCCACGGCTTAAGTCTGTGCACCTATTATATATACTTATGGATAATGTGATATTGATGATGAGCAACGAATCATGAAAATATAATCTACCTTGTTTCTCTTTTCATGATTATCTACGTTAGCCCTCGTGGGGCTAGCACTTTAAATCATCCCTCGTGGGGCTAGCTCTCTATTATTGATATTTATTTAGATATTATGATGATGTGATTATGCCTGACAAATCGGGGGATATGTGATATGCCCAAATTACATGTCTCTTGTGAGAGAGTAAGTGGTTGTTATCAGATATATAACCCAACTAGGTTGGAGTCGAATCTCACAGGGAATATGGTGCTAATTAAGTCATATGGAGATTAGTTGACTTTCAATCATTTGTTTCCACAAAACAAAATGAGGGGTTTTTGGTTTAAATCACAAGTTAATAGTTTCAGCTTGAGAGTTATGCAACACGTTTAGTAGTGTTTGAATATAGAGAAAGATAGTAAGCTAGGGTTATGTTCACCTTGTAGTTTCTATCCATTCTAACTATGGATTTTATAAATTTATACATGCATCATACTTATTGAGAAACGCATTCAAAAGTTCAATTCAATCATTTCTCAACCTTCAAGGATTGATTTACTTTAGTTCTTTCGACCCAAAAGTGATTACAATTATTATACGAAATCTCCAAGTTGTTAATCCAATAAAGGCATTAACTTATAAAATAGAGGTTGAAAACTCTATCTTCTTGTCACTACTCTCTTTTTCTAACAATAACCTCTCTATCCAATAAAGTTTTGTTTTATGGCACACTCTCTATGTTTGCAACCACGAGAATTAAAGATAATAGAAGAGAATAGGATATAAGAAAATTAATGCATAACGAATTCAAAAACCCATAATAATAGATTGTATACTACAAGGATTCCATAACCCTAACTAAGGAATTCAGCTACTCATGATTACAAAAGAAATCAAATAAGTCACGTTAATCATACCAAACGTCAAAGAAAAATTATCTTGGTGTAGTTGTATCTTAACCACATGAATCCACACTCTCTCTCAGTGTTTTTAGCCGCCACTCTCAATTTAAAAGTATAGAATAATACATGAATGATCAGCATGGGGTATTTTTAGTAACTTTTCTCTCTATGTTCCTCCTAAGTCCTTAGACTTCATTTAAATAACTAAAAAGCCTTGGTACATAGTTTATGGTGCCACGTTACATCCAATATGTTACTTTTTTGTGTCCTCTGCTATTTGATTCATTGATTTCTTTATATCTCCATCTACTTCATTTACACCTGAAATTATGCTAATCATATAAGTTAGCCCAATTACATAAAAAAATAGCATAAGGATATAAGTATCCAGGAATTTTATTATCAAAACTTAGCTAAAAGATGGGTAATTTATGTTGCTTAGGTGTACAAATACAACCAAGATCAATATGATAGTGATGTGATGATGTCCAGCATGGCCGGAGGATATTATAATGATGTGATGATGCCCAACAAGGCCGGAGGATATTATGATGATGTGATAATGCCCAGCAAGGTCAGAGAATATTATGATGATGTGATGATGCCTGACAAGGACGGAGGATGTTATGATGATAATATTGATACCCGACAAGGCCAAAGGATGATTACATTGATGGTGTACCTTGCATTCATTATTGTATGCACATCGACTATCACCAGTATATGCCTATGTCTATTAGTTGGTATAGGACAGCTATGTAGATATAGGTGATGACTTTTGCCTTGTGTTATTATATGTTGATTGAACATTCTGAACCTGGGGCGGTGGGGGCATGCATATCCTCAACTAGGTATTTGGTTTTTCAAAATAGCAATTTACTCGCATTGTTATTAACATTGTTATTCTTATTGATGTTGTCATTGTTATGGTCATTATTATGGCTAGTTTATGACAGATTGGTCATTGATTCGGTATTGAGATTTTAGGTATGTTTTCGGCCTCTTCTATCTTACTATTGCATTATTTTGCATGTTTATTTCATGTTTAGATATATGCTTTAGAAACTCTGAGTATATTAGTACTAAATCCTGATAGGATTATAATGAGGCCTTAAAATGAAGACATAACTATTTAGGTTATGCTTCGTGTTGACCTTATATACATACACACACACATATATATATGTAGCTATGGTATTATCGTATATCCCTTTCTTTATTTGTTCATATTGTATATTCATTCTTTGGCCTTGTATTCTGCTATATAATCTTCTTTCATCCTTTATTTGTATATTGGCTAGGGATACACGGTATAGTGTTGAGATTTCTAAGTATGCCCAGAATAGGATAGTTCATCCTTGATATTTTCTTAGCCTTAATATGTAAGTCTCTTGAATATGAATAGGATACTTTATCCTCATTAGCTCGTTGGTTTTCTCATATAGTTGTTGAATATTAAGTGTAGTTTCTATTCTGTTTATATGTTATATATATCTACTTTATATTTGGAGCTTAGTTGTCAGAGGCCTACTGAGTACCATTTGTTCGGTATTCATACTATAATTATGTAGCTTGCATATCATAGTACAGGTTATTGTTGTTGATGTGTGCATTGTGCGGAGCAGCCATGGTCAAAGACTTAGAGTGAGCTCCTGATGTTTGGAGTATTACTTATCTTTCTCTAATGTAGTAGACTAGTCTCTATGCTTTATTCGGAGACAAGTTATATTAGTGTATACATTTGTACCTCACCTTGGATTCTTATTATGTTGAAGCTCTTGTACTGATCCCACCAAGTTTTGAAATTCATTTATGTATTTGATCTTTTGTTACATCTATTTTGCATTCCTTTCTATATATATTAGGTAGTCTGTTACTAGCCATTCTATAATACCGGTTTGGCTTGCCTACTGGTGGATTATAATAGGCGCAATCATGAATTGAGAAATTGGGTTGTGACATTCACACAACTAAATTGGACTTCTAAGTTCCTTTAAGAAATTTAAAACCAACGCTATCCAAAACCATATTTATATGCATTTATCCTTTAATTCAATGCAATGGCTTCAAAATGGGTTAAACCATTCGATTAACCATTTTTAAAATCAAGATTATAAAGTGGGCTGAGGTTAACGCCAATTTCAAGCCAAAATTCATCTAATTTGGGGAAAACCATGTATCCCATTCCATTCATTTAAACAATGCACCAATTCAGTCTCAAAAACATCAATTTTACACACCAATAACTACCACTTTGGGGTTTCACTTTCACCTTTTCTCCTATTTTCAAACTCCTTAGTCAATTTATTTTTTTTAACTAAAGTGATTAGGAGCTTTGGTCAATCAAATAAGAGATTAGGCTACTTATGAGTCTACCAAAGAACAAGCTAAAGGCTCAATGGGGCTAATACTATGCACAAGAGTAGGTCAAGAAAAGGTATGAAAAATGGTTGTCAAAGAAATGCCTAAATCATCTCTTAAACCCACACTATTTATTTCATTTTGGACACACACCAGGCAAGTTCTAGCACCAATTGCAATAAGGAATATACAAATAATCTCACACACACATTGCACATGCTTAACGCAAATAGGATTATTATAGATTCTTAACTAAACAATCATATAAATTCAAATTAAGCCAACAATCACAACAAGATTCATAAACTAGAGCCTAGGTATCTCATAAGTAATGATTCATCATATGCTTATAATGTCATGTAGCCCACTAGAACACTTACATTCAAATTCACTAACGAGGATTTTCACTTGTTAAAGCTTACACATGACTGATTTTCTCTTAAAACGGTCTCCATCCATCCATCATCAAGAAAAATACCTAACTAAGACTAAAGAAAACAAACATATACCGGAAACAAAATGATTAATCCCATCAAAGAAGTGTACTAAGGAGAAGGCATTATTTTTCTACAAAACACATGGTAAGAAAGTTGCAAATACAACCAAGAGCACTTTTACCAGCCACCCCATACTTAAGTAATGCACTGTCCCCAGTGCATCAAAGAGTAAAGAACATAGCTAGTGGTACTCTTCTTTCACATCATGGGTCATACCACCCTCATTGGAATCATCCTCGTGATAGTCCTTACTAGAATCGGCTCTATGTCTGAATCCACTAGCCGCCTATCCTCATCAGTCAGCACATCGTCATCCACTACACATGGCTCTTGCATGTTCATTTAGTAGGTAATCATAATCCAACGGACATATCTCCCCAGCAGTAGGTACACGGGCAACACTCATCATGGTGAGCTTAGTTATGCCATATAAATAGCGGGAGAATCTTTCATCCCATGTATGTCTTTCAGCAGTACTGAGAGCTGGACCTTGGCTTGTTTCTGAATCCTTAACCTTCATGAGGTCCACTCACTTTGGGTTCTGTTCCTTCTTATGATTAGCTAGCTCTTCCTTAATCCTATTCTTTTTCAAGATTTTGGTCAGCAAGCCTCTAAAATTGAATCTTGTCTTTTTGTGTACCCTGGCTTTGCGCATAGAAGCGTGTATCACTGCACTAACATTTATAGGGATGTCAATAATATGAACAAAAACTATACATACCCGATCATGAGTGATTTTGGTGAATTGTGTTGCCAAAATTAGACAAGCATTGACTATCCTCAACCAAATACACGTTTCCTAATTCAGGAAAGAGTAAGAAAAGTGTTGTTGTAACCTTTGCCTTCTTGATAGGTCCACCTAGCCATGGAATGTGATCTGTACAATGTATGTCCAATAGCTCTTTAAGGAGTCCTTCTATACAGTTCCTTCAGACTGAAGTGGTCTACCTCTGGACTACCAAGGTATGAGTTTAATAACTCAGCTGTCAGATTTATGATTTGCCCTCGAATATTAACCTCATTCCCTAAGGAATTGGGAAACTAATTTGCATATAGCTCTCAAACCTAATCCAGGTTGAATTCACCCATGTCTTCAAAGATGAAGTCGAGTTTTAGTTGAGTGATCCTGGCTAAAATACGAGGGCAGTGTTTCTCTAAACTCTCTCTATTAATGATCTCCAATAGTAAGCGATGATATGATTTATTGTCCATGTACAAATAAACACCTTCCAGTACAACCCATTTGATTCCAAAAGTGCACCGGGGCCCTTGAAGTATCGATAAGGAAGCTCGGTTAGCTTCAAAAGATTTTCCAGTACATGACCTGTTCTACCCCTTGTGAGATGTAGATACTATTTCCTTATGCTTACTTTGGGAGCCATTTTTCTTGTATTCATCATAACATCCATGTTAGCCACACATAATAAAAATAACTATAATTAAGGTGAGGGAGGTGAAATGACCACCCCACACTTAATTTGTTAGCATAAACCAATTAAGTGTTATTATCGGGTACTCAGACTTCGCCAACATACACTTTGACATGGCATACCACATCATTCATAATATCATTCACACATCACTAGTGGGTTCCCTTTAATCCTTCCCTAATTCATAATTTTACTCAACAGATCCCATAAATTTCACAATAATTTACAATTCAAATTAGCCCATGTCATAACACAAAATTGTTGTACAAAATCAGTCCAATAATACCCCCAATTCCACCAATTTGTTTCAATGAAACCATTATTCTACAATATCATGCCCTCAAGCTTCAACAAATTAATACACATAACACACCATTACTTACAAACAAATTTATCAACACCATGTTCAAAGGAAAATTGAGATGTGAAATAATAGCCACAATACTAAACTATGTTAGTCATGAACAATTTAATCACACCCAAAAGCTTAAAGAACTACAACAATGGTGTTCATCTTCCCAAGATGTCTAAGAATTTAATTTAACATAGCCATGGAAATAACTCAACCACAATCCATAAGAATTTAAATAAAAGATACAGAATAAAGTTATAACAACAAAAGATTAAGAAAAGAAAACTCATCTTAATGAGAAAAGATTGAAGAAAGAAAGTGGAAAGTTCTTGAGTTTTGGATGTTTTGAAGAAGCTTCTAAGACAAAGGTTATGTTGAGAGACATGGATTTCGTGGTAAAATAAGAGAGAATTGGGGATTTAGGGTGTTGGGATTATTTATAGAAGGAGAATACGGGTCGGGTTGACCTAATTTAACTTCTAGGGTTTTGTTGGAATTTAGTGGGTAAGCATCACATTCCCCATCGCACACATGTTGCTAGGCGCTGCATGACTCATCGCATGCTTGGATTTGTGTTTCGCATTCCACATCACCTAGGTAAGGCAGTGGAGTTAGGTGATTCCTAGGCACCGCATTACCCATCGCATACTTGGCTTTGTGCGTCGCATTCCCCATCACACATCTGTGCTTAGGAGCCGCACGTTCAATCACCTAGATGAGGTAGTAAGGTTAGGTGATGGAAAGGCATCGTATTCCCCATCGTACAGCTTTACTTGGGCACTGCACTACCTATCGCCTAGGTGAGGCAGTGAAGTTAGGCAATGGCAAGGCGTCGCATGCCCCATAGCACACTTGTGCTTGGGCGCCACACGACCTATCGCCTAGATGACACAAGCTTGATTTTCTTTTGGACACCTTAGGCAGTGTTGGATTGCCATCGAGGTGTGATATGGACCAAATTCAAGACCTTATTTTTGCAACACGAACATAGCTCAAGACTAACATTTTACACAGCAACTTACCTGTAAAGTTTCTATTACTCCAAAAGTTACCACCTTTCATGTAACTCACTTATAAACTGAATTTTGTACCTATCACCTCCTTCGTACTTCATAAAACTACAATTAATCAAAAACATAAAAATGATTAGAAGAGTGGGTTGCCTCCCACCAACCACAGTAATTTTGGTCATAGCTCAACTCTTATTTATTTATTTTTGTTTTTATGATATTTATATAGTTTTTCATACTATAAAATCAAACTAAAATCATGATAAAATTAGAATAAAAATCATGGATTGCCTCCCATGCAGCTCCTGATTTAATGTTACGGCACGACTCGATTATCTTGACTACTCAAAATTTATCAAGATACATCATTGATGCCATTTTTACATCACTTGTTGGACCAAGGTAATGCTTAATCCACTGTCCATTGACATTGAATACACTCCTATCTTTGCTTTTGAGTTCTACCACACCTGATAGAAACACCTGACTTCAAGTTGCCAGGAAAAAGCTTGAGTCGAGAATTAAAAGTAGTACCTAATCACCTACTTGAAAGTCCCACTTTTCAATTCTTCGATCATAATACTTCTTGATTCGTTCCTTGTATAGATCAGCTCTCTCGTAAGCATGGAGCCGGAACTCGTCTACCTTATTTAGCTGATCTAGCATCAATTCAATTGCCTCTTTTTAATTCACATTTAATCTCTAGAGTGCCCATAACGCTTTATGTTCCAGTTCAACTGGAAAATGACAAGCTTTCCCCAAAATAAGATGATAAGGCGACATTTCTATTAGCATTTTGAAGGCTGTCCTGTAAGCCCAAAGAGCATCATCTAGTTTCTTTGACCAATCATATTTGTTTGCATTTACAGTCTTGGCTAGAATAAACTTGATATCTCTGTTCGATACCTCCACTTGCCCACTAGTTTATGGGTAATAAGTAGTGGCTACCTTATGTTGTTACACCCCATACTTCAAAAATGCAGCTTGAAACGTCTTGTTACAGAAGTGCGACCCTTCCTTACTTATGATAGTTCTCGGAACACCAAAACGTGAAAAGATATTCTTTCTAAAAAGTTTTACTACTTTTTTACCTTTATTATCTGCCAAAGCGACAACTTCAACCCACTTAGACACGTAGTCCACAGCAACCAAAATATATTTGTGACTACAAGAACTCACAAATGGTCCTATAAAGTCAACGCCCCAAATGTCAAATAGTTCCACCTCTTACATTTTAGACATAGGAATTTTATGATGCCTAGAGATCGAACCCTATTGTTGGCATTGATCACACTTCTTCACAAATTTGTAAGCATCTTTATGGACTGGAGGCAAATAGTATCCACTTTGCAAACTTTTCCTTGCAGTACGATCACCTGCATGGTGTCCCCTAACTGGGTAAGAATGATAAGCCTCTAGGATACCCTGCATCTCTACCTCTATTACACATTTTCTGATGATATTATCAGCACAATTCTAAACAAATAAGGTTCATCCCAAAAATACCTAGTGACATCATGCAGAAACTTGTTTTTCTAATAAAACGATAGGTTTTCTGGGATGATATCACTGACCACAAAGTTGGCAAAGTCTACATACCATGGAACCAAATCAAGAGTAACTGCTAGAATTTGCTTATCTGGGAAATAATCATCAACTTCCTGCTTCACCATATTCATTTGATCATTTTCTAACCTGGACAAATGATCAACGACTTAATTTTCACATCCCCTTCGATCTTTGACTTTAAAGTCAAACTCCTAAAGTAATAGCACCCATCTTATGAGTCTTGGCTTGGCATCTTTCTTTTTTATTAGATATCTCAATGTTGTGTGGTCAGTGTGAACTACTATCTTAATTCACAAAAGATATGCCCAAAATTTCTCAAACGCATACACAACAGCTAGAAGTTCTTGTTCTGTATCGTGTAATTCTTTTGTACCCTATTTAAAGCCTTACTAGCATAATAAATAGGGTGAAATAGCTTTTTTTTCATTTTCCCCAAAACAGCTCCGAGTGCAACCCTACTTTCATCGTACATCACTTCAAATGGCTTAGAATAGTCTGGAGTAATGATGATAGCTACAGCAACCAAATTTTCTTTAAGGCATTGGAACGCCTTCACACAGTCATCATCAAACAAAAACTTGATCTCTTTTTCCAACAACTTGCAAAATGGGTTTGCAATTTTAGAAAAAATCTTTAATGAACCTTCGATGGAAACTTGCATGGCCAAGGAAACTACGAACTCCTTTAACTGAAATAGGAGGAGGTAGTTTTTCAATGACTTCAATCTTAGCTCTATCAACCTCAATTCCTTTTGCTGAAATTCTGCGTCCCAACACTATGACCTCCCTCACTATAAAGTGGCATTTCTCCTAGTTTAGAACAAGATTAAATTCCTCACACCGTTGCAATGCCTTGCTTAAATTCACCAAGCACAAGTCAAATGAGTCACCTACCATGGAAAAATCATCCATGAATACCTCCAAAGTATCCTCCACCATGTCTGAGAAGATAGATATCATATACCTTTGAAACTTAGCCTGTGCATTACATAATACAAATAGCATTCTCTTGAATGAGAAGGTTCCATAGGGGCACATGAACATCATTTTTTCTTGGTCCTCAGGTGCAATCGATATTTGATTGTAGCCAGAGTATCCATTGAAAAAGCAGTACCAATCTCTTCCTGCCAACTGATCAAGCATTTGATCCATGAAAGTCATTGGAAAATGATCTTTCAATATACATGAATTCAACAACCTGTAGTCCATACATACCCACCAACCAGTCATAGATCTAAGTGGAATTAGCTCATTCCTCTTATTTGCTACAATTGGTATGCCTCCTTTTCTAGGAACGCACTACATAGGGCTTACCTACTTACTATCAAAGATTGGGTAAACCACCCAGTATCAAGCCACTTTATTATCTCCTTCTTTATTACTTCTTACATTGGTGGATTCAACCTGTCCTGGTGCTCAATAGTAGGCATGCATTCCTCTTTCAACTGAATCCTATGTAGCTTTCTAGAGCAGAGATCTAACAACGTATAGATGCTAAGTGAAATTCCTATGATGTCGGCAATTGTACACCCAATGTCCCTTTTGCAATGCCTCAAAATCGAAATAAGAGCCTTAACTTGTTACTTCATCAGATCCATTGCAATAATAATCAGTAAAGTGTTTCTATCTCCCAGAAATGCTTAATGCAAATGGATGGACATCTCTTTTAGTTCCAACTCAGGTGGATCTTCAATAAATGGCTTGGAAGGTAGTGTTGGATGATTCTTTAAGTCCAAACCTAGCTTTTTGGGAGCATACAACTCCATTCCGGTCAATGCACAAACAATCTCCTCATACTCATCAATCCCTTAACTATCAAAATTCATTAACACTGCAGCTAATGTCTCCATAGCAAACCTTTTCTCAATTGTTACTTCTCACTCATCTTCATAAAACACATCAATAACTGAAACAACATTCATCTCCTTCTATTGCTTCATAGATTAGCATGTATCAAAACTGACCTCTTCGTCATTGATACTGAATTTTAGCTCATTGAACTCGAAATCAATTAGTACTTTCCCAGTTGCTAGAAATATTTTACCCAAGATTATGGGTACTTCTAAATTCATATCACAATCTAAGATTACAAAATCCACTGGTAATATAAAGCTAGCCACTTTAATAAGAATATCATAAAGAATTCCCACCGATCTTTTTATTGACCTATTAGCCATCAGAAGTCACATATTAGTAGGCGTAGGATCTCCTAAACCTAACTATTTAAAAATTGCCAACATCATAAGGTTAATTCTTGCTCCAATATCATAAAGGGCTTTTACAAATTAAAATGATTTTATCGTACACAGTACAGTAAATACTCCTAGATTAGCTTTTTTTGCATAAGTGTTGCATAGAAATAGCGCTACAATGATGAAAATTATCCACTAGTTCATAGCTCACTGTTATTTTCTTTGTCACAAGGTTTTTCAAAATTTAGCATATCCCGATATCTGCTCTAGAGCCTCAACTAAGAGCACATTCACTGTCAACTACTTTAACATAGCCATGAATTTGTTAAACTTAGTCTCATCTGCCTTCTTCTGCAATCTAAGTGGAAATGGAGAAGGTAGTATTGGTATTCTTATTGCAGTATCCTTTACCTCATTTTCCTTGTCTTTCTCAATATCATCAGCTTACTTCTGCTTAGATTAATCTTCCTCATTTTCTATCTTTTTAAACTCCACTGGATGTTCTTCATCTACTTGCCTTTCTAATTCCATTGTATCCTCTGAAATAGTATTTCTCAAACAAGGACTAGGCAATATTTACCACTTCTAGTAGTAATAGACATGCACGAATTATCATTCCTGAGGTTCTAAATTATATCATTTAGCAATGTCCCACTCTTCCTTTGATTGAATATTGCCGACAATTGAGTCATATATTGCTCTAATTTCTTAATAGATGTGGAATACGAGTAAACTAATTATCTCATCATTGATAAGTTACCTTTCATCTCCCTGACTCCAACATCTATTGATTTCACTCCTTTAAAAAATTTGGTCATCATATGCTCCATCGATATCTTACTAGAACTAGTCACGATAGTGTCATGACTCCCAGGTGGTACATACAAACCACTCTTATCAGTCTTGTTCTTCTATCTACCTTGGTCATGATCTCTATAACTAGCCTTGTCGTAGTAATTCCGACCTTGATTTCCTTGGCTATTGCCTTAGAAACCCCCTATTTATTCAAATAGTTTGCCTCCTCCTTGGAATCGGATTCAGCTTCCCTGCTATGTGACCCCATAGCTTTTACATTTTCTACCTTTCCTGATAGTAGACATTTTATGAGTAAATCTATTTGTGTCCTTTTGTGAGCCATGTCCTTATCACGCTCTTCTTTTCTCCTAAGCTCATTTGCCGATATTCTACTAGACCCAGTATTGCTTGATACCTCAGAATCTCTGGTATGCCAAGCTCCACTTGTCTTAATCATTCTTTTTAACATCTCCACGGCCTCAGTAAAAGTAAGCTCTATAAAGCTCCTTTAGCAACATTATCTATAATTAGTTTTGTAATTGAATTCAAAGCCCTATAGAATATTTTCATAAAATCCTCATCGGTCATTTTATGATTTGGGTACTGATTCAACTTCTTTTTGAACCTCACCCATGTTTCATGCAAAGATTTAATAGGTAGTTTCCTAAATTTACTAATCTCATCCCTCAACTGTAACATTCTGGAAAGCGGAAAGAACCTTTCTAGGAAAGCATCTTTCAGTTGCCTCCAGTTTGTTATAGAATTAGGTGCTAACTCATTCATCCACAGTGTTGTCTCTCCAGACAGAGACAGTGGAAATAACCTCAGACGAATGGCATTCTTTCCTACTCCAGGATTATCAAATGACTTACAATTATTGCTGAAATTCACCAAATACAGATTCAGATTATCACCAGGTAATCCACCAAAGAGTCTTTTTAAGTTGAGTAGCTGGATCATAGTGCTGGTGATATTAAATTTCATCCCAGGAGCTAGTGGTGGTAGAATTATTTCTTATTTAGATCCAACTCCATCTAAATTAGCATCATCGTCATCATCTAGGACAAAATGCACAGCAGGTTGTTGGTGTATCCTACTTCTTGCCTGTTGATTCTAATTTACTGGTATAATATTTTTAGCATGTCACCTATTTACAGGATCAACCAATTCATCATCAGCTAAATCCTCATTGTCTGCATTGGGTACATATCCTGGTAAACCAGCATTCTATTGGTTAACTTGAGCATAGCCAATGTAGCCAGTCGAGCAACCTCTTATTGTTCAGATATGCTTTCTATCCTTTGCGGTTCTGGGTTGTTAGGTAATAATAGTCCTCCTAATCATTGAGTTTGTTACATGCACAATAACTAGCTTGCAAATATCAAAAACAACAAATAAAGGTAAAATTAGGAAACTTAACTAAAAGTAAATTAACACAAATTTACTTAATTGACAATTATATTCCCCGGCAATGGTGCCAAAATTTGATATGCCTAAATTACACGACTCTTGTGAGAGAGTAAGTGGTCCTTGTCAAATATATAACCCAACTAGGTTGGGGTCGAATCCCATAGGGAATATGGTGCTAATTAAGTCATATGAAGCTTAATTGACTTTTAATCATTTGTTTCCACAAAACAAAATGGGGGGGGGGGTGATTTAAATCATAAGTTAATAGTTTTAGCTTGAGAGTGATGCAACACGTTTAGCAATGTTTGAATATAGAGAGAGATAGTAAGCTAGAGTTATGTTCACCTTGTAGTTTCTATACATTCTAACTATTGATTTTATAAATTCATACATGCATCATACTTATAGAGAAGCGTATCCAAAAGTTTAATCCAATCATTTCTCAACCTTCAAGGATTAATTCACTTTAGTTCTTTAGACCCAAAAGTGTTTACAATTATTATACGAAATCTCCAAGTTGTTAATCCACTTAAGGCATTAACTTATAAAATAGAGGTTGAAAACTCTATCTTCTTGTCACTACTCTCTTTTCCTAACAACAAACTCTCTATCTAAGCAAGTTATGTTTTATGACACACTCTCTATGTTTGTAACCAAGAGAATTCAAGATAATCGAAGAAAATAAGACATAAGAAAATTAATGCATAACGAATTAAAAATCCATAGTAATAGATTGTATACTACAAGGATTCCATAACCCTAACTAAGGAATTTAGCTACTCAGGATTACAAAAAAATCAAATAAGTCACGTTAATCATACCAAACGTCAAAGAAAAATTATCTTGGTATAGTTGCACGTTAACCACATAAATCCTCTCTCTCTCTATTTTTAGCCACCACTCTCAATTCAAAAGTACAAAATAATACGTGAATGATCAGCTTGGGCTATTTTCAATAAATTTTCTATCTAATTGCTCTTTAAGTTCCTAGACTTTATTTAAATGACTAAATAGCCTTGGGACATAGTTTATGGCACCATATTACATCCAAACTGTTACTTTTCTGGTGTCCTCTGTTATCCGCATTCCTTGATTTGTTATGTCTCTATCTACTTTATTTACACCTGAAATCATATTAATCATATAGGTTAGCCCAATTACATAAAAAGTAGCATAAGAACATAAGAATCCAGTCATTTTGCATTCAAAACTTAGTTAAAAGATGGATAAATTATGGTGCTTAGGCATATAGATAAACCTAAGATCAATATGATGATGATGTGATGATGCCGGCATGGTCGGAGGATATTATAATGATGTGATGATTCCCAACTAGGTTGGAGGATATTATGTGTAATACCCCGTAAAGTCCTATTTCAGTTTGAGCCTTAGCGCGTCGCGGAGCCAACCAAAATGGCACCTTAGCGCGTCGCCCAAATCTGACAGTCGGGTGAGGAGTTAGAGCCATTTTAGTGAGACAGTGTGTCACCTGGCACCTTAGTGCATCGCAGAGCTAAATAAAATGGTAATCTTCAAAATCCAGTGATCCTCCATGATTATGGCGCGTCAAACCATAGCTTAATTTCAAAATTGTCAATTTCTAGTGGACCTCCATGATTCCTCTGTGTCGCGATAAAGTTCCAGTTTGCAACCAAGTTGGCAAAATGATCCCCACCGCATTGCGCCGTCCTTTAATTTCCCAATTGTCAAAATTTAGTGAAGGTCTGCGATTATGGTGTGTCCGCAAGGACCAAAAATCGGGCTCTAGTCTAGAATTTTCTCAAAGGTATTCTAGACTTTTCCCTTTTTCCCAACCTCTATATATACCCAACCAAGGGACCTCAGCATTATTTTTCACTTCCATTCCAAAAAAAATTAGGGTTTTCCAAAACCAAATCCCCCTTCCTTCTCTAAGCAAAAATCAAGGGAAATCAAGAAAATCTTCCAAAGGCTTTCAAGAAAAGAGTTTCTCCAAGATATGTAGATTTTGATTCTTGGGTCCCTTTCATCCAAGAAGCTCAATTACCCTTTTCTAAATCTCAAAGATTTATGTTTATGAATTTTTAATGATTCTTGTGAGTTGAAATTGATGTTCTTGCTATGATTGAGTTATGATTTATGTTTGGGTACAAGATTATCAAGCCTTGTCCTTAGTATGTGGTATTTGTATGGTAAATGGATTATGTACTTGTTGATGATGTTGATTGATCTCCAAGATGGAATATATATGTGGGTTTTATGAATCTATGATGATACATGAGTTGGAAACAAGTAAATGTGGTTGTTCATGATGAGTAGTTGGGTTATTATACCTATGCATAAGTTGTGTATGTAGGGTGTTTGATAAAATGTCTGAGAGACTAGAAATTATGTATTGTAGTTAAATTGTGACCTAAATGACACATGTATGCTACACCCTTATGAAAATAATGAATTTTATGATATTGTTATATGTTATGGTGGTTGATGAAATATTCATGAAGCTAGGTCGATGGATGTATAGCATGTTGTTATATGTGTTCCTCTCCATGTATAAGACTTGAGAACTATGTGTACCATGAAATCCCCAATTAGGTGTGAGCCCGTGCATGTCTAGTGTTTGTTGAAAGACCTTGTTGAATGGAGTAGGATCCATTAGCATGTTTCTCCTGCGCTATTATATGTTTATGATCCCTAAATACTCAAAGTGATGTCTTATTGATTGTGAGGATGAACATATGATATGATTCCTAAATTCTTGAAGAGATGCTTTAATGATAATGATGATGAATATATGACTGTGATGATGAATGAATGGTTGTAATAATGGAGGAATGATTATACTTTATTTTAAGTTATCGAGTCTTGAGGGTATTTATAACCAAAAATTTAACTGTTGTCTAGAGCCCGTATCAGTTTCACGATAATTCCAGTCGAGCCATGATTCTCAGAACTCAGTGAACTATAGAACTCTATATCCTCAAACAATTGTAGAACTTAAGAAAGCTCAGTAATCTCAGTAATCTCTGTAATATCCAGATCGCTAGTAATCTAGCCTCAGACTTGTAATCAACTCAGATCTAATAGTATGCAAGTATTCAATTCTAATCTCAGAAGTGACCGAATAATCTATTCAAGATCTGTATCATTAGTCAGATACCGTAATTCAATACCATTTCTATCAGATATAGAACTAAGTAATCTCAGCGTAACTCAGTCAGATCTTTTGAGGAACATGATCTGTATCAGATTCAGTTCAGTTGTGTTCAATTGAGAATTTAATTCTGAGTCTTTCAGTTGGGAGTAGAAACTAGCACCGAGCGAGAGAGGGGATAGCGGCTCCTTTCGTCAGAGAGAGAGAGGTTGAAGTCATTAGTAGCAATCCCTAACCTCCAAAACTATGTAGCTAGCGCAGGATACAGGAGTCACCATCAGAAAAGGCTGTCACCTCCAGAGAAAGAGTATTTGACTATTATATTGCCTTAGGTCAACTTTCTGCTAAGGGTCATCCATCAGAGAGGATTGACCAGAGAGAAGAGATAATGTCTTTACCCATGGCACGGTATTGGTACCCTCCCAACTGGGGGTAGAGGTTGGACCACACCTGTGGTAGGTCGTGGTATGTCGGTTAAGTGACTACTTCCCACAATTACAGTTTCAGTACTTCAGAAATCAGGACTGTGTAGTATAGTTGTCTATCTTAGTGAGGAACTCAGATAGTTCTATTGATTCATGGACCATCCCATCAGATAGGCTTGGTCTCATATACAATTATTTGATATTATATTCAGAGATATGCCGTCAGATAGGCTTGATTCACAGTCTCAGATTTTATTGAGTATCCTTGTTGTCAGATTTAGATATATTCATATTTTTTATCATTGATAATATATTTTGGAATCATCCGTTAGAGAGGTTGATTTCAAATCCTGTCAGTCGAAAGTAGTACAGCTCAAAATTTAGTCCTTGATGTAAGTACATCCAGATCCTCAGTTATCATTAACAGATGAATCAGTGATTCAGTATCTCAGTGTCAGTAGTGAGTTTAGTCTGCATTAAAGTGGTATCCGAGATTCAGTATCTAGAGTTGTGATGATTGTGATTATGGTCTGTGCATTCATGTATGTGTTCTCATATAACATTTTCATGATTATCCAGTTTAGATATTGTGCACGCATGAGCCTTTGCATTTAGCCTTACCCCGTCTACATACTCAGTACATCCTTGTACTGATGTATTTGTGCTATGGTTTTTTATTTGGCACCATAGGTTCAGAGGCACAGGATCCAGAGTATCCTTAGCAGTTCAGTCCCAGTCAACAGCAGTAGTCATAGCAGTGAGTCCTCTTCTTTTGAGGACGAGTTTTAGTTTATTATTATTTACATCAGATTTTTGTTATTTTCAGTTGACGGAGTTAGTTGGGGACTTGTCCCATCAACTCCACAGTTCAGACAGTTTAGAGGCTTTTCAGACAAATGACAGATGTATTAGTATTCAGTTTTCAGTTTTGAGTATGTATATATGTGTTGAACCTTATGGCCAGTTTCTACATTTATTTCAGATATTATGCAGTGTACAGGTACAGATATCAGTAAAGGGTTAGCTTGTGGTCCTTTAGATCCATAAGCACCGTGTGACGTCTCAGGATGGGATCTCGGGTCATTATATTATGATAATATGATGAT
>NC_061121.1:121433260-121442223 GCF_002878395.1 Capsicum annuum | reverse complement strand
GTCTCAGGATGGGATCTCGGGTCATTATATTATGATAATATGATGATGCTTGATAAGGACGGAGGATGTTATGATGATGATATTGATACCCGGCAAGGCCAAAGGATGATTACATTGATGGTGTACCTTGCATTCATTATTGCATGCACATCGGCTATCACCAGTATATGTCTATGTCTATCAGTTGGTATAGGATAGCTTCATAGATATGGGTGATGACTTTTGCCTTGTGTTATTGTATACTGATTGAATCTTATGAGCTTGGGGCGGTGGGGGCACGTATAGCCTCTACAAGATATTTGGTTGATCGAAATAGTGAGTTACTTGCGTTGTTATTGACATTGTTATTCTTATTGATATTATCATTGTTATGGTCATTATTATAGCTAGTTTATGATAAATTTATCATTGATTCGATATTGAGATTTGAGGTATGTTTTTGATCTCTTCTATCTTACGATTGCATTAATATGCATGTTTATTTCATGGATTAGAAACCTTGAGTATAATAGTACTAAATCCTAATAGGATTATAATAAGGCCTTAAATTAAAGACATAATTGTTTAGGTTATGCTTTGAGTTGACCTTATATGTATGTATATATATATATATATGTATGTATGTATATATATGTGTGTGCTTGTAGCAATAGTATTACCGTATATCCCTTCCTTCATTTGTTCATATTGTATACTCATTCTTTGGCCTTGTATTTTGCTATATAATCTTCTTTTGTCCTTTATTTATATATTGGTCAGGGATACACGATATAGTGTTGAGATTTCTAAGTATCTCTAGAATAGGGCAGTTCATCCTTGATATTTTCTTAGCCTTAGTATGTTAGTCTCGTGAATATAAATAGGATAGTTATCCTCATTAGCTCGTTGGCTATCTTATATTATTGTTGAACATTAAGTGTAGTTTCTAATATGTTTATATGTTATATGTATCTACTTTATCTTTAGAGCTCAGTTGTCAGTCGCCTACTGAGTACCATTTGTTTGGTATTCATACTACACTTCTGTAGCCTGTAGATCATAGTACGGGTTATTGTTGTTGATGTGTGCATCGTGTGGATCAACCATGGTTCGGAGACTTAGAGTGAGCTCCTGATGTTTGGAGTATTACTTTTCTTTCTCTTATGTATTATACTAGTCTCTATATTGTATCTGGAGATAAATTATATCAGTGTATTCATTTGTTCCTCACTTTGGATTCTTGTTATGTAGAAGCTTTTATACTGATACCACCAGGTTTTGGAATTCATTTATGTATTTGATCTTTTGTTACATCTATTTTGCATTCTTTTCTATATATATTAGGTAGTCTGTTACTAGCCATTCTGGACTACAGGTTTGGCTTGCCTACTAGTGGGTTATAATAGGCGCCATCATGAACTGAAAGATTAGGTTGTGACATTCACACAACTAAATTGGACTCCTAAGTTCCATTAAGAAATTTAAAACCAAGGTCATCCAAAACTATCTTCATATGCATTTATCCTTTAATGAAATGCAATGGGTTCGAAACAAATTAAACTATTTGATTAATCATATTAAAATCAAGATTATACAGTGGGTTGAGATTAATGCCAATTTCAAGTCAAAATTCATCCAATTTGGGGAAACCCATGTACCTCATTCCATTCATTTAAGCAATGCACCAATTCAGTCTCAAAAATATCAATTTAAAGCATGAATAATCAATTTAAAATATGGGACAAGTAATTCAATCAATAATAACCAAAATTCCTCAACTCAATTTCAAAACGCACAATAAAATCACATGAAAATTCATTCAAATTATGCCACAATGTAAAATTAAAGTTTAGGAAATAGAAACTTGCTTGAAATACATAAGAAATTAAATTCAATTCAAAGTTTGGAGCCTGGATGATGAATTCTCTGTAAAACCCTTGAAGTTTCTTGGATTTTGAGTTTAATAGATAATGAGGGTGTTTTGATCTTTGAAAACTGAAGGAAATGGAGTTATTTTATGTTATAAGGTCGTACAATGGGTAAAAATACCAAAAGCCCCTCACCCCAAGTAAAAAAATAAGAACTGAATGAAATTAAAACATCAGCACACCATTATCGCGGAGGGTAGCCTTCATGCCACGATAATATCGCAGAGGATAACCTCCGTGACACGGCCTTATTACGGAGCCTTACTGCCTCGAGGTCCCAAATGACCCCGAACCCCTTCCAAAAAATTCAAAACCTTCCGAAAACACCCTTTTAACATCCCTAAATATAATTCAAGTCAAAAAATAACACTACGCACGCGAGAGATATTAAGAGATTTTACAAAACATAATATAATTTTAATCTACAAAATTAATTTTTGTTGTCAAATGTCAAGTAGCTAGTTCTCAAGATGACACTTGACATAATTATATTAGTAAAGAAATCAATTTTTCAGTTTTTATTTTTTATTAGCTCCAAAATAATCATATTTTTACATATTTCTTGCACTTTTTTTATTAATCATGTATGCTTATAGACCTCAAATCTGATTTGGGCCATCCAATTTAGATTTGGTTTGTGTACAGCTTTTTTAATTTATTAATAAAAGCATCTCTAGGCACATTTAATTATTTTTTTTTGAAAAAAAAAGTCTAGCATGAGGTTATGTCAAGTGACATCTTAAGAACTAGAAATTTACAACAAAATATATTTTATAGATTATTTGATTAATTCATATTTATTCCATATCTATAATATAATAAAAAAAACGAAAATAGTCTAGCATGAGGTTATGCCAAGTTGCATCTTGAGAAGTAGAAATTTACAACAAAACCTATTTTGTAGATTATTATTATTATTATGAATTCATATTTATTTTTTATCTATCTATATATATATAATCTATATATATAATAAAGGAGAATAGTCTAACATGAAGTTATGTCAACTGGCATCTTGAGAACTAGCAATTAACAACAAAACCTATTTTGTAGATTATTATTTAATTCATATATATTCCATATTTATTTCATATGTGTATATATATAATAAATGAGAATAGTGTAGCATGATGTTATGCCAAGTGGCATCTTGAGAACTAGCAATTTACAACAAAACCTATTTTGTAGATTATTATTATTAATTTATATATATATATATATATATATATATATATATATATATATATATAGCCTCTTACAACAAAAATAAATTTTGTATATTATTAATTAATTCTTATTTATTCCATGTTTATTTCAATTTTGGTAAAAGAACGACTAAGTTTTATCAAAGTCATTTTGAAATAAAAAATATTATGAAAAAGATGTCATTTCTTAAAATCTATAAACAATTAAATTAAATATACAAAAAATAATATTACAAAAGAATAAATATTTAGAATTTCACTACTCTCTCTCTCAATATATATATAAAAAAGAAGAATAATCTAGCCTATAATTATGTCAAGTGTTGTCTTGAGAACTAGCTACTGTAACACCCCGGGAAATTTTTCGTTGAAATTTTATGCGTAAACGTGTTGGGTTCTATCTTCTAGAATGAATTATAAATTTTTCGTGCGGTATGTCTTAGATTATGACCTACCATTACGTATAGTATCGAATAAGCTTTCCAACGATATATGGATCATCCAAAATGGACACCTGAGCGACGAGTTATGAATATTCCGATCGAACCGTGAATAGTAGTAAACAGTAAAACATGCAAGAAAAGGTACTGAGTCTTGGCGTATTTTTGCTCCAATTTTAAATGATCATAACTCCTTGTACATAATGATCTGGTTGATCTACTATATATCAATGGAAATCTCTGCGAGTCCTCTTTCCAATGAAATTGGTTTCATCCAATTTGTCTATCGAAGCAAAAATTTATGGTTGATCTACTTTAGCCTATCAAAACCGAATTTTTGGGACAACTTTAAATGATTATAACTCCTCGTACACAATGATCTGGGTGAGATACTATATATCAATGGAACGATATGAGAGTCCTCTTTCTAACGAAATTGGTTTCATCTAATTTGGATATCGGAGAAAAATGTTATGGTTGATCTACTTCAGACTATCAAAACAGTCCACCAAAGGACAGATTCAAGAATTATTTAATTTTTAGGGGCGTTTTGGTCATTCCCCCACCCAAAATCTGTCCAAACCCTATATTAAAACCTATTAGAAGCATTATATGTTATATTTCATTAAATTCCTTCAAAAAGAAAACCCTAAGCTCCTACATCCAACTTCAAGAACCTCCAAAGTTCACCATTAGTTTTGTAAATTTATTCAAGATTTCAAGTTCCTAGTTCAAGAACTTCAAGAACCATCATTCAAAGGCACGATTAACATCTCAAAAAAGAGTATCGATCTACAGTTCATCATTCGAGGTATGTGGGGTTTTCAACAAGAACTCTCTTTCATTCTTGTGCCCAAAAGTAATTTTCTTTACAAAGGCATGATTTTTTTTTTTGATTTTTACGAATTTGAAGCATGAACCCATATCTTATGATGATTATTATGAAATCTTGATTTTTATGATTTTGAAAGATGAATTTACATGTGTAGAGATATAAAGCATGAATCTTGAACGATATTTATCATGATTTTGATATTTGGGTCGTGAATCCCTATTGGAAATTGTATTTTTTTGAGAAAGTGTGTGTTATAAGCACGTTGATGTTGAATATTTGAGATATTTTGAATGATTTGACCTTTTGGTCTTAATGGAGTTGTTTTGAACTCGAGTGTGAAAGAAATCCACAACGTGGTTGATTTTGATAGATGGGAAGCATGATGGCTCCCGGTGTATATTTATATATTACTAAAATTGTTTTATTGTGGATTGTCTTTGAAATAATCTGAGTTAAGTCCGGGAGAAATCTTTAGCACCGAATGGGAGGTATAAAGCGACCTTACTTATCTAGAACTACGTACCCCCATAGGAGTGAGCCTGAGGTTGATTTATATAGTGATCACTAGTTTGTGTTGATTTGATATCGATAGTCCTACTCTGATGGCAAGGATAGGACGGCTCTCCCCAACGTGGGTTGTATATTGGACTCCATGTAGCTCACATAGTTTATGTCGGTTATAGGATCTCCCAGTGTGTTATTCTTTTGAAAGATTTAAATGATATTTACATTATGAGAATTGATATTCTTGATAAACTGAAAGTGATTGACAAATTATATGATGACTCACATATGTTATTGTACTTATTTCATCCTTTCATGATTATGATGATTTTTTTCGGGCTATGTGAGTCTTTCATACATCCTGCATATTTCTTATAAATATTTATGATGATGATGTTTATACAACTGCATACACCCCTATATACTCGGTTTCTTTCCATGGTATTGACCCATATTTTCAGATGTGGGCTATATTTTCTCAAAATGTCGGTTCAGGTGCTCAGTTCCAAGTTCAACAGTGATTCTTCGAGTACGCTATTCTACATCCTCTGTTGTGGTGAGTCCTCATGTTCTGAGGACGTGATGTCTGATATTGGTTTCACGGAATTGTTTACATTTGATAACTGAGTATAAGTCAGTTGGGGCATGTCTCAATGGCTCCCTGGTTTTATTAATTTTCTTAAAGGCTTATCAGACTAGTATAGATGTTGGGAGTTGACTAATAAGTCGTATTTTATTATCTTTCTAAAATTCTTTTATTCTTAAATGATGATTACTCTGTTGATATTTAAGGGTTATTTATGGAAACCCCGTTGATTTGTGTTGACTGAATGAAAATGGCTCAAAAGGTTAGCTTCGGGCTACTCGTAGCCTCAAGCACCGTGTGACGCTCTGGGACCCATTTTTTGGGGCGTTACAAACTTGGTATCAGAGCCTAAGATTTTAAGGTGTCATAGGGAGTCTGACAAGCCCCGTTAAGTAGAGTCTTGATCATCGGTGTGTAGTGCGCCACATCTATGAGCAAGAGGCTACAAGATGTTTTAGGAAAAAGTGTGATTCTTTCTTTCAGAAGTCTATGATGCTTAAAGTGTCTCTCTCTGCTATTGATTTGTTCTCTCCTCTTTAAGAAATATGCCTCTACATAGAGCAAGAAGAAATAATGATGGTCAGCAACCTCAACCCGCTGACCTATTGAATAAAAACGTGTCTCATGCTGAATTTTGGGCAGCCTTTCAAGTGCTGGCCCAAGCTATTACTATAAATGTTTAGGCCAACTCAGCCTCGGCTCCACAGTATCAGGGAGGTGATTCAGTTGCTTCCAGGATCTGTTACTTCATGCGGATAAATTCACCGAGATTCTATAGGTCCAAGTTTGATGAGGATCCACGGTTGTTTTTAGAGGAGGTATGGAAGATTACTCAGGTGATGCATGTATCTAAGGAACATAGTGTGGATTTGGCTGCCTATAGGTTGAAAGACCTTGCTTATGACTGGGTTGTTGCTTGGAGGAAAGGTAGAGGTAAGGGAGTTATCCCTACAACTTGGCAAGAGTTCCAGGATATATTCCTGGATAAGTTTTTCCCTTTGTAGATGAGGGAGGCAAAGGTGGAAGAGTTTATGAACCAGCGATAGGGCTCTATGACTGTTAGGGAGTACTGTCTAAAGTTCAATTAGTTGGCCAAGTATGCTCCTAACTTAGTGGCTGATAATTGGGCTAGTATGAGTAAGTTTGTGACTGGAGTGTCTAGTTATGTGGTTAAGGAGTGTAGGTTTGCTATGCTGAATAATGAGATAAATCTTTCTAGGCTGATGACTCATGCCCAATAGATTGAGGCAGACAAGATTAAGGAGAGAGATAGAATAAGAAGGAATAAGAGAGCTAGGTTCGAGCAGTACGGACAGGGTCAGACTAGATTGCAGGGAGGGAGTCGCCTTCAATATCAGGATCATTCGTCCATGCCAGCACCGTCATCTGCTAGTGCTCCCATGCCTAGAGGTAGGCAGGTTCAAGGTAGCAGCTCATATGCATCTAGGTCTCAGTACAGTGCTGGCAGTAAGCCAAATTATCCCCTGTGCCCTAAGTGTGGTAGGGCTCATTTGGGTGCGTGTTGGGGTGAGAAGAGGGGTTGTTTCTGGTATGGTGACATGGGTCACAGAGTTAGATATTGTCCATAGTATGGACAAGGGTGTCATGACTATCGCCCTCAGACCCAGACTCAGACTATTAGTGCTCCAATTCCAGCGACTCGCCTAGCCCCAGCGCAGGGCGCCTCTTCTAGCAATGCTGGTGGGCAGCGCCAGAATAGATTCCATACTTTACCATCCCACCAGGAATAGGAGGACTCTCCTGATGTTGTTACTGGTATGCTTCATATATTTCAGTTTGATGTGTATGCTTTGTTGGATCTTGGATCTAGTTTCTCATATGTTACACCTTCGATTGCTGTGAATTTTAAAATGAGTCCTGAGATTATTCTTGAGTCTATCCTAGTTTCTACCTCAGTGAGTGATGCGATTATTTCCCAAAAAGTGTATAAAAAGTGTCCTATTACCATTCTTCATAGAGTCTTGTTGGCTGATCTTATTGAGTTAGACATGGTAGATTTTGATGTGATTCTGGGTAAGGATTGGCTATATTCTTCTTATGTCTCTATTGATTGTCGGACCCGAGTGGTCAAGTTTTAGTTTCTGGGTGCATCTGTGTTTGAGTGGTCTGGGAATTCTGTGTCACCCAAGAATCATTTTATCTCTTACCTCAAAGCTAGAAAGCTTATTTCCAAGGGGTGTATTACCATTAGGTTAGAGTCAAAGACACTAAGTCTGAGACTCCAACTCTCTAGTCTGTTAATGTTGTCAATGAGTTTTCTGATGTTTTTTTGGACGATCTCCCAGGGATACCTCCTAATAGAGAGATAGAGTTCGGGATTGATCTTCTTCCTGATACTCAGCCCATTTCTATTCTTTCTTACCGTATGGCCCTTGCAAAACTTAAGAAGTTGAAAGAGCAACTCAAAGATCTACTAGATAAGGGTTTCATAAGGCCCAGTATTTCTCTTTGGGGTGCTCCTGTGTTGTTTGTGAGAAAGAAAGAAGGCTCTTTGCGTATGTGCATTGATTACCACCAACTGAATAAAGTCACCGTTAAAAATAAGTACCCCTTCCAAGAATATACTATTTGTTTGACTAATTTCAAGGTGCAAGTTATTTCTCAAAGATAGACCTTTATTCCGGCTATCATCAACTCAAAGTTAGGGAGTGTGACATCCCGAAAACTATTTTCCAAACTCGTTATGGCCATTTTAAGTTTCTTGTTATGTCTTTCGGGTTAACTAATGCCCCAGCAGCTTTCATGGACCTCATGAATCGAGTGTTTAGATCATATATGGATATGTTTGTCATAGTGTTCATCAATGATATACTGGTGTACTCCCGTAGTGAGGATGAACATTCTGATCATCTCTGAACTGTCTTACAAACCCTTAGAGATCACAAGTTGTTTGCCAAGTTCAGTAAGTATGAGTTTTGGCTAAGGTTAGTTGCTTTTTTGGGTCATATCATTTCTTCCGAGGGTATTAGAGTTGATCCCCAAAAGACCAAAGCTGTTAAAAATTGGCCTAGACCTATTTCTCCGACTGATATCTGAAGTTTCTTTGGTTTAGCTGGCTATTACCGCCATTTTGTTGAGGTTTTCTACTTTATAGTGTCTCCTATGACTCGGTTAACCCAAAAGAAAGTGAAGTTCTTGTGGTCCGAATCTTATGAGAAGAGTTTTTAGGATTTGAAGACTCGACTCACTTCAGGCCCTATTTTGACTTTGCCTGATGGTGTTGATGGTTTTGTGGTGTACTTTGATGCTTCAAGAGTTGGGTTGGGTTGCGTATTGATACAAAAGGGTAAGGTGATAGCTTATGCTTCTAGACAGTTGAAACCCCATGAGAAAAATTACCCCACTCATGACCTTGAGTTGGTTGCTGTTGTGTTTGCTTTAAAAATCTGGAGACACTATTTGTATGGTGTCTATGTTGATGTTTTCACTGATCATAAGAGTCTGCAGTATGGTTTACCCAGAAAG
>NC_061121.1:121360262-121430260 GCF_002878395.1 Capsicum annuum | reverse complement strand
TGTGGTTATGGTACCTTTGTAGCTTGATTCATCCACTTGAAGTGCCTTCTCATATGTTGCTTGATCAAGAAATAATTGCATGTTCTGATGATGTATGTCTACATGTTAGTTCCCCTCCTTATTACCTACTATTTCTACTGCATGACTTGTTGAAGCTATTTTATTGCTGCTGCAAATCTGTTTTCCTTCTACTTGGAGTGATTCCCCAGAACTTTATTGATCAACAGGAACTTTCTCTTCCTTATTCCCACCAATCTCTGCATATTCTACAATATCTTTTTGCTTCCTCAGGACTTCTACCTTGCTGTTGTTGTTCTGCTAAAGTCTACAACTATCCCTTATCTCCTTACCTTTGTTCAAATCTGTTGATCCTTATTGCTGATAAATTATTTCAGCATGCTCCTTTATGAATACATTATTGTTCTGTGGAACCTGTGGATCTTCAACTGTATCCTTACTATCATATTTTGTATTATCATGTTTTTTGCTAATATTATCAATTTTCAGCACTCCTTTCTCTGAAGCATCCCCCTTCTCAGCCATGCATTCATCTCTGGAAGTGTGACTATCACTTTGATGTTGTCCAACATTCCCCTACTTCATATGATTAATACTACTTTCCTCCTCAACTTGTTGAAGAATATCAAAAGAATTCTTGGTATTGACATTATCATTATCCTTACTTCCTTTTGACCTTTCTTCTTTATTCACCTCTTCTGCAGAATTTAAAAACTTATTTGTTCCTTTCTAAATCTTGAATCTTCTGTTTGTAGGGTTCCATTTTGCAAGAATCACTCTTCCATTGACATATCTCCTTTGAACTGGTGTGTCTTTATTTCCATGATCTTTTTTTCATGACTTACTCCCCCTGCATCATATTCATGTTCTTTATTCTTCAATTCAGGATGTAAGCTTCGACATTCAACCTCGTCATGTCCTTATAGCTCATAGGTAAAACAATATTTAGGAAGCATATCATACTGAATTTTGATTTTTTGGATCCTAGCCTCCTTAGTATTACGGTTAATCACTTCAATTTCTACATTATCAGGTAATTTGGCTACCAAGTCTACTTGCACTTTCACCCTGGCGTCTTATTTATTGTAGCCATATCCAGCTGGCTAGGTTTCCCTACTGCTGCTGGTAATGAAAACAAAGATTCCTTCACAAAGAAGGTATGAAAAAGATCGGGGAAAGAGATCCATGTAATCGCCTGCGTAGTCTCCACCTTTGGATCAAAATTTTTGACATAAATGAAAGGCCTCATCTGATATGCTAAACCTTTTTTTGTTGTGATGTAATATACAGTTTTTGACGTCATATTAATAAAATCTTCCTTGAGATCAAAGCACATTAATATGTCTGTTACACAGTAAATCAATTTTACAGCCTTCTTTTATTTTGCATTGCTTTGGAATTTGCATTCTCAATTCTTCTTTGTCTGGCCAGCCATACGAAAACTTTTCAATGACAGCATGTTGAAGATCTTCAATAACATTCATTTTCTTGACTTCCTCCTCCATCAATATGATCCATATAATGCTTCTTTCCTTGAGTTACATTAGTAGGATGTTTAAGTAAATTAACATATTGAACAGTCAGAACACAAACATCACCATTGCTATTAACTTTCTTCACTACGTTAGCCAAAACAATATCAACGTCTATCCCAACAATATTTTTCCTAGATTGCGGATGATAGAGTTCAGGAAAATCTTTAGGACAAGTATAAGCAGTTATCACCTTTCCCTCCTTTCCCTGGCCAGCCTCTGGTGGCTGACTAGTGGTCGGCATTATAATTCTGGCGAAAATTTTAGGGTTTAGTCCATACCCTTGAAGCAAAACAAAGTTATGTTGATTTTTGTAACCTATTTTGTAGATTATTATTATTAATTCATATTTTATTTGATATTTATTTCATATCTATTAATATATATATATAGAGAGAGATGAAATAAATATGAATATATATATATATGTATGTATGTATATATGTATATATATGTATATATGTATATGTATATGTGTATGTGTATGTATATGTATATGTGTATGTATGAAGGAGGCTAAGAAATATGCTTATGTGGCATATTTCTGAAGCCACCATTCATAATTTTTTTTGTGTGGCCTTTTTGAGCATTTTAACCCTTTTTTTGGTATTATGTGATACCAACGGGGGATTGGCTGGGACGGGGAGCTTGGGCCCTTGAGAATCCGCGTACCGCCACAGGGGAGCATTCCTTGGAGAAACTCCATACTCTTCTTTCGAATCTCGAGTCAAGGGGAGTCAAGTCTGAGTCCTTCTCTCAATTAAAAGGGAAGGTACCCCTGCGAAGGGGTTGGGACGAACACTCTACCACATAGTGGAGTGGATAGCTAGGACTAAAAAAATAGAGATCGTGTACAACAATAATCCTATATTTGATGTCGATTCATCGTGCAAAACTTTCAAAAGTTTGATGGTAGAATTCGAAAAGACAACTGTTGATAAAGCCAAACATTTAAAGAATATTATTTAATACTAATTCTGGAGGTCTGGAGGACATGAATTAGGTTAGAAGGCTAATGCATGTGGGTGGGTCATAGTCTGTTGTTAGGAAAGCTTTGGGGTAGGCGACCTGGTAGTCTTAGGGCTATGTCCATAGATTGGAGCTGCTAGTAGGAGGGTATAGGGGTGGGGTGCCTTTGGTTCGTTAGTGCAGGATATTACTTTGTGGGTGTCGTATTTCTGTTATTCCATCTTATTTTATGCTTTATTATGGATTTGTTTACTATTCTTTGTCTTGACTCGGGGTCTATCAGAAACGTCTCCACTTCTCCGGAGATAGTATGGGACTATGTACATTTTACCCTCCCAGACCCCACTATGTGGGAATACACTGAGTTTGTTGTTGTATTTAATACTAATTCTATGACAACATTCATTGTATACAGTTACAATACTATACTATTAATGAAACATTTTTAGTCACGAAAGAGAATCAGCAAGGCATTGTTTTTTTTCCATGATAGTTGCATCTATATCAGTTGTGATTTTTTGTATGAAAGTTGCTTATCTCATACAGATGATTCTTTTTTTCTTCTTTGACAACTATAGATGATTCATTTTCTTTATACATAATTCATTTTCTGTTTTTGTCAAGGAAATGTTTGTTTATGTAATTAAATTATATCTCAAGACTCAAGTACATATAAAATGAACCCTTTTTCAAGGCATATTTGCAGGATTGGCTTCCACAAAGAGGATACCAAGGAAGCAGTAATGTTCCGAAGGAACTCTATTTTTTGATCACTGGAACATACTCACATACGATCATGTTTTCTGGCTTTCAACGTATCTCACTTTGGTATACTTTTGAAGGTGTTGTCGCTCTTTGTTTATTTCCTTTTATAGAAGAATCTATGTTTGCTCATGTATTAGATTTTTAATTTTTTTCTTAGTTAGTGTAGACATTGAAATTTTATGGACTCTACAAAAAGAGTTTAATTTTGGTTAGAATTCTTTGGGGCTACTTTACCCTAAATCTAGCTTGATGACTACTTTACCTAAACCTTAAATTCCGCCTATTTAAAGGGTAACATATTCTCTGAAACAGGTATCTGGAATATCCCATAAACTGATGGGTATTCGTAAAAAGATTGGGATCTCCAATATCCTACAAAATCATGGGATATTCATAAAGAGATCATCCTATGTTTGAGAAATACGCCACTAACGGTCCTCGAATTACGGAAAAAATTGAGAGAAAAATCAAGGGAGGAACAGATTTGTACCTATATCGTTTATTAATAAAATTGTTGTTTCTTCATATGAAAAATCAAGGGAGGAACAGATTTGTACCCATATCGTTTATTAATAAAATTGTTGTTTCTTCATATTTTTATTTGTGGTTGAAGTTTATTTTTCATAAATTAAATTATGTTGAAAACAAATTGGCACACCCGGTGGGACCAAATCTGCCCTTCATCTCTCTCGTAAATAAAATATGCAAATCTGTAGCCGCGAAATCGTAAAGATCGACGTAGTACTTCAAGACTCGTCTTTGAGTTTCATCAAGTTCACACTCCGACAAGCCTTGAAGCAGGGGGCATTTGTAGACATTGAAATTTTGTGAACTCTACGTAAAGAGTTCAATTTTGGTTAGAATTCTTTGGGCTACTTTATCCTAAATCTAGATTGGTGAATAGTCTACCTAAACCCTAAATTTCGCCTATTTAAAGGATAATATATTCTCTGAAACAGATATATGGAATATCCCATAAACTGATGGGTATTCGTAAAAAGATCGAGATCTCCAATATCCCACAAAATCATGGGATATTCATAAAGAGATCATCCTATGTTCGAGAAATATTCCACTAATGACCCTTGAATTACGGAGAAAATCGAGAGAAGAATCAAGGGAGGAACAGATTTGTACCCACATTGTTTATTAATAAAATTGTTGTTTCTTCATATTTTTAACAGATTTGTACCCACATTGTTTATTAATAAAATTGTTGTTTCTTCATATTTTTATTTGTGGTTGAAGTTTATTTTTCATAAATTAAATTATGTGCAAAACAGTTACTTTTCTAACCAAAATTTTTTTTTGCTCTGTAATTATTTGTTACATGAGATCTGATATTAAGTTAGGTGAGGTGTGTGGCCTCTCCCGAATGAGCGAAGACTTCTTTTTTTCCAGATATTATTGCTTTGTTACTCTGTTTTGATTTGTTTCAATAGGTCCAAAATTCAGTCTTTTAGCGATTGAAATGGTAGTAATTACTTTATGGAAACTTTATTTTATTCAAAATTCACTTATACTAAATATATTGTTGTTATTGTTAGATATAACGTGCAATCTACGGGTAGATATTGAACTTTTTTGTGTTATATTTTCGAAATTAGAAGTATTTGATTGAAAAATCAATTTATTACATTATAGTGTAATTATATTGAACTTGATTGAAATATTTAAAGTGTTTGTAGGAATATATATTATATGAGATTGCATGTGGGGCAATTGTATTTGCAAGAAGGAAAGAAATGTCAAATGAGAGATGTTCCAGGACGGAAATTTATTGTAATTGTACGAAAACAGTAATATTACTAAAGCCAACAAATTACTTACAGTTATATTAAAGTACCCCTTGACAATATTAAATAATTAATTAATACTTAGAAACAAGCATGCACATGTAAAAAAAATTCTATACTATTGATTTTTAATCTTTTCAATTTTTATTATTAGGGTTCTGTAAATTCTTTTCTATTTATTTGAAGAAAAAGGACATAGAAAACTTTACTCTCCTTTGTTTTATTGTCAAGTGCTTTTTGAATTAAGTGAAAATTTATTTTTAGAATCCATTTCTCTATGAAAATCTCACTTTTTTCAGATTTTTTTTTTCATTTTATTTGAAAATTAATATTTGATCATGAAATTCCAAATATAAATTAAAGTTGTATTTGAAATTTGAAAAATATCCAAAATCATTTTAGCGCTTTATAAAATTCTATTTAGAAAAAAAACTATCTTTTTTCATTAGATAACCCTGGTTAAATTATTTCATTTTTTGGTCATATATAATATTTTTTTAAAAAATACAATTAAATTTTAAACATTTATTAATAAAATATGACCAAATACAACTCCAACTTCATCTTTAAAAATTTCAAATAAAGTAATTTTTTCTTAATTATTATGACGAAATACCTATTTACTGTACGGAAAGGTTGATACAAGTCAAATTACCTCCGGACCTTTGGATGAGATACGTACTTGATGACTCCTTAGTTCTTTTAAAAGATACCACATGGAGGAAGATTAGCATTAAGGAGGGTCAAAGGACTTTGGCGAGGTCTAAGGAGTGCAAAACGGGGCTCGAAAGCCCCTTGGAAGGGTCATGTGCCCAAGGCACCTTGGATCCGCTTTTGATCCGCTCTACCATTTCAAGAGTGGGTCAAAACAGCCCCTAGTGGGTCTTTTCTTACATTTGGGTCACTTTTTGGGCCCTAATTATGTAATATGTAGCAAAACTATAAATGCTTGGTAGCTAGGCTTATTTCCTTAGTTTTTTTATGATAATTTTTATATGATGTATTCATGAGACTCCATGGGAATGTTTGAGTGCTTGAAAAGGTATTCGTTGAACCTTGTTTAGAAATGTTGGTTGTAAGGGCGATCTAATCCACTTTACAGTCACCGTAAGAGTTAGGTGCATATTGATAGTTATTGAGAGAGGTTTAAGGATTTGATACATCCTTTGATTGTCCTTTCAGTATCAATTTTGTTTCTATCTTTCTATCCTCGTTTTTCTATCGATCTTTACTTTCTGTTTCTTAGATTTGAGTCCTCCTAGGTCGATTCATATCATTTGATATCAGAGCTGAGCTTAGGATCATTTCTACGATTCTAGTCTTGGGTTTGTTATCTTGAAAATCAACAAAAAAGAAGTGTCAAAAATAAAAAAAAATCCCCCCCAAAAAAGTCACTATTCATGTTTTAGGTCTTAGGTCATATTTGAATTTTTGATTTTTGTGTTTTCTTGTGTTTCTAGTGTTATATTTGCAGTCCCTAACACTATACGAGTCTATAAACTAAATTTGAGTCAAATCGGAGCTTATTTGAGAGTTCCATCCTAGTTGGAAGCTTGGGTTGAAGACGTTTGAAGTGAATTAAAAATCTGAAGATTTTGGTTAATATTTTGGAGAAATTGATGTTTGGAATGAGTTTAGAAGGCTAAAAAGTACCTACATTCAAAATTTCAACTCATTCTAAGCTCCAGAGAAAAAGTTAGAAAGATTGATGTTCTTTGTGTACTTGGTGTGTTCTTGAGAAGATTGTTATATTCATATTGAAATTCATCCAATAAAAGGTGTTTGATCCGAAAATAAGGAAGAAAAAGAGTTAAATGGTGTTTGTGTTTGAGCATCTAAAAATATTTCAAGAATATTCCAAGAGAAAATTGTACAAAGGGCATCAAGAAGGGCAATTTTGGCCAAACACAAAGGGAGGGGTGGGCCATTTGCTCCCCATCTGCGCCCAACCTGCTCCCAGGTTGTGGCCACAGCCCAAACGCACCTCAAGGAAGTAAGGGAGGGCCAAGATGCATCCAAGGTGCCTTGCACCTACATCCCAACTACTGGAGCTGGCTGCCCCAACACAGACCACCAAAACCCATTGCAAATCTCCTCCTTTTGGTGTGAATCAACTCCAACAACTCCAATCCAAGTTTATCAACACTTTCCAACATTAATTAGACTTCTAAAACACATCTCAACACTCTAAAAACTCCATTGCTCAAGGTTTAATTCCGTAGTTTCAATTTCTTGATTCCTAATCCCTTCTTTTGATTCCTAAACTACTCGTCAACTAGTAATTCATCTACTAAGTTGATCGATTAGTTCTTGAGACCGAATTCTTTCATCGTCCTATTTATTTGTGTGCTTTTCTAGTTTTAATTCATTGTAACTTCTTTGTTTCAAGTTCATAAGTATATTTTTATTTTTTTGAGTCGATCAAGCAAGAATCCACTCTAACCACAAAGTAAAGATTGACACCTTATTGTCCATCGGAGTATAAGCAAATTTCAACATTCATCGCTCCAATTATGAGGATCACAAAAGTTAGTTCATACAAGTGTTGGTGAGGATCTTTACTACTAATCTTGTTTGTTCATTTTGTAGGTACAAGGATGTATAAGGGAAACATGTCTTTGATAGCCTCGTATGATTTTGACTACGACATAAGAAACTATGATTGTGTTGAAGAATGTTATGGCTACGAAGAAGATGGGGATTATGGGGGCTATGAATATAGCCTTGATCAAATGTGTGAAAGCGGGAACAAAGGTATGAATGGAGGGTATAGTAGGATTCAATGTCTTATTACTATATCTATCTTCTAAGGAGAATGGGATCCTGAAGTTTACCTTGATTGGGAATGACAATGTGAAAGAGTCTTCACGGATTATGCTATGAGCGAAGCCGAACAAGCTACATATGCCCTTAAGTACAGTAAAGGTCCGACCTTCGAATGGTGCAAGCTTATAAGGAAACCCACTCAAACTTGGGGTTCCTTGAAAGAGTTTTTAAGACAAACATGTGCTGAAGGGTTATACAAAGCTTTACAATAGTGATCCAAGAAGACAACCATGTTCAATATGGGTAGAGATTTATAGAGTTCCGAGATGTGTTATTATACTTGATGATTGGTTTCACGCAAACTACATAACTCCTCTTATGGTTGATTATCTAGGGATACCTCGAGTGTCCAAGCGTTTCCCATACATCTTAGAAGGCTATAGAGTCTCTGAGAGCGTAAAGGTTTCTTTCACTCGAGATAGGTACTTTGAGGAGGTTTGGTGTGACATAATCCCCTTAGAACGTGGATACTTATTCTTGGGTGCCGATTGGTTTGCACAATATAAGATTCCAAATGTGCAAAATTAGCCTCAAATTGCATTAGACCAATGGAGAAACCATCTCTTTCCACCTACCCTTCCCAAATCTCAAGGCAATATAGTTACTTACTCCAAGCGAAAAGAAATTGAGAGACCAAAGATTGAGAGGAGTAAGAAAGTGCAAGGTGGCAACCTAAGAAAGAAAAAAAAAGAGGTTGTAAGGAGTGAAGTAAGGGGGTTGCCACCAACCGGAGATAACATTGTTTGTCCTCCTTTTAAAAAGGACATGTGTGTAGGCACCAACATGGCAAGCGGAAGAGAACAAGTGCTAAAAGAGAAGAATCCCTTTAAAGACTTGATGATAAAAATCTTAATTGAATCCAAAGCTTGTGGAGGACCTTGATCTTGGGTGCATTTATATGCCTAAGCACCATAACTTATCCATATTTTAGCTAAGTTTAGAGAACAAAGTGCCTAGTTTCTTATGCTTTTACTCTACTTCTATGTAATTGAGCTAACCGATGTGATTAGCATGATTTCAGGTATTAATGAGGTAGATGAAGAAGTTTTGGGACTATGGAATACGGATGGCATATGACACAAGAGAGAGTAGCAGTCTGGACCAAATGTGGCACCTAGAAATTATGTCCAAGACTAATTTGTTATTTATAATTAGTTCAGGGACTTAGAAGAAAATTATGAGAGAAGAGATTATTAAAAGACTTAATTGCTGAATTTTTATTCATAATTCATTATTCTGTATTATTTTGAGAGAGAAGAAAGGTAGCTTAGCTTGAGGAGAGAGAGAAACGTTTTTCTCTCTTGTTTTTCAGTATTTGTACACCAAGATCGTCTTCTAGTTTCTGATATGATGAATATATTTATGATGCTTTTCTTTTTATTCATGAGTAGCTAAGTTTATTAGTTAGGGTTATGGAAGCCTTGTAGCATACAATCTATTACTTTGGGTTTTGAATTCATTATGCATTGATTTGCTTACATCATACTCTCTTCGTTTATTTTGAATTCTCGTGGTTGCAAACATAGAGGATGTGCCTTAAAACACAACTTGTTCGAGAGAAAGATTGTTGTTCGGAAAAGAGAGTAGTGACAAGAAAATAGGATTTCCAATCTCTATTTCATATGTTAATGCCTTAGCAGGATTAACTACTTGGAGATTTCAGATTGTTTTTGGTAAACGCTTTTGGTTCGAGAGAACTAAAGTGAATTAGTCCTTGATGGTTGAGAAACACTAGGACTATGTTATTAAATACAATACCTTTCTCTGTAAGCATGATGCATGTATGAATTCGTAAAGCTCATAGTTAGAAAGTATTGAAAACTACAAGGTGGACATAACCCTAGCGTGGTATTTCTCTGAATTTGAATACTACTACACATATTTCATCTTGTTAGACTGAAACCATTAATTTGTGAACTGAATCAAATCCCCTCTATTTATTTTACGGAAACAAATGATTAAAAGTCAACTCATCTGCATACAACTTAATTAGTACCATATTCCCTGTGGGATTCGACCCCAACCTAGTTGGGTTATATATTTGACAACGACCGCTTACTCTCTTGTAAGAGAGGTGTAATATGGGCGTATCAGACCTTCACACCAAGGTAAAGAAAAATGTTCTCAAGAACTTCAAGGTAAAATAGCAAACTCTTACACTCTTGTGCATGAAAATAATAATTGTGTGGCTAGTATCCCATTGAGTATGATAAGTAGCTTACCTACATGTGAGTCTACTGATTCTTTACCTCTTGATGGTTACGTATATATTGTGAGTGTGGATACACTAGTTAATCCTATTGATGATCCAATTGACTTTTTTTGTAAGATCAATTTGTGTCCACTTAGTGTTGAAGCCATTGTGTTAGATGATAGTACATCATCTTGTAAAAATTGTGTTGATCAACTTATGTACAAAATTATTCCATCACTTGAGGATGTGTGATATGCGATTAGAGAACCCCAAGTGAGTGATGAAATTGAGAATGTTGGTCAAGAAAATAAGAGTGACCCTTTGAGCTTGTCTTTTAGTGTAGATCCTAATGCTTGCTTGGCTCATAGGGAAGATCATGTGCTTAAAACATCTTTGACACTTGATAATGGTGTTTTAGAGAATGGACTTGCATGTTCTACATCCTCTCCATGGATAGATCCTTCTCCCTTTAAGAATAATATCTTATTTGAAGATGATGAGCTCACTCCTAGTGAATTACCTAGTGGTGTGGATAGCATTGTTGATATAGCTCATCTTGAGGGCTATATTTTAAATGACAACCTACTATGGTGTGACAGCATTCCCTCTAAAGATAGAAATCTCATTTTGGGAGATAAGAGTACTCTTAAGGAAAAGAAATGTGAAGTCTTGAAAAGGAATAACTAATTGGGTGATGATAACTTTGATTTGCTTGAATCTTTAAGAAACCCAATAAGTGATTGTTCCTTAGAAAATGATTGTGAATGTGATCCTTTATATGACACTCCATCCTTATTTGATATTTATAAAGATGAATTGCTTAGTTCTTATGAAGGCCTAAGTAATAATCCCTTTGATATTGGTGGTGGTATGTGTCCACTTGAGGATTCCTCCATTGAAAGAAAAAACATTAATTGTTTGGAAATTGCTTCCCCTTCTACTTTGTGTGACCTTATTGTTGAGAATACTCATGGTGATGATTCTGAATCTAATAGTGAGTACGTGCATGAGGGCACCTTAGTTGAAGTTGACTTGAGTGATACCTTTCTCTACTCTCCCTTTGCTTTTGATGATATTTATGCTAATGAGGAGAGTATATCTTTTAGTTTAGGTGAAGATAGTGGGGAAAAAGATTGTTGTCTAGACCCATGTCTATGGCCACTCTTTCCATTTAACCTCACTGCGAAACTTGGATATGGTGATTATGGCACACCCAACTTAGTACTTGGTCCACGTGACAAGCAAAGTTTGAATGAAGGTGTTGGTATCCTTCCTTATGATGGAAAGTCTTTCTTGGGTATTCACAATCCACTTGAGGGACAAACATTGTGTAAGGGAATGAACTCTAACCAAGATAAAGGGTTTTTAAAGAAGGGGAGTAGTGAAAAGATCCAAGAGAGATCACCACTATGTGTTTTCATTCTTGACCATGGTTCCACTACTTGTAGGTTAAGAAGAGAGTCTTCTCTTGAAACTACTTTTAATGAATTTCATTTATGTGATATCCTTCTTCAATACTTGAGTGGAATTGATGACCTCCTTCTCCAAGGTGGTATCATTCTTGAGAACCCAAGGGCAAATATGTCATTGTCTCCTTTGGGTGTTGCTTATAAACTTGCATCTTTGCTTGACACACGTGTGCTTAAATTGTGTGAATTCCAACTTGTGGATGCCAAGTTGATTATTTGTTTGTTGAAGAGCCCATGGATGCTAAAGACTTCTTGTCACCTTCATAGGGTTGGATAATTTGAATTATCTTGTGGGGCTTTTGGGAGAATGCTTACCTTTGTTAATAGAGATAAATAACCTATTAAGGGCATGGCCCATTAATGAATTTCTTTTCTTTGGGAAGTTGTTTGAAAGGAAAGAGCCATATGTGCTTAAATACTTTGATTCCATCCTTGTGTGCATTGTGCACTATGTCTTTCGAGCCAAATGGCTTTCTTATAAATAATAGCACCTTGGATGATGCTTTTACAATTGATTTCTTCCTATACTACTCTTTTTTTTATGATGATATCCATATTATTCTTGGATTTGTTTTATGTAGAGGTAGAAAACTTATTGGTTGGTCCATTTGTTTGAATGATAATTCTATATGGCTATTGTGGACTTTAAAACCATTTGAGGCACCACTCTTGATGTGGTCTCTTGAAGAGGTAAAGAAACAATTATGTCTTATGGCTTCTAAGGTGAAGGTAGTTTTATCATTTGAACTATTTGATGCCATTATGACCTTTGTGATTTCCTTATCTCTTGATGAAACCCATAGTCAACCCTTTTGTGCATTTTTCGATAAGTTTCTAATGTTCAAAACAAGGGATCCTTGATTATATCTTGAGTGTGTGCAACCTGGCATGATGCTATGATTATTTGTGCTAATCCTAACCCTCATGTCATGAGGATGTTGTGTTTGTTTGTCCTTCCTTTGGTTTGCAAGGTTTGGATTCGAGGTCGAATCCTATTTAAGAAGGGGAGGATGATACAAGTCAAATTACCTCCGAACCTTTAGATGAGATACATATGATGCTCGAGGTGTTTGATAACTTCTTAGTTCTCTTAAATGATGCCACGTCAAAGGACTTTGGAGGTCTAAGGAGTGCAAAACGGGGCTCGAAAGCCCCTTGGAAGGGTCATGTGCCCAAGGCGCTTTGGATCCGTTTTTGATCCACTCTAGCATTTCAAGAGCGGGTCAAAACAGCCCCTAGTGGGTTTTTTCTTACATTTGAGGTCACTTTTGGGCCCTAATTATGTAATATGTAGCAAAACTATAAATGCTTGGTAGCTAGGCTTATTTTCTTAGTTTTTTATGATAATTTTTACATGATGTATTCATGAGACTCCATGGGAGTTTTGAGTGCTTGGAAAAGCATTTGTTGAACCTTGTTTAGAAACATTGGTTGTAAGGGCGATCTAATCCCCTTTGCGGTTACCGTAAGAGTTAGGTGCCTATTGTTAGTCATTAAGGGAGGTTTTAGTATTTGATACATACTTCGATTGCCCTTTCAGTATTAATTTCGTGTCTATCTTTCTATCCTCATTTTCCTATCTATCTATCTTTACTTTCCACGCCTTAGATTTGAGTCCTCGTGGGTCGATTCGTATCAAAGGTAGAAGAAGTGATGTCTGGTAATTTTATAAATAGGATCAGTTAATATTGATAAACAAGTTATGTCTGAGAATTAGTTCTATGAGTAAAGCTGAATATAAGAAAGAAAAAGTTGAATATAAGAAAGAAGGAATAAATCGAGAATAATACTTCTCTAATTATTCATGTGAGTTTCTTCAGATATCTTCACATGTTAATACCATATCATATAAACTTAATTAAACTCAGACCAAATAATTTTGTAACCTCCATGATAAATAGTAAAAGTTAAACTTTTAATGTATTTTAATCAATTTGTTAAGCTTTACATGAATTTATGCATCTTTATTCTTAATACCTCAATACTAAGAAAATATTATTTCATAAATCTAATGAGATTTATTATTACCGCGCGAAGCACGGGCAATTTCTCTACTTAACTAATAATCTACAAAATAAGTTTTGTTGTAAATTGCTAGTTCTCAAGGTGCCACTTAGCATAAACTCATGATAGACTATTATGTTTTATTATATATAGTGATATGAAATAAATATGGATTAAATAAGAACTAATAATAATAAGAATCTATAAAATAGGGTTTGTTGTAAATTATTAGTTCTTTAAGATCCCACTTGACATAACCTCATGCTAGACTATTCTTCTTTATTATATATATAGATATAAAATAAATATGGAATAAATATCAATTACCTAATAATCTATAATATAGGTTTTGTTGTAAATTGCTAAATCTCAAGATGACACTAGGCATAACCTCATGCTAGACTATTTTCTTTTATTATTAATACTATATATAAGGGAGGATCTCCAACTTTGGTAGTCCTCACATGGTTTTTTTAGTTCATTTTATCCTTAAATGAAGATCAATGTCTTTTGCAAATTCTCAAACATTTTGGTAAATTTGATTAATTATATGAGCTTTTTAAATTCTATAAAAAAGTGATGAGTCATAAAAAAAAAAGTGATAGTGACACCACAAAAGATTTATTTATCCAACCAAATAAAAAAATTAAGAGATATTCAAAATTTTGTAGTGTTCTTTTTATGTGGAAATAATAATAAGAGCGACTCCCTAATTTTTTAATCCTCACAAGAAACTCTATTTTATCTTTTTACCCCTAATTGAGGCTTTAATAACCTAATAAGGTTTCAACAATTGAAGGAACATCTACAAAAATACTTTGTTGAATCAGATTTATAATTATTAATTTAAATGCTATATTTGTTTACACATTAACTTTACTGACATGACCATAAAATAATTTGTAGCATCAAATATTTTTTTATATTTTTTAAATACAGTACTTTTTTAATTAAAAAATGCATTAGCCAATATAAATTTAACTGAGAAAAAAATATGAAGTTAATTCAACATAAGACAAAACTCAATTAGATCGTTAAAGACTTTAATTCAAAAAAATTCAGTAAAATGAAAAGGAGAATAGTTTAATGCATGCATTTGTTTGAATTTTTTTTTTTTTAACTTACAAAAATTTTTACTCCTTCTATTTCAATTTATTTTTCTGATTTTAACTTAGCACAAAATTTTAAAAGTAACAAGTATTTTTGAATTTTGTGATTTTAAACTAAAAATATGTAGAAATGATCAAAATATCTTTTAATCTTATAGTCTTAAACATTTTCCAAGAAAGAAAAGAGACATTCTTTGTGAAACGAAAAGAACTAAAAAAATTAGGACAAAAAATTGAAATGAACATGTAATTTAATGTTCTGGAAATATTGAGAAATTGTTGAACTATTTTTAAATAATATAATATACAATAATTAAAAAAAACTGAGTAACAAAAAAAAGAAGAAAAATCTTTATAAATTAGTTTGGGCCCAGGATTAGCATGGGCCAAATGAGACTAGTATTTATAGATAGATAGCAATAAAATCATAATATTTATTTTTTTGTAATATTATTATTTACACATTTAAATTAATTTTTTACATATTTTAAGAGATGACATATTTTTCATAATATTTTTAATTTTGAAATGACTTTTTGGTCAAACTTAGTCATTTTTTACCGCAATATGAAAATAAGAATTAACTAATAATCTATAATTTTTTTGGGTTGTAAAAGGCTAGTTCGATGCCACTTGACATAACCTCATGCTAGATTATTCTTCATTATTTTATATATATAGATATGAAATAAATATAGAATAAATAAGAATTAATTAAAAATCTACAAAATTTATTTTTGTTGTAGGAGGCTAGTTCTTAAGATGCCACTTGGCATAACCTCATGCTGGAATATTCTCCTTTATTATATATATAAATATGAAAAAAATATAAATTAATTAATAATTTACAAAATTTATTTTTGTTGTTAAAAGCTAATTCTTAAGATATCACTTCACATAACCTCATGCTAGACTATTCTCCTTTATTATATATATAAATATGAGGATAAATATAGAATAATAAGAATTAATTAATAATCTACATTTTTTTTGTTGTAAGAGACTAGTTCTTAAGATGGCACTTGGCATAACCTCATGCTAAACTATTCTCCTTTATTATATATATAAATATGAAATAAATATGAATTAATTAATAATCTATAAAATTGATTTTTGTTGTAAGGGGCTAGTTCTTAAGATGCCACTTGGCATAACCTCATGCTAAACTATTCTCCTTTATATATATATATATATATATATATATATATATATATGTATGTATGTATATATACGTGTGTGTGTGTATGAAATAAATGTTGAATAAATTAATTAATTAATAATCTACAAAATTTATTTTTGTTGCAAGAGGCTAGTTCTTAAGATGCCATTTGGCATAACCTCATGCTAGACTATTCTCCTTTATTATATATATAAATATGAATTAATTGATAATCAACAAAATTTATTTTTGTTGTAAGAGTGATGAGTGGCCAATTAGCTACTCATCTATATCCAAATTCGTGCACACTATGATGAAATGATTGTGTATATGAGGCTAATTCTTTATTGAAGTGAATTAAATCTCATGTTTTGTGTGTTTGTATGTAATTGGAAGAAAAAGGGTTGAATTAAATTTAAGAAGGGAAGCAAATTGACAAAAGTACTTGCACAACCTAAAAATCAGGGCCACGGATTGACCCTCAAGTACCGCGACCACGTCCTGAGGGATGTGATCGTGATTCGGAGTCAAGCCAAGCCTCGGCGATCGCAAGGTGACCATTGTGATCTCGGGAATCGTGAACACCATAAAAAAAGGTGATCGCAATGGAGCGGGAAAGCTTCAAGGGCAGAAGTGGAAATTTACAGAACTGGTTCCCAAAATCCTAAATGGCCAAAACCCTTTCAGAAGTTAATCATCGTTTATCCATCTATCCAACCATTATCTATCTTTCATTTTTGGGGAACACTATTGTACTACTCTTGAGTGAAGAATATGATAGAGTAATTCCTAAGTGAAGGATTAGCAATTTACAATGAAGATTTATTGAAGTTTAAAGTTTGGATTTGCACTCTCTTTAACTTTCATGGATCGATTTGGTGGAAATTTTTGTATATCTTTACTTTCTATCTTTATGAGTAGCCAATTCTTCCTCTTGTGGTTATTCTTGAATAAGTTGTAATTAGTGCATGAGTGTTGCTTATTTATTCAATTAATTAGTTAATAGGTATGGGCTTTGCTTTTATTATATGGTTGAATTGAGAATTGTGGGTTAAAACTCCAATTTCCTTGGATCCAATATCATACTTGAAAGAGGGATATTCGGTGAGGGATATTTGTAAACAATAATTTCAGTTAGCTTGTGAAATGCCATCATCTTAGAAATAAGGATGTTATTTGAGTTGGCCCATTTGATAGCACTATCTTAGAAATAAGGATGCTAATTGAGGTATTGAATTGGTTGATTTGCTACATCTGTGAGATGTTCGAAAGAACCCACCAATGAAATTTGACTTATTATTGAAAGATTTACGTCAATACCTCTAATCTAGCCTACCCAAACCCTTAGCTAATTTGGATAAATTCTCAATTACCCATGTATAATTTTTCACCTAGAATGACATAACCCCAAGATCTACTCCTAATTGATTACGCTCTAATTATTCTTGGCCTTGAGTTAATCCTCTAGAAGCTCCAAAAATTATTATATCTTTGAAAACGTTCTATTAAAACGGCTATATCTTTGAAAACGTTTAAATAAACCTCCAAATATTGGTATCCTATATTTGAATTTAACAAGTAACTTTCCTTTCAAACATACTTGATCACTACGTACATTGTTCCTCGTGGATTTGACCCGAACTCATAGTTGGGTAATTATATTAACAACGATCATCTTGCACCTAATTTGACCTGTAAGTTGAGAGTTATTAAAAATGGTGCCGTTGCCGGAGAACAATTTGGCGTATTGAGTTAGTTTGAAATTTTAGCTTTCTTGCTTTGATTCAAACTTGTGAAAATTTATTTGTGTATTTTATTTTGTTTATTATATTAGGTAGGTTTTTGTTTTTGCTTACTTGTCATCATCGTATAATGGAATGGAAGTGACTTTGGTGGTTGTAAATCTTATCGTGATGATCCATGTCCCTATTGTGATAGACCCAACTTTTGGAAATATTGTAAATATGCTCCCCCCAAAAAGCTGTCTGCACCATCTCAATCCTATTGGCAGTATGATTGTTCTTTATGCTGTGGTTGAGATGGACATTGGAGTGATTGTCCAAATTTTCCCTCCCCTAGTTATGCTAATAAAAATGCTAGTTCTTTTTATAAGTTTGATGGGTTTCATGATGTGATAAATAAAGAATAATGTGTTGGATATAATGGTGTTGAAGCAGTGCTTCTAACAATTTTGGACTAAGTGACTACAATGGAAAAGGACATGCACATCTTGCATCAATCCATGGTGGCATTTGGAGAGAAAAGTGAAAATAAAAAGCCTTGACAAGGAAGAAATCGTGAGCCAAAAATAGATAATGAATCAAACTCAACAACTTGAAGTCCATAAGGGTCAACTTAATAGTGTGTTTCTAATTGTAGGCGAAGCCCTCAAATTGCATGTTGAGCGATGTCAAGTCTGGATTAAATTTGAAATGGTCACTCAAAAATTTAAAACTAAATTGAATGCAAGGATTGAATCATATGGTGCTCAAAATCAAATAAATATGCATGATTGTGTTAAAATGGTTTCCAATGAAGAAGAGCGAGCTTGATATTGAAAAATTCATGGTGATTTGTCAACCAAACAAACCAAAAATAATAAAGGATGCCAAGATTGACGAAATGATACTAGAGTTGAATGAAAAAGCCAAGCAGATCTTTCATGAAAGCTATAGTTCATTTTGGGGTGAGAATTTTAAGAAGAATGGGACTCCGTAGTTGGGAAGATGGCCTCATTCCAATCATTTTTTGACATTATGCTTGGTGGATGTGATGAAAGTTGAACCACCTGAGCAAATTATGAACTTTGGAGATAAGGAATAAAATTGCTACATTTTGGAGTCTGTCATTCCAAAAGGGCAAAATGACATCCCTCACTTGAAGGCCAATGAGTGCAAAGTCTAATTTTTAACTAGTAGTTTATTGATGTTCTCACCGATACCCAACAAACCTACTTAGAAGTTTGATGTGATGTTGGGTAAGAGGTTAAAGTCTTCAAAGTGGTGAGATAAAAATAGTATCATTGTGCCCTTACCTTTGGCCCAAGTGCCTCAAAGATGTATTGAACGAAAGTTGGGCTGTCGATTCAAATCCTCTAAGTGGAGACATAAATGATAGTCAAAATATATTGTGCCACGACATTAAATTAGGCGTTTGATGGGAGGCAACCCATCATTTTCATGTTTGCGCCATGTATTTTTGATTAATTCACATAATTTTGATGCTTTGCGAGTGTTTTGGACATTTTGGTGGCCAAAAATAGGGGAAAATTGAGTTTGGGAATATTCCAACCACACAATAAAACAGGGCAAAAAGGGGAGCATAAACGCCACAGATACCACAATTGCCACAGGCGGATCGCGACCGCTGCAGTACACTCAAAATCAGCCCTGATGCGGTTTTAGGAAGCCTCTTTTACCTTTTCTGTGCCTTCGTGATGTGTTGTGAGGGCACTGAAATCTTTTTAAAATTGGCGGTATGTGTTTGCATGTGTGTTATCCTTGCTCATGTCCATATTCATAATTCACATTTGGTTTTAATACCTGTCAACCTTATGAGTTGTAAAAGTTTGTGAATTAGTTGCTTTTATTTTTCATTTTCTAGATTTTTATTTCTCTTAATAATAATGTTGGACGAGCCTTTACCTATGATAGATTAAGTGAAGACATTCTCAAGGAAAAATTATCATGTTTGGGTTTTGAGCTATAGATGCAGGGGAAGTCTGAGTATCCGTGGCATTATAGATTTGGGATTGCCTTGATTCCTATGGAAAAGTCTAATTAGCCGTATGGTATTCCCTTGTGAGAGCCCAAATAGGAGATGCAATTGATCTTCCTAGAAAAGTTTGCGTGTCATATACGGTGAGCTTAGTTGATTGATTCTCATGCATACTTGGGTCATCTAGAACTTGTCTCGTTGGTCTTTTGAAGCTAATCCTAATTACTCATGGTTGGAGAAATGATCTTAGGCCTTCTTTGTAATCATGGAAAACCATATTAGCCTAAAAGAGCCTACTCGCGCTAGAATAGTATCCCTAGTCACCCATTTTGAGCCTTTGAACCTTTTCTTTGGCAACTACATTACAAGCTTTGAACTATTTGAACTTTATTCCTCTTTTAACCCTACCCACTTAAACTTAAAAAGACAACTTGAGGCTAAAAGCCTAAGTTGGGGGTGGTACATCTTAGAATAGGTGATCTTGGACCACCGTATTATAAGTGAGTGCCTGCAAGCTTAATAATGAAGACAAACAAATAAGAAAAAGAAAGGGACAGATAAAAAAAGGAAAAATCACGAGATTACACAAAGAAAAGAAATGAGAATAAAATGCTTTCAAAAGATAGGTGAAACAATGTGGTAAAGAAAGGTACACATATAAATTAGGAATGAAAAAAGTGGCCCATGACCCAAAGTTTGATTTAATAGTGTTTTATGTGAAATTTCAAGGAGGGTGTAGTCACTTTTATCTTAAATGTTTATCCTACCCTTCCCCGATAAATTATCAATTTGGATAAATTATCAATTACCCATGTATAAGTTCATACCTAGAATGACATAAGCTCAAGATCCGCTCCTAATTGATTATGGTCTAATTGTCCTTGGCCTTGAGTTAGTCCTCTAGAAGCCCAAAAATTATTATATCTTTAAAAACATTCAGATAAATCCCCAAATATTGGTATCCCATATTTGAATTTAGCAAGAAACTTTCATTTCGAACTTACTCGACCATCAATCACATTATTCCTCACAGATTCGATCCCGACTCATAGTTGGGTAATTAGATTGATAACGACCGCCTTGCACCTAGTTTGACGTGTAAGTTTAGTGTTATCAAAGAGACTAGTTCTTAAGATGCCAGTTGGCATAACCTCATGCTAGACTATTCTCCTTTATTATATATATATATATATATATATATGTATATATATATGCGTGTTCTTAAAATGCCACTTGGCATAACCTCATGCTAGACTATACTCTTTTATTATATATATATATATATATATATATATATATAAATATGAAAAAAAATAAAAATTAATTAATAATCTAAATAATATATTTTTATTGTAAGAGGCAAGTTTTGAAGATACCACTTGCCATAACCCATGCTAGACTATTATCCTTTATAATATATATAAATCTGAAATAAATATGAATTAATAATAATAATAATTAACAAAATAGGTTTTGATGTACATTTTGATATATATATATATATATATATATATACACACACACACACATAAATATAGATCGATAGTAGTGAAATCATGAATATCTTTTTTGTAACATTATTATTTTTATATTTAAATTAGTTGTTTAATAGATGACCCTTTTTTCATAATATTTATTATTTTGAAATGACTTTTTCGTCAGGCTTAGTTGTTTAATTTTGGGGATCTTTCAAAAATAGTCACATTTTGCTGGAAAATTCACCTTTCATAACCATATTTTACATAATTACCATTTATAGCCGCTGTGTTCAATTTACGCCCGCTGTATTCGATTTTATCAATAGTCTGTATTCATATAAAATATAAAAACAGTACCATTTAGTTGTTGTATTCGATTCACAGCCGTTGTATTCACTTTTACTCTGCGGTTTGCATTCATAAAAACATAAATACACTACATATTTAGTCTTGCCAAAAACACTATCATTTTTTTTCTTTTTTCTTTTTTTATATTTTTTTCTTTTTCGTGTTTTCCTCAATTTTTCTTCTTCTTTTTTCTAAGTTTTCCTATTTTTTTTGTTTTTTATTAATTTTTTTCTCTCTTATCTCTTTTTTTTTCTTTTTCTTTTCGTTTTTGTACTTATTTTCTTTATCATTTTTTGGTTCTATTTTATATATTTTTTGTATTTTTTAAAAATATAACTACTCGAGCACAAGTCAGTGATAATAACGTAAATACCATAATTGTTGATCTATTTGTAGTCATGCCATCCTTTATATTTTTGTATTCATTGATACAACTGTATTTGTATTTGTATTTTGTAGTTCGCGTTTATATTTGTATTTTATAGTTCACACTTGTATTTGTATTTGTTAATTCTCACCATCATTTATATTTTATATAATTCAAACTTGTATTTTAAAGAAAGGTGTATAACAAGTACAAGAGTCCTATTTATAACACAAGAATTTTTGCCGTTGGTGGAACAAGGATCGCATCACGGGGGTCATTTCACTAGGATGGGGGTCGCTTCGTGGGCTCATCGCAAGGGAACACTGTTTTGGGTCCCTTATCAAGCTTCCTATACATTTCACACGCCCTAATACCCTTGTTAAGGTCCTATACGTGCGGGTGACATCAAACGTGTCCGTTTTACGTCAAGTCATGTCTTGTGCTTCCGTTGATCCATTTCCAGCCTTGTGGTGTTATTTCTACTTGATTTTCAGCTTGTATATCATTCATATATCATCATAATCAACTCACCAAACATACTATAATATTAAACACCACGAATTAGAGCTCAACACAACACAACATCAAGAACGCTGAACCAAAAAAACAAGCTAAGACTAGTTTTGCCCCCTTTGATCTTTAATTATTGTTTGACTCTTGACTTGATTGAATTGTACTTTGAACACTAGAAGAAAGTTTATTCACACATAATTAAACAATAAAAACCTTAGAAACTCATTAAACACATTATAATCCATCGAGACAGACTAGTCAAACACCTAAGTCAAGCTAGTAACAATAGTTTTCTCGTTTGAACTCTAAGTGACTCAATTAAGTAAAAAATTGTTTAAAAGACACCTTAAACATTGTATTCAAATAATTAAACACTTAGATGCTCAATTATATCATTGTTAACACCTTAATCACACGAGAAGTCCTCAAAATAAGGCTATATAAGCTAGGATAACCACACTAAGGCGCATAAATCCACCTCAGATCAAAATACATATGGTTATTAATGAGAAAAATAACTTTCTTGGCATGGTTAATTTTGGGAGAAATTATTTCTAGTCCATTAGAATTTTAGGTTTTTTTAGTTTTATGGCTTTTTGACAAGAGATCTTCAATTTTTACATATAAGGGATCTGAAAATATCATTTTCATCTATTCGATTTGTAAGAGGACAAGAGATATCATTTCCTAATTAATTTTTAGCACAATATAATCCAACAAATTGTGAAATTCAAAGTATTACACACTTGATATTTAAGCTCCAATATAATTATAATAATATATATAAAAAGTTAGATTGTGCTATAATTTATCTGATAAGAAATAAACAAAGAATAGGCGCCATTTTAGAGGGAAATTCAAGCTTGCATCAAAATTATAGTAGATTCATAGTAAATTTGTGTATTTGTGTTACGCTTTTAACCTAATAGATAAGAGTCAAAACAACAAACTTTAGAAGACAGTCAATTTTCTTTGAGAAGAAAAAGTTATTGCTCGATATCAACAATTTTATGGGCATCTCATTCTAGTATTTGAAATTCAATGAGAAGGACATATATTCTAATATTTAGGATCAACTTTTTTAGCAGATCACCTTTTTGAGCATCGACGGCTAGCAACTTCTCCACTGCATTCTGCAACCAATTTGCAAACGATGACTTGAAATTGATCCAACTATTGTTGTTTCAAATGATCCAATATAATTTGCAAATGATGGTTTAGGCTAGAACTTCGTGAGGTAATCCTGCAAGAACAATAACTACACTTAAATTATGAAATAAAACTTTTTGATAATTACAAACTCTCCAAGATTCTAAAACAGAGGTAGAAAAATGAAACTACATCACTCAAAGCCAAGTCAAAGCAAATTAATACCAAAATAAATAGAGCATTTTGGTCAAGAATACACATGTTTAATATTCTATCACCAAAAAAAATCTTTTTAAAGAAAATTAATAAAAAGTCAACTAACAATATAAGGTCATATCAAATGAAAAACAATTAAATCAAATTGGATGGTTAAGTAAACTAGGTACCTGTAATATATATTGCAAAGAATTAACATCGAAGAGGTGAATTTATCACATTGTTTAACTAAAATACCATTTTAGTACTACACCATGAGTGATAATACTATGTCGTCATCGTCATCAACATCAACTGATGTTATTTTTGTATTCTTGTAGTGAGCCGTCAGATGGGTATCATCATCAAAGAATAAATAACAATATCATCAATTTTGAGAATTCAAGATGATTGATATTTTTAGTGGCTTCTCAGATTAAATAACTTGTAGAAGATTGTATCTGTGTCATTTCATATATTGTGATAGAAAATGACAATGGAATTGAAATAGATGCTGACACTCTATGAGTAGAAAAAATTAATAATCAAAAAAATTTAATACCAAAGTGAAATACCAACGTGAGGGGTATTTGTAGTACTAGATTCACTTTGGTATCAGAGCTATGTTATTTAAAAATAAAGGAGTTGTATGTATTTATTTAAGGAATGCATATTCTGATAAAACTAAATTTAGAAATTTACCAAAATATTATAAATATTAATGAATAAAATATAACAATCCCAAAAATATAAGGAACTAAAACAAATGTTATCTGAGAAACGAAGAGAATAAAAAATAAGAAAAAAAAACTACAGTATAATTTAATTATTGGAGTATGTCAAAAATCAATAAAAGCACAAAAAGAAGAAATATCATATTTATAAGCTCTAATAGATAGACTAAAATATATACATCAACATGACTTATATACAACCAAATAGATAAAATGAATAAAGAAGAATTCATAATAGTTGGAAAAACATATGAAAATCATGAAAAATTAAAAATAAGAATAGTATTTTCTAATTGAGGAAGAAGATATAAGAAAATAGGTGAACATTTATATTTAATGTTAGAAAAAGAAGAATTAAAATTAGAAGATAAACTAACAGCTATGGTAAGAATAACAAAAGAAAATGAAGAAGTAGATAGGAAAAAAGAAATAGAAAAAATAAAACAACAAACTACGGATGAAATACGGAAAATAGAAGAAATAAAAAATAATAGGATTACTGAGTTAGAAAAAGAATTACAAAAACTAAAAGACCTATATGAAAAAAGACAAAGAGAAAAAGACGAAAAGGATAAAGAACAGAAACTACTAGATGAAATAAACCAATTTAAAGAAAAATTACAAACAAAAAATGAAGAATTAAAGACCAATGAATTAGAAATAAATACAATAGATACTGAAAAAAATAAATGATTATGATTCAGAAGATACTGAAACATATACAGAAATTTTAGAAAGAATAACAGATCTAGAAATTAAGGAAAAACAAGAAGCAGTTAATAAAGAAAATATAGAAGAAATAAATACTCTTGATAAAAAAGATGACGAAAACATAATACCTAGTACATCAGAAATAAGAAAGCCAAAATATAATTACAAAAATAAGTACAACCCAAAAAATGAATACAGATGGACACCATAACAAATAGTTAATAAAAATTACAAATTCTTAGATTTAGACTTTGTAATAGACACAAATAAGACGATACAATTATGGATAGGATATATATCAAAACAATTACTAGATAATAGCATAGACACAGCAAATACACCACAATATATAGAAAGAACACTAAAAAGAACACTAATATAATAAGTGCAAATTATTCAGTACCAATAACAGATAAAAATATAGATAAGTCATTAGTACTATATTGAAAAATATCAGGAATAGAATTAACCCCAGGAAGTAAAATATTTACAGCAAGATGTAAAAATTTATATGTATTAACAACAAAGCATAAAATAACTGAAAAAATAAAATAAACAAAATACAAATAGAAAGCCCTTTCGAGAAATTTGTAAAAATCATAGATAATAATGATTATATCCACCAGAATATAGATATAGAAGAAGATTTAGAAATAGTAAATGAAAGAATAAGAATACCAAAGAGAATATCTTATGAAAAAACAGAAATATAAAAAAGAATAGCATATGAGATAATTCTAAAACCTAACCTAACTCAATATTATATAAAAGGCACAATAGATGAAAAAGAATATTTAATACTAATATACACAGGACAGGAGGATAATTATATAATGAAATACTTAATAAAAATCGAAGAAATTAAAACAAATATTGATAAATGTCTAGATTTGCCAAGAAACCTAATAATTATTAAAAATACGACTGAAAAAAGAAATTATAATAGGAGTCAGAAAGATAAAAATTGAATTTGAAGTAAATGAAGAAACATAAAAAGCAGATATAATATTAGGAATAAAATGGTTGGAACAAGTAAAACCATACAATATAGAACATACTCAATTAACCATAACATATAATAAAGAAAAATTATTAATAAAAAGAGCTTTAATATGAAAATATATGTACTCATGAAGATAATGGTAGAAGGATATTATAATAGATATTATACGCCAATGATAGATACAGGAGCAGAAGCCAATTTATATAGATATAACTGTTTACCAGAAAGTAAATGGGATAAGTTAAGAACACCAATAGTAGTTAAAAAATTTAATAATGAAGGAAGTCTAATTACATATAAAGCTAGGAATGTAAAAATATAAATATGGGATAAAATATTAGTAGTAGAAGAAATGTATTATTATGAACTAACATCAAAAGATATGCTTTTAGAAATGCCATTTTTAGATAAACTATATCCACACATAATAACTAGACACACTGGTGGTTTACAACACCATGCAAACAAAAGGTAAGAGCAAAAAGAGTTATTAATAAAATAAGAAAGAAAACAGATTGGATAAAAGGAAGTGAAAAAATTACACAAAAATTAGAAAATATAAAAACTACTGAAGACACGATAGAATTAATCATATTCTCTACAAATAAGGAAGAAATGACCATATTTTCAATAGATAAAGTAGAAATAATCAAAAATGAATTAAAACAACTATATAGTGAAGATCCACTAAAAGGATGGGAAAAAACATAAAACTACTGTAAAAATTGAGCTAATAAATAAAGATAGTATAATAACTCAAAAACCACTAACGTATAATTTTGACGATCTAAAAGAATTTGAAATGCATGTAAATGAACTATTAGAAAAACAATATATACAAAAAAGTAATAGCAAACACACTAGCTCAGCATTTATAGTAAATAAACATAGTGAATAAAAAAGAGGAAAAAGTAGAATGGTTATTGACTATAGGAATTTAAATGCAAAAACTATAACATATAATTACCCAATACCAAAAAAAATACTAAAAATAAGACAAATACAAGGATATAATTATTTTAGCAAATTTAATTGTAAATTAGGATTTTACCATTTAAAACTAGAACGAGAATCTAAAAACCTAACTGCATTTACAGTGCCACAAGGATTTTATGAATGGAATATGTTACCATTTGGATATAAAAATGCACCAGGTAGGTATCAACATTTTATGAATAATTATTTTAAACAACTACCTAACTATATAGTGTATATAGACGATATATTACTATATTCAAAAACTAAAGATGAACACCTAAAGTTATTAGAACAATTTACAAATATAGTAGAAAATTCAGGAATAAGCCTAAGTGAGAAAAAGGCAGAAATAATAAAAACCCAAATAGAATTCTTAGGAATATAAATAGATAAAAACGGAGTAAAAATGCAATAGCATATAGTACAAAAAATAATAAATTCAAAAGAAGAATTAGATACAAAAAAGAACTTACAATCATTTTTAGGATTAGTAAACTAGGTAAGAGAATATATACCAAAACTAGTAGAGAATTTAAAACCATTACAAAAGAAATTAAAAAAAGGATGTAGAATACAATTATAGTGAAGAAGATAAAAACAAGTGCAAAAAATAAAGATACTTTGTAAAAAACTACCAAAATTATAATTTTCAGATGAAAATAAAATTTTTATATATATAGTAGAAGCAAATGCAAGTGAGCATAGCTACGGAGGAGTACTCAAATACAGGTATGAAAACGAAAAAATAGAACATCATTGTAGATATTATTCAGAAACATTTAATGAAACAGAAATAAAATAAAAAATAAATAGGAAATAATTATATTCATTATATAAGTGTTTATTAGCATTTGAACCATATATTGTATATAACACATTTATAGTACGAACAGATAATACACAGGTACGATGGCGGTTTACTGAGAAAATACAAAATTCAGTTACAACAAATAAAATATAGAGATTGATATTAAATATATTGAACTTTGCATTTACAGTTGAAATAATTTACTAACACGAATGTTACTGCAGATTACATATCAAGACAAAACTACACAAACTGATATAACAGAAAATGATACACTAGAAGAAATACTCAAAATTCTAACTATGCTTTCAATGAAAGTGGACAGTATGGGCAATGAGGCAGAAAAGCTAAAGACTAATGAAGGTAAACTGAAGTCTAAAGCTACAAGTCAGCCGCATGACTATAAAAATACAAAGCTATGTCGATCGGAAGACATCAAAAATCCAGAGCTAAAAGGAGACGTTGGGACACTCCATAAAACCCATAACCTTTATCAATTTACATCTGCAGGTACAAGCAAATGAGTTATTAGAAAAGGATTAAATCTGAACAAGATATTTGACAAACCATTTATATCAAAAATACCAAAAGACTATTCATACCTCCACAAACTACCACATATCTAGAAAGCTTGAACCAAGACAAAAAAGCCTATAATCATATAACCTGAGCATGCATAGAAAATATACACAAAATACAAACTTACCTAAATCTTAAACCCAAAGCTATAAATATCCAAGAATCAAACACAGACTATATAACCCAAAAACTACAAGGATAGAACAAGTTAATCGCACTACCAAAAATCAATCTAAACCTAGTTAGAACTTGTTTTAGTTACAGACTACTTAATACCGCGTATACCCAAGACAGAAATGAATTATCAGCTATACCTGAAATATATAGAGCATTTTTGACCTACAAAAAAATAACCAAAGGAAACCTATTTTTTATAAAATTTTATACTACCCCAGTAGAGATATTATATGATGAAATTAAATCAGTTATACAAGTTGTAAAAATTGAATTAACCAAAGATATGATTATACCAGAAGATATTGGACAATATCCAGAAATACCTAAGGTAGAAATACCAGATTTCTATGCAAATAAATGAATTATTGAAATATCTACGATTATTCAAGAGCTAGCAAATAATTATCTTAATGGAAACCCTATATGGAGTTATTATTCGCGAGACCAGCTAATGATCTATTTAAATTCAAGGGAGCTACAACAGTCAGATATGGAAGAAGTTCAAAAATGGACAATGACATTACTCAATCCAGAAAGACAACCAACTACAAGAGCAATTAAGAAGGAAATTATTTCAGAAGAATTATTGACAAGATATTGCAAATTAATAGGACATAAATATCCAGATCATCAATGTTTGAGATGTAACGGAGAAGATAATATTATCCCAGAAGTCTAACTAGAATGAAAGATAAAGACAAAAATCAACCAAGAAGATAAGGATGAAAAGAAGCCATCTGGAAGATAGACAACAGGAGATAGAAAGCAACATAAAAAAGGACGAACCAATGAAACAATAAAGGCAGGAGACAAGGAGACAAGATATTAAAGCTATGAAAGTGACATGAGAATTATTGGATAGTTTTAAGAGACGTAAATTATTGTATAGCATTATGAGCTTTTGACCTTTTTGGCAAGTGCCATTATTAGTTTTTCACTTTTTTGACAAGTGTAGAATGGGAATAGTGTTAGGATTTTTATTTTGTAGATTATAAATGTAAGCCAGACGACAAATCTAGGCAAGACTTTCTACACGGAAAGCAAACCAACCTCCTTGTACACAAACAAAAATCTCTCAAAATATTTAATAAGATATTTAGTTTTATACTCAACTATGGAAAATCAAAGCTCAGAATCATCAAACCTACAAGAACAGGTATTTTCATTTATAATTATGAATAGCTAAATTCATAAATTCCTGACAATCATGATATAATAAAATAAGTTCATGTTAGTTACTATATAGTAGAATTATTCGAAGGATAATATGTTCTGAAGTTTATTAGCAAAGAGGAAAAAGAGAAGAATTCCCAGAACTATGTCATCCTAAAGGTGAAAACAGTAAGACAGAAAAGCCGTGATAGGGTAGTAACCAAAGTAGAGGCGCTGTTTAGGGAAGAAGTATCCAAACGTACCATGCTAATAGTGACAGAGGAACATAATTATCTAAAAATAATCTAGTACATAGTGATCTAAGATGATCATATTTTGTTATGTATATGATTGAAAGGAATATTTTTAAATAAGCATCATATAAAATAAAATGACTAACTACTTATCTAATGAAATGATAGATATGATCAAGATACTTATTTTGTATATACTTAAGAATATAGAAATAACAGATATAAGAAAACTCATGGGAAAAGATATTTGATTTTGAAGATGAGTTACTAAATACTGAAGGGATAGAACACGAGTTAGAAAATATAGATTTTGATGGTAGATATTACGATTCAGATTGGTATTATTCAGACTAAAATGATAAATTACGAATATTTAGAATATTGGAGGAGAGATATGAAGCAAATAAGATTGATAGAAATACTTATAAAAAAGAATCTATTTGACTACATAAAAACTAGAAATATGGAGCATATAGTATACCTTAAAAATAATATAGAAGAATTAATAAGGTTAAAACAAATAACTAAGGAATATTACGACATAGCATTTCAACAAATATGATAAATTTAGTACTATAAGTACCCCTCACTTTGGTATTAAACTTTGATCATAATTTTGGCTACACTTTTTATTTTGAAAGGTCTTATTACGTTCTCGAACTATATTAAAGTGAAATATATATCTCCTTATGTGTTAGATGGCAAAGAGAGTGTACTCACTCAGAAATCATACAAGAGACTAAAAAATACTTAAAATTTATTAATATTAGCACATGTCAATTTTTAATTAGACATTTTATGAATAATTAATAGAAATAATGATAAATTAAAATTTAAGCATATATTATTAAAATTATTTTCTTTTTTTTCGTTTTGAAATAAAGTTAGAATTTATTATTTTTTCCTTTTTAGCAATTGGCACTATTGTTAATTTTGTCTTTTTTACGTACAATTTGTTTTTTCTAATTTTGATGGTAAATTTAGTTGTTGATTATATTTTAAAAAAAAAGTTAATTTTTTTTTCTCAAAGTGTTGGGGTTCATTTTATTTGGTGGTTAAGTCATTTTATTGTAATTTTTCAAAAGGTAGATCTACTTTTTATTTATATATATTTGATTTTCTAAAATCCTTGACTCATTACATTATATTACCACTATGTTTGCTTCTAGTAGTACCAACACTTTCGAAAGGGAAAACAATAGTCAATTTAATTGTGTGTGGGTAGTAATATCAATAATTCTTTTTCTAGAATTTCTAAATTTCAATTTGTTATTATACGAATATTAATATATTTATGCATTGTCAGTAATATCAATAAAAATACTACTACAAATTATAATCTCAATAATGAATTAATACTCTTTAGGCGGTCTAAATCTAGCTTAATTATTGCTATATTTTAGTAGCATCAATTTCTAAAATGGAAAAAATAATAAATTTTGACTTTATTTTATTTTAAAAAGGTAAATAATTTAAAAATATATGCTTAAATTAATAAATTATTATGTATATTAATTATTTATAAAATATCCAATTGAAAAATGGCATGAGTTAATATTAGTAGATTCTAAGTTATTTTTAGTCTCTCGCATGGCTTCTAAGAGAGTGAGTACACTCTCTTTGCCACGTAATACTTAAGGACGCACATATTTTATTTTAAAATAATTTAGGGAGGTAATAGGACCTTTCAAAAGAAAAGGTGTGTAGTTGAAAATATGATCAAAGTTCGGGGTGGTACTTATGCCTTTTTCCAATTTAAAAAGTAAAAAGAGTTAACCAGGAAAATAAATAAGTGAAGTATTTGTATGAGAAGGTTTTTGTAGATACATATAAAATGAATTGTCATGTCTTTACAAGTAATTTAAAATAATTACAGAGTCCCATCCCTCTCTATATACCAATACTAACTCTCATTTCCATTAACTATACATTTCCTTCCCTTTTGCGAACCTCTCCTACCACTTAATTCATTGATCTCCCTTTGGCTATCCAAATGATGGATGATAAACCCTCAAATCAAAATATATCCTTGAATAAGATCCTGACCTCTGATCTTCCTATGGATTATATTTCCGAGGAGGAAAATTTTGAAGACCTAGATGATGCCCTAGTTAATTTATCCTTGCTAGACTTGCTGGTTTCTAACAGTCTCCTCACTATCCCACCAGCTCTTTTCTGCACAACCTTGAGCAAAAGCTTACCTGAGAATTTAGTTCCATCCTGAGGAATGAAAATGATTTTTAGATGTTAAAGTCTAGAATCAACTATCTTATGGAAAGGGATAAAAGTACCAAATTCTTCCATACTTCTACTCTGAACAGAAGAAGGAGGAACAAAATCACATTTTTGTATGAGAATGGGGTTTGGATCCATGATCAAGATGATATTAAGGAAGCGATATTATCTTTCTATTCCTCTCTTTTCACCACTGAACATTAGAGTGCTACCCATAGATGTCAATCTAATCCTTCTATCTCTTGGTCTATCAACTTCTCAAATCATCCTCTTCTAGATTCCATCCCTAGCCTAAAAAACATAAGGACAGTTGTTTTCTTCTTCAAACCTTTGAAGGATCCTGGTCCTTATAAGATTCACTCTTTTATGTACCAAAAATATTGGGACACTTTGGGTCCATTTTTTTTTTGAATTTTGCACTTCTACCTTCTCTACTGCTACTATGGATTCCAGAGTTAACTCTACCTACCTCTGTCTTATTCCAAAGTGCAAAATTTCCAATTTTTAAGGAACTTTATACCCATTGAGGTCTGCAACACTCAATATAAAATCATCACTAAAAGTATAGCCAATCGGATTAAATCCTTTCTCCAAACTTTAATTGGTCATAATCAAGCCAGCTTCTTGCCTAAGAGAAGAACTTCTAATAATATTATCATATTCCAGGAATATATTGATCACTTTACCAGGATGAATATGATAAATCCCAATATGCTCCTTAAGATTGACCTTGAGAAAGCTTTTGATATGTTAAAATGGACCATCATAAGACAAGCCCTGTCCTTATTCAATTTTCCACCTGGTTTATCTAAGCTTAACATGTCCTACATTTACATATCTTCTATCTCCATTCATGTTAGTGGTAGAAATCTTAGTTTTTTGCCTTCTAGGGTTATAAGACAATGGGACCATATGTCCTATTATTTATTTATCCTTTATATGGAACTCCTTTCTAGAAGAATTAATTATGAAATAGATACCCTCTAATGGAATCCAATTTAGATAAACAGAATGAGACCTTAAAATTCTCACCTCTTCTTGCTGATGAACTGACCTTTTTCCCTAGAGCTGACAGACTTAACTATAATACCATTAAGAAGACTCTGGAAATCTTTAGAACCCATTATGGCTAAAAAGTCAACCTTATCGAATTAAAGGTTTTCTTCTCTAATATTTGTAACAATTCTACACAAGAGGACCTTTCCTCCATTCTTGGCATTAAGGCCAGTAGCTCCTTTGGGAAATACTTGGGCTTTCTTACATTTCATGGAAAAACTATGATATCTAACTTACTAATTCATTCTTGATAATATAAATACCAGTTAGCTAGGTGGAAGACTAAGTTCCTCAATATGGCCGGTAGAACTAATCTTGCCTAAGTCTGCCTAGGTAGTATTCCTAACCACGTTATGCAATACATTCTCCTTTCTAGTAAAATCCATAATCTAATTGATAGGACTCAAAGAAACTTTATTTGAGGAACTGTAGACTCCAAAAAGAGGATGTATATAGTTAATTAGGACATTATTACTAAGTCCAAGTATGTAAGAGGATTAGGGATACAAAAAGCTAACATTAAGAATAATACCCTCCTCTACAGTCTAGCTTGGTAACTTCACTCTAATCCTTCATCCTTATGGTCCAAAATTCTAAATCAAAAGTATAATGTGAATTCCAGTAGAAGAAATTATTCACACTCAAAGGCATGGAGAAGTGTCCAGGCGAGTTGGAACCTCTATCGGGATGTCGTTTAGTTATTTGTTCATAATGACCAAAAAGTAGATGCATGGAAGGATAGATTGTAATGCCCTAAATCTGGTACCTGAAATGCTATACGGTGCTCATAATTCCAAAGGATCACAAGCTAACCCATGACTGATATCTATAACTGAGCCCTGAATAATAATGGTAATATCATAAATGCGAAAACATGAACTGAAAGGCCATAAGGTTCAATACTGATACATAAATAAAAATATGGTATAACGATACCAAAACAACTAAAATAACTGTCTGAACATGCTATAGTCTGAAAGCCTCTAAAACTTAACTATCTGAATAAGGAGTTGATGGGACAATCCCCCAACTAACCCCATCTGCTAAAATAAATTAAGTACTAAAAGAATGAAATAATCAAATAATAACATCCTCGAATGATGAGGAACTCACTGCTGACTCTGACTGTTGAAATTAGAATGCTACTGATACTCTAGAGTGCATGCTTCTGAACCAATGGTATAAAATACCATAGCACAAATGCATCATTATGATTGAATATACTGGTATGCAAGTAAGGTAGGCTGAATGCAATGGTTCACATGCATGAACAATACTAATTGAACGAATAATATGAACGTAAAAATACATGCATTAATACGTAACTGTATCTGAGATCGTGATAACACTGACTCATGAATTTTAATTACATGAATTTACTGATATCTAGGTACTAATACTGGGATATTGAATGACTAAGTCTATTGAGTACTGAGGAACTAATGTAATGTTACTAATAAAGGAATTACTATTTTTGACAGTTTTGATTATGAAAAACTGGTCTAATTGATTGTATCTGATAGTCCTGAAATTTGAATACTGGTAATATGAATTTTGTATAATTAATATACTATTAACTAGGTGACTGTGTTAGACAGTCCTGATTTTGATGGAACTAGCTAAGTTTCGTACTGAGTTGAGCGACTGTATCTGACCATCCTGAAACTGTAGAACTGAACTGAGTTGTATTATTGAGACTGGATCCAAAACTGAGACTGTAGGAGGTAATCATCTAACCGATATGCCCCGAAACTGAACTGGTGGGGTCCAATTTATAATCCCAAATAGAAGGGTGTCAGTACTGTGCCACAGGTAAAGACAAGCTGTGAGTAAACCCTCTCTAATAGGGAGCTCTTCTGTTAACCCTTCTAGTTGGAAAAACTTAAATAAGGTGTATAATCCCTAAACTCGTAGGGTACATCTCAACCTACACTGGCTATGTAATTCTGGAATACAAGGATTGCTTCCAAGGATCACACCCTCTACTAGCTAACAGGTAAGTCCCTATCCTTGGGTTCACTAGGTACTGAATCCTACTCCCAACTGAAGAGACACTAAACTGATTTAAACTAAACTGAACTGTTACTAATAGTATCTTTTAGCTGATTTGAATAGAGTTTACTAAATTCCATTGACTGTTGGAATACTACTGAGATCGGATAACTGACTGAGATTATTGAGATTTCTCAAGTCATGTAACTGACTGAATTCTAATAATTATGGCTTGAATAGGAGTATCATGAAAAATAACACTAGCTCTAGGCACACAGCTAAATTTTTGGGTACAAGTACCCCCAAGACTCGATAGCATAAAACTGACAAGACTTGATACTTCGTGAATGCATAACCAGTATCAACAATTCATAATACAATAAGTTGGAGATTTCATGAAACACATGGTTTTCATAATGTTGTACTTGGATAGAATTGCATATAGATATGTCATACTCTCATCAACCTAATCTCATGAACATTCCATCAAATACTCATAATGCACACAGTATCATGGAAGTTAGTCTTGGTCATAAGGGTAAAGCATGCATTTATTATTTGAGTCACAATTGAGTTAAAATACCCAATTTCTATCATTTTGTCAAACACCCTACATGTACAACTTAGGGCATAGGTGAAATTATCAAATTACACATCATAAACAACTCAATGCATGGATTTCATCTTACATGCTAACGTAGTTTCATGAAAACACCTAAAGATTCCAACTTGGAAATTATGCAACAAGATAAACATGGTTAAAAATAACCCATAACATAAATATCATGTTTTATAATTTGAAAGAGGGTTCTTGGACTTCACGGATGAAAGGAATCCATAAATCAACATTTGAAATACCTTGGTTCCTGATTTTAAAAAGATTGACGGAGAGATTCTTGAATTTAAGTGTTGAATTTGAATCCTTAATTGAAAACCCTAACTTATTCTTGAGAGAGACTTGAGAGAAACTCTATATATTTTGGATGAAATATGAATGAATCACGTGTTATTGGGTTTATCTAAGGATGGAAAATTGACCCTTTTCCCCCTTAAAAACACGGATATTTAATGATTAAAAACTGGGTGCCGACGCTACAAGCGACACGGTACATTGATGGCTGCAACATAATACTTGACGCCCATGATCGCGTCGAGCCTCAGAAGTTTTTGCTCTGGCAGCCTGCACAAATGTTGACTAACGCGATTGGCTACAGGACGCGCCATGATCGCGTTGGTCCACTATTTTGGGACTTCAAACATGATCTAAATGTATTCTAAAAAATCTAAAACTTGTTCAGGAACACCTATTGACCTTCCTGATCATGAACTAATAAAAATACAGACAATTAAAGGACGTTAAGGTGGTGAAGTGAGATTTCCAACTTTCAAAGGCCAATAATAGGCTAGTCTGGGAACCTAGATAGAATTTTCTAAGTCTGGGACACCTTGACAAGCTTAAAGAACTAAATTAAGCTTTAGGGTTTTATGGGGTCTTACAATATCTCCCTTTGAGAACATTCATCCTCGAATGAGACTAACTGACAGGGAAAAAAAGATAAACTGATGTACATACTGAACATGAACAACTGGAACATAATTCTATGACTGACATGACCGATAAACTGAATGTATCATACTAAACATGCATATCTGCTGCATGGTTAATTGGTTCATGAATGCATGACTGAATATGCAATGGCAATTGATACCTAGTTTAACATAGAAATCTGAGCATGAAACTAGATAAGTTCAACAGAGACTATTTCCTTAAATTAAAAATACTAATGAGCCTAAAATTAATTACTAGATATGCACGAGCGGAAACATGTGAACGTAACTGAGTCTGGAACGTGATACATGAGCTGGATATCGTGATCTAAACCGAGTACCTTGAATAAATGTCTTACAGCCAAGGTCAGAGTTTGAGGGTTAACTTATAAGTTCCCCTTACTTCAAATTGGATTCATTATGAGAAGAGATAATGGCATGTTTTATGTCATGAGAGTTTGGGGAATTATCGTGTATCTCCCCCTTGGGACACTAGGTCCCTCAAAAAATACTAACTTTACTGAGATACTGAGGAAAACTAGAGTGATGGAAAAGGCACCTACAAACTAAATCGTGGCTGGATATCCCAGATCTAAAGCTAAGATAAAGTGATTAGACCTTATGCACTGCAACTGAGACTACTGAAAAGATTTACGTGGGTGCTGAGCATGAATGCATAAATATATACTAACATTATTTGATTAACTGAATAACTTATATTTGAATACTGGGTGTGTAAGACTGAACTGTACTTAGTCTGTATAGCTGGACTGAGACTATAGGGTATTATACATAGGAGGTAATGACTGACTGGCAACATGAGGTAACTGAGAGTGAGTGAGGGAAAACTGTATTACCTTAGGAACGCAAAGCCAGATGTTTAATCATGATGAAAAAATATTTTGTAAATTAAGGTACTGTAATACTAATAACTGAGTAACTGATGGCCATATGCTATGGTTGGGTAATCTTAAAACTGGACTGAGTTTCTGATCTGACTACTGGACTAGGACTAGGACTGATATTATAGCTAAGATGATAATTGAGACTCTACTTGTAACTAAGACTATAGTTGAGACTGAATGCTAGTTTTTTTATAACTGAGGGTTAAACTGGTACAGGAGTACTGAATTCTGATGGATAAGTAACCGATAGCTGAAATCCATGGTTCTATAGGACTATCTGAGTCCTTTACTGAATATTGATTACTGAACTGACACTGTAATTGAGGCCTATGGGATGGAACATTAACACTATAGATTCACTGAGGGATCTAAACTGAGGGCATACGTGGCATAATCTGAGTTTGACCAAACACTAGGAGTGAAGTCATGAATCGTATGGGCTAAGCATACTGTAAAACATGACATGAGTGTATGAGACATGAGCTGCACGAACTGGGTTTGTAATATTTAAATTCATGGAACATGATCGTAATATTGGATGAACTTGGACTCCTCATACGAGGAACTTGAAACACCCACTATTTTATGAAAAACGCATGGATATAAGTTATATTCGGGGTACTAAAATGGAAAGCATGCGCAAGTATCGTGATGGTTGAAGTACAGAACTTTGCACTGAGATAGGAATGGGTCAGGAGTCATCTTTCCTTATGGATTTCCTACACATACTGGTATTACTACTAGAACCTGAAGGCCTGACTTTCAGAGATTTCATAACCAGACAGTTCCTGTATACTTGTCGGGCTATGTTAGACTGACTCACTGGCATGGGGACTGGAAAACGGTCCTGTTAACATTTAGTCTAACCTTAAAGTTGATTGTTATGTAAAAAGTTACAAAAGAAAAAGGAAGCTCCTGAATTTGAAAAAACATAAACATGTAAATAAGGGATCTGTAACATATTAGTGGCTACATCAGGAAGAATTTCCTGATCCTATCAGGACTAAAGTGCATAGAGTCTGTTTGTCCGTTACCCAATAATAGAGCTAGAATTAGCACCCTGCTGATTCAGGGGACCGTACTGAGTTGAAGGACGACCGTGCTTACTTCTAGGGCTAGGCCTAGGATAATCTCGGACCTTGGGACCGTCTTGCCACATCTGAAACAGACATCACCACCGACTCTACATAAACCCTTATGATGCTTACCATACTCTTTACAAAGTAGATGAGTTAAAACCCTTCTCTCACTACCCTGGGCCTTGGAGCCTGGTGCCCTATCTCTACGGTCATTTCTGAACTTTGGTACTGGTGCACTAGCTGAAGATAGAACTGGAGCTGAAAACTTTTGTTTATGCTGATAACGGTTACCACCCTGCGAACCTGGCTGAGAAAAACTATAACTACCAGTTTTTGTCCTCTTATTTTCCCTCTCCTTATTCTTAAGTTTATGCTCCTCAATCTGTTGAGCATGGACCATAAACCTAGATATGTCCATCTCCTTAATCAACATCGCAGTCCTGCACTCCTTAACTACTCTATCTAATATCCCAGATACAAACTTATTCATTCTAGATTTACTGTCTGCTACTACATGAGGAGTGTATCTGGCTAACTGGGTGAACTTGAGGGAGTATTATTTTACGCTCATTCTACCTTGTCTGAGGTTGATGAACTTTAACACTTTGGATTCTTTCTGCTCTAGGGGAAAGAATCTACCTAAGAAAGTTGTAGCAAACTCTTCCCATTCTATGGGCTCCGCATCTACACCCCTATCTACCTTTCACTACTTAAACCACATATAGGATACATCTTATAGCTGATAGGAGGCTAACTCTGCACTCTCACTAGAAGTTACTCTTATGATATCTGTGACCTTTTGAACCTGGTCGAGGAACTCCTGTGGATCCTCTTCAGACTTAGAACTGGAGAATAGGGGAGGATTCATCCGGTGAAGTCCTAAATCCTGGCTACAGCAGAATTAGCCACTGGGTTGGCTGGAACAACAGTTGGCCAGTCATTCTGAGCTATGACTGAATTGGCTAGAGTAGTAAACACAGTTCTAAATTCTGCATGAGAGATGTGCTCATCCAGAGGATCTGCTAGGACGGGCTGAGGTGCTGACTGATTCCATGTTCCTCTTTCGTTAGCCCTTTTAGGAGGTATATTCTGTAAATAAAAGAGAATAAGGTATTAAACTAAGAGTTTGACTGGTGCTCATGCTCACTCGCATGACATGAATACTGAAAGAAGGGAAATTATTCATAAAACATCTCATAGCCTCCTGTACATAAGTGTGGTGCACAGCACACCCATGTACAAGACTCTAGTAGATGCGACTTTTCAGACTTTATAGGATACTATTGAACCTTAGGCTCTGATACCAAGTTTGTAACGCCCCAAATCTGGTACCCAGAATGCTACACGATTCTCATAATCTCGAAGGACCACAGGCTAACCCATGACTGATATTTGTAATTGAGCCCTAAATAATAATGGTAATATCATAAATGTGGAAACATGAACTGAAAGGACATAAGATTCTATACTGATACATAACTGAAAATATGGTATAACAATACCAAAATAACTAAAATAACTGTTTGAACATGCTGTAGTCTGAAAGCCACTAACACTTAACTATCTGAATAAGGAGTTGATGGGACAATCCCCCAACTAACCCCATCTATTAAAATAAACTAAGTACTGAAAGAATGAAATAATTAAATAATAACATTCTCAAATGATGAGGACTCACTGTTGACTCTGACTGCTGAAACTAGTATGCTATTGATACTTAGGACCGCGTGCTTCTGAACCTATGGTATAAAATACCATAGTTCAAATGCGTCAGTATGATTGAATGTACTAGTATGTAGGTGAGGTAGGCTGAATGCAATGGTTCATATACATGAACAATACTAACTGATTGAATAACATAAACGTGAGAATACATACATGAATACGTAACTGTATCTAAGATCGTGATAACACTGACTCATGAATTTTGATAACATAGATTTACTGATATCTGGGTACTAATACTGGGATACTGAAAGACTAAGTCTATTGAGTACTAAGGAACTAATGTCATATTACTGATAAAGGAATGACTGTTTCTGATAGTTCTGATTATGAAGAACTGGTCTGATTGACTGTATCTGACAGTCCTAAAATCAGAAATTGGTAACATGAATTTTGTATTATTAATATACTATTAACTGGGAGACTATGTCTGATAGTCCTAATTCTGATGGAACTAGATGAGTTCCATACTGAGCTGAGCGATTGTATCTAACAGTCCTGAAACTGTAGAACTGAACTGAGTTTTATTACTTAAATTGGATCCAAAACTGAGACTGTGAAAGGTAACCATCTAACTGACATGCCTCAAAACTTAACTGGTGGGGTCCAATCTGTAACACCAGCTGGAAGGGTGTCAGTACCATGTCATGGGTGAAGACAAGCTGTAAGTAAATCTTCTCTGATAGGAAGCTCTTTCATCAACCCCTTCTATTAGGAAAAACTCAAATGAGGTGTATAATCCCTAAACTCATAGGGTACATATCAACCTACGCTGGATACGTAGTTCTGGAATGCAAGGATTTCTTCTAAGATCACACCCTCTACTGGCTAATAAGTGAGTCCCCATCCTTGGGTTCACTCGGTACTGAATCCTACTCCCAACTAAAGAGACACTGAATAGATTTAAACTGAACTAAACTGTTACTGATAGTATCTTTTAGCTGATTAGAACAGAGTTCACTAAATTCCATTGACTGATGGAATACTACTAAGATCGGATAACTGACTGGGATTACTGAGTTTTCCTGAGTCATGTAACTCAATGAATTCTAATGATCATGGCTTGAATGAGAGTATCATGAAAACTAACACTTGCTCTAGGACCACAGCTAAATTTTTGGGTACAACTACCCCCAGGAATCGATAGCATAAAACTGACAAGACTTCACACTTCGTGAACACATAAGCAATATCAACAATTTATAATACAATAAATTGGGGATTTCATAAAACACATGGTTGTCATAATGTTCTACATGGATGGAATTCCATATAGATATGTCATACTTTCATCAACCTAATCTCATGAACATTCCATCAAATACTCATAATGCACACAATATCATGGAAGTCAGTCTTAGTCATAAGGGTAAAGCATGCATTTATTATTTGAGTTACAATTGAGCTAAAATACTCAATTTCTATCCTTCTAGCCATATTCTCAAACACCCTACATGCACAACTTAGGGTATAGGTGAAATCATCAAATTACACATCATAAATAACTCAATTCATGGATTTCATCTTGCATGCTAACGTAGTTTCATTAAAACACATAAAGATTCCAACTTAAGAATCATACAACAAGATAAACATGATTACAAATAACCCACAACATAAATATCATATTTTATAATTTGAAAGAGGGTTCTTGGACTTCATGGATGAAAGGAATCTATAAATCAATACTTGACATACCTTAGTTCCTGATTTTACAAAGATTGACGGAGAGATTCTTGAATTTGAATCCTTAATTAAAAACCCTAACTTGTTCTTGAGAGAGACGAGAGAGAAACTCTATATATTTTGGGTGAAATATGTCGGAATCACGTGTTATTGGGTTTATCTAAGGATGGGAAATTAACCCATTTGCCCCTTAAAATACAGATATTTAATAACTGAAAATTGGGTGTTGACGCAAAGCATTGATGGCTGTGATGCGATACTCGACGCGTCATGCCATGACCACGTCGAGCCTCAGAAGTTTTGGCTCTGGCAACCTGCACAAATGTTGACCAACATGATTGGCGATGCAGAGCGCCATGATCGCGTTGGTCCACTATTTTGGGACTCAAAACATGATCTAAACGTGTTTCAAAAAATCCAAAACTTATCCAGGAACACCTATTTACTTTCCTGATCATGAACTAATAAAAATACAAAACATTAAAGGAATTTAAGGTGGCGAAATAAGATTTCCAACTTTCGAAGGCCAATAATAGGTTAAGTCTGGGAACTTAGCTAGTATTTTCTAAGTCTGGGACCCTTTGACAAGCTTAAAGGACTGAATTAAGCTTTAGGATTTTATGGGGTCTTACATAGATGGATCCCATATATCTTTCTCTTGGCAATATTTTCCAGTGTCCTCTTACTAATCCTTGTCCTTCCTTCAATCGTTCATCCATTTGGCAGAATGAAGTTTGGAATTTAGACTTCTTTCCTTTTGACATCCCCAACAATGTCAGGTCTAGCATGAAGAACTCTTTGTTTCTTAATCTTAGAATCCAATATGACATTCTGCTTTGGCTCCAAACAAGTAATGGCATTTTTTCCTGCAGAACTGCCTACTAGCAGCTGTCTGAGAAAAGGTCTAACCTATCCCATAATTCTCTTTATCTAGGCTAGATTTGGAAAACTAAAATCCCTAACAAAATTAGATTCTTCCATTGGTTTCTTGATCACAACAACCTTCCTACTAAATCAACTCTATTCCATAGAGGAATCAATATCCTATCCTCTTGTCATATCTGCGACCATCCACTTATAGCTATCCAACACCTTTTATTTGATTGCACTCATTCTAGATCCCTTTGGGAAAATATCATCCAAAGCTATAATAGTGATATTACCATTCATTTTTCTCTATTTACCCCTTCTAATTGATAGAGTACTTGGAAGCTCTTGACGCACTCAAACTTTGACAATACTATTGATTGTGAAACTCTCCTCCTCTTTTGTTTATGGATCATCCAAAAAATTATGAACACTAATGTTTTTCATAACACATGCATTCTTTCTTCCTTTAAAGCTTCCTAAGTTGATGTTATGGAATTCTTCCATCTTAAACCTCATTCTACACCTCCTATGCAAAACTCCAATCATTGTTAGTTGGATTCCTCCTCTTAGGAATACTTACAGATATAATACTAATATGTCCAACTTAGGGAACCCAGGGAAGGAAGAGATAAGGGAGTTATAAGGAATCCTAACGAAAATTGGGTGTTGGGTTTCTCTCAAATATTTTTGCATGCTACCAATAATTTTATGGAGCTCATGGATCTTAGATTAGGACTGAAGCTAGTGTTGGAGCACAATCTATGCCCCATTGAAAAAAATAATGATTCATAAGAGGTTATTCAAATTCTTGGAAATGGAAACCTTTTATATAACTCTATCATTAATGAATGTAGGTTACTTCTATGAAGACTGGGAGAACCTCCTGTTCACCATAGCTATAGGGAACAAAACAGAGTCATTGATGCCCTAGCAAAGAAGGAGCTAAAAAGGAATATTTTGAAACCTGTAGAATTTTTGTTGCAACTCCCACTTTTGTAGCCCAATTAGTATGGGCTGATATAGAAAGAACAAGCTACATTAGGAATGTAACTACTTTGTTTTTAAATGGGCATCACCCAACTGTTCTTGTAATGGAGCCATACTGAGCTCCAAATCAATGTACTTTTCTTTTAATTAATGTATTTATAGTTTACTAAAAAACTTTTTCACTTAGTTGGAAACTCCTCTGAAAGAGTAGGTGACTTTTCTTAAGTGGACACATTTATTCCTCTGAAGCATGGTTTTGAAGATAAACAACATGTATGTCCTTTTAGTAATAAATAATTAGATTTTTTATATATACACCTTAAAAGTGTATATTATGGAGTATTTAGTGTCACATTATTACAGATATAAATAATGATATTATTATTTTTATAGAGGATTGGGTACCACACCGATATGGTACATGGACTTAGGTTGTCCCCTGGAGATTATGTCTAGATGGGCAGAAATAAGTCCCTTAGCGTGTGTGTATAGACTAATGTGATTTTGAGCAATGGTATGATTTGATAAGTTCACAATAAACTAATGATATTCTAATTTTGAGGTTAAGATGGTCACAATTTCCCCCAATGATATGATTGTTGATGTTGTGATTGTTAATATTATAGTGTATACCTTGACGATTGATGATTTGTTATGGACATTATTTGGCATGTCTTTGAGTGCTTGTTAATTCACTGATGCCATGACTTGAGACTATCCCCTAGTTGTAACATGGTTCTTAGAGTCACAAGTGACACCAAGCTAGCCTATAGTCTGGATGACACTGGGAATACTGTATAATAATACTGTAGGAAAGCTAAATTCTTAATGATATATAAAAATTAAAACCAAATGTAAATGTTAATACAAAACGGAAATCACTGAACATATAAAGCTGAATCTCCACTATTTGTCTAAAAGACTCTACTAAGATGAGTTGCTAGGACAAGCCTCCAGCAAACCCTCACTGTCTGAAATTGAAATGAAGTAAAATAAAATACTGATACTTGTCCTCAAATGATGAGAATTCACCAACGTATTGATGTTGATATAGTAGGATATCGTACTATGCAGAATCCAGATGCTGAACTTCAGAACCTATACTATGAAATAATATAGTGCAATAATAAAAGTATGTGATTAGTACTTTGATTATATTAGTATGTAAAATAGGAAATAACTTATATAAGCTGATCATGATGCATGTGACATGATAAACTGATGCAAGACCAAGTAATAAATATGTATTGTACGATAAGTTGTATAACTGAATATAAGGTCATGTAAATATCAAAATCTGAACCATGAACTGTAAAATATGGGCTATGAACAGTGGCAACTATTGTTAACCATCATACCCCAATATAAGCAAACCAGGTTCATATCTTTAACCCAAGCCAGAAGGGAGTTAAGTGCCTTGAGAAGTATAAGAATACTTACTGATGTGGATCCACAAAACTAAAGTCCATAAGGACTTATGTATCAATCCTGGCCTGATGGGTGACCCTTTAGAACCTACGATGGTGTCGTAGTTCTGGGACTTAGGAAATTATACTAAAGGTATCAAACTAACTGATGGATGAGCATTCATCCTTATGTCCACTCAGTGCAAATTACTATTTCCAACTAAAAAACAATTGCTAACTAAAGTGATCAATAAAATAAATATTTGAAGACTGGAAAAAAGTACTTTATCTAAAAATATTCAAATCATGGAAACTGAGGGATTGAATACATGGATAAAATCCTAGGTTATCGGGTGTTCATAATCTGCCATCTTTGAATAATACATCTACTATGACAATTCAACAACAACAACAAACCCAGTATATTCCCACATAGTGAGGTTTGGGGAGGGTAAAATGTATGCAGTCCATACCACTACCCCCGAGAGAATAGAGAGGCAGTTTTCGATAGACCCCCGGCTTACGATGAAGGACCGTAGACCAATAGGCTAGCAAAATAAAAAAATAATAGAGAAACACCATCCACAAAAAAGTGCAATTACCCAATCAAAGACTCCCCTCCCCCAAATCTAGAACTACCAACCAAGCTACGCCTAACCCTCTTACTTACAGACTACAACTCGACCACACACCTTAAACCTCTAACTTAGTACTCTTCCTCCAAACCTTTCTATCGAGGGTCATGTCCTCAGTAAGCTATAACTGCTCCATGTCGCATCTAATCACTTTTCTCTAGTACATCTTTGGTCTACCCTTACCCCACTTGGAAACCTCCAAGGCCAACCACTCACACCTATGAACTAGGGCATCCGTGCCCCTTCTCATCACGTGGCCAAACCATCTCAACCTCACTTTCCATAACTTATCCTCCACCGAAACCACTTCTACCTTTTCCTGAATAATCTCATTCCTGACCCCGTCAGCTCTAGTAAATCTGCACATCCAATGCAACATTCTCATGTCTACCACCTTCAACTTTTGGATGCGAGAATTCTTAACAGGCCAACACTCCGTCCCGTATAACATGGTCACTTAAGAGGCACCTTTTTATTGCATAAAATTACCAAGGCTAGCCTCCATTTCATCTAACCTACCTCAATACAGTGAGAAACATCTTCATCAATCTCTTTATTCCCCTGGATCATACACCCCAGATACTTAAAACTATCTCTCCTACAAACCATCTGCAACTCCAACTTCACTACTACATCATCCTCTTGCCTCGAGTCACTAAACTTGAACTCCAAATACTCCATCTTGGTCCTACTCAACCTAAATTCTTTAGATTCCAGGGTTTGTCTCCAATCCTCTAACTTATCATTGACACCTCGGTGCGACTCATCAATCAAAACTACATCATCCGCAAAAAGCATACACCAAGGCACCTCACCTTGTATATTTTGCATCAACACATCCATCACTAAGACAATAAAAATGGACTAAGAGTTGATCCCTGGTATAATCCTATCAAGACCGAGAAATGCCCGGAGTCCTCTCTCACCATCCGTACCTGAGTCTTCGCCCCCTCATACATGTCCTTAATCGAATGAATGTACACCACTGGGACCCCTCTCGCCTCCAAGAATCTCTAAAGAACCTCCCTAAGGACCTTGTCATACTCCTTTTCCAAGTTGATAAACACCATGTGTAGATCCCTCTTCCTCTCTCTATACTGTTCTACCAGCCTCCGCACTAGGTGAATGCCTCATTCATCGAGCAACCAGGAATAAACCCAAATTAATTCTCTAAAATAGGCACTATCTTCCTCAACCTCCGCTCCACCACCCTTTCCCAAATCTTCATCGTGTGACTCAACAACTTCATACCACGATAGTTGTTGCAACTCTAAAGTCCCCTTGTTCTTATATAAAGGGATCATTATGCTCTATATCCATGTCTCGAGCATCTTAGAAGCCTTGAAAATGTTATTAAATAAATGAGTTAGCCACCTCAACCCTGCTCCGCTAGCAAACTTCCAAAAATCCATCGAAATTTTATCAGGCCCCGTCGCCCTACCCCTTCACATCTTGTGAATAGACTCACAGATTTTCTCCACCTTAAAATGCCGACAGTAGCCGAAATCACAAGATTTCTCAGTGTGCTCCAACTCCCCTAACATAATACAACTGTCCTCCATATTATTCAAGATCTTATGAAAATACGACTGCCAACTTTTCTTAATTAGGGCGTCCTCCACCAAAACTCTACCATCCTCCCTCTTAATGCACTTTACTTGTTACAGGTCTCTACCCTTATGCTTCTTAGTTTTGGCAAATCTATACAACTTCTTTTCTCCGCCTCTCTCCTCTAAAATCGACTACAGTCTCTTAAAAGCTGCTATCTTAGCAGTTATAACTACTAACTTAGCCGCTTTCTTATCTAACTTGTACTCCTCCCTGTGCACCCGCTTATCTTCATCATCCTTACCCTCAACCAACTTAATGTAAGCCACCTTCTTTGTCTTCAGCTTCTTCTTAACTTCTTCAATCCACCACCAATCCCCTGATGCCGGCCAGACCAGCCCTTCGAGACACACAAAACCTCTCTAGAAGTTTCTTTAATGCAACCCGCATCCCTATCCCACATACTATCCACGTCCCCTCGCCACTCCCATACCCTCATCCCCTTCAACTTTGCCTCTATCTCTAATGCATTGATTAGAGTTAAGCCACCCTACCTAACTATAGGTCTACCTTCCTCACCCCTGTTCTTCTTGCCCATCTTTATAACCAAATCCATCACCAGGAGTGTATTTTGGGTTAAAATATTCTCATTCTAAAAAACCTTACAATCCTTACACAAAGCTCTATCTCGCTTCTTAAGCAGCAAAAAGTTAATCTGAGTCTTGGCTATCCTACTATGGAAAGTAACCAGATGCTCCTCTTTCTTTGGGAAGCTAAAATTCACTACCACCAACCCAAAGGCCTTCGCAAAGTCCAAAAGAGCAGCTCCCTCATCATTTTTATCCACAAAACCAAAGCTTTCATGCACATCATCATACCCTACCGGTAAAAGCCCGATGTGCCCGTTGAAGTCCCCTCCTATGAAAATTTTCTCCAAACTAGGCATACCTCGAATCACCCTATCCAAAACCTCCCAAAATCTCCTCTTCTCCTCCTCGCCCAGGCCCACCTATGGTGCGTAGGCACTATAGAAGTGCCTCGTAAACCCACCAGTGACCAACTTAATAGTTATCACCCTATCATTAACCCTATTAAACTCCACTACCTGCCCCCTAAGCCCCTCATCCACTAATATACCTACTCTATTCCTACGCCTCTCACTACCTGAGTACCATAATTTATACAATTCAAAAAGGAAAAAATTCATACTTAAGCCAAAATCCATGGATATCATGAATTCATGCATGTAAATATAATAAAATTTCACGCGAACCATGGAGATAAAAATCATTCTAAAGAACACTGTAATACAAGGAAATTTACATGGCTATAAAGAAGGAATCTAATTGAGGATTTTACTTAACTTTGGGACTTAGCGGGCAAAAGGAAATACTTTGATGAAATATCAAATACCTGGATATGAAAACCTTAGTGAATCCCTTGAATTTAGAGCTTGAATAAGATAAACCATAGTTTGCCTTTGAGGGTGAAGAATTACTTTTTTCTCTATTTCTGTAAAGTATCAAATAATTTTTTAGTAATGCGAGACTTAGGGTAATTTAGACTTAATAATTTGATTCTAAATAGCTTAAATGACATAGTTTTGATGTTAAAAGAATAGAAAGGGACAAACATCCCCTTTAAAGCTATGTGAAAAAATGTTGAAGTCCATTTCAATGTCTCAAGTGATGATTTATAGGGCCTGGCCACGGATCGTGGCCCTAGACATCATGTAAGACTTAATTTATAATTTCCCTTAGCAGTGTCCATGATCCATATCATGTCCTGTTAGGCCTTCCCACGTTCCATAGATTCTTCCCATGACAAGTCCGGTCTTCTGACGGCCCGTCATTGATAGCTTTGATAGTGCTTCACTAAAATAGTCATAACTGTTTACTCCAAAATTGAATTAAGGTTAAACTGTATGCGTTGGAAAGATAATTCAAATATTCATTATTTGGTGCCTCTTAAAATTAAAAATACTTTAGAATATAGGATCTATGCTCATTTAAAGTTGACTATAGTAAGATTCTTCATAATAAGTCAATGGGTTAGGGAAGTTTTGACTTGGCTATGAGCTAGGAGTTACTTGTGGCCTTAATATATGTCAAAATCACTTCTAATTTTATCAAAATGTGAAGTTTGATTCTACATGTACTTGAAGCATGGTTCTAATCTTGGCTTAGATTTTTAGGGTGTTACAATATCCCCCCCTTAGGGTCCTTCATCCCTAAATAAAAAATAACTAAGCTGAAAAGTTTGGGGAAAAAGCTGCAATCCCAACACTAAATTTCTTAAAGCTGAGTACTGACATGATAACTAAGTCTGTGACTGAAACATGGACTAAACTGAACCTATGAATGCATGCTATGATATGAGAATAATCGAGTGACATTAGATGGAAAGAATTAAATAAGGATAAACTATTACCTCTTACTAGAACTGAGTTCGAAGAGAAAAAATAGGGGTACTTGGTCATCATATACAACTCTACTTCCCAAATAGCTCCCTCAATAAGCTGATTTTTCCAAAGAACCTTTACTAAAGGGACCTCCTTATTCCTCAACCTACAAACCTAATGGTCAAGGATCTCAACTAGGACCTTCTTGTAAGAAAGACTATCTTTCATTACCATACTCTATAATCCCACAAATGATATAGGATCCCTAGCATATTTCTTTAATAAGGACATATGAAAACCTGAAGGAATTGATGTTAAGTCTGCAGAAAACTCTAACTCATAGGCTACATTGACAAAACTACCCACAATCTTATAAGGACCAATATATTAGGGACTCAGCTTTCCTTTTTTACCAAATCTCTTTACCCTTTTCATGGGTGAATCTTTCATATAGAAAAAAATCACTAATAGCAAACTTAAGTTCCCTTTTTCTTACACATATATATAGGACTTCTAATGGCCCTAAGTTGTTTTAGCCTTTCTCTAATCAATTTAGCTTTCTCCATAGCCTCATGAACTGAATCTTTCCCTATTAATGTAGCTTTAATAAATTCAAACAAACCAATTAGAGATCTACACGTCTTACCATAAAAGGCTTCAAAGAGGCCCATCTGAATACTTAAGAGATAGCTAATTACAAGAAAATTCAATCAAAGGAAATAATTATCCCAACTACCATGGAAATATATCACATATGACCTCAATATATCCTTTAAAGTCTGAATGTTCTGCTCTGTCTGACAAACCTATTTGTAGGTAAAGTTGTACTAAGGTGGATTTAGGTACCAAGACCCTTTTGAAAACCCTTCCAAAATTAAGAGGTAAACTGAGTACCTTTATCGCAGATGATAGTCTGAGCAACTCCAAAAAATTTTACCAACTCTCTAAGGTAGAGTATAGCATAATCCTCAACTAAATCAAAGGTGTTAACTAGCAAAAATTCGGTTAACTTAGTCATTTGATCCATAAAAATCCAAATAGAATTATGTTGTTGCTGAGTTCAAGGAAACCCTATAATGAACTCCATATTCACCACTTCTCACTTCCAAGTAGGAATTCTGATATCTTTAAGCGTAACACCAGCTTTCTGGTACTCAACCTTAAACTACTGGAAATTTGGAAACTTAGCCATAAATTCCTTAATATCCACTTTCATGCCATTCCATAAATTAATTTCCCAAAAATAAGGTATATTTTAGCGGTTCCTGGGCAAATAGAATATTGAGAACTGTAGGTTTCTATTAGCATCCCCTGTATCAAGTTATTTACATATGGAACACATAATACCTTGACGGTGAAGAATACCATCACCCCGTTAGTAGAAAACCTCAACCTTCTAACTCTAGACCACTTCTTTCAACCTAAGAAAAATCGGATCATTACCTTGATTTTGTTTTACCTCAGCTATTAAAGAGAATTCTGAACCATTTTGTATTTAGATATTACCTTAGGCTAAATTTACCAATCAAACTCCTAATATAGCTAGTTGCTAAACCTCGGAACTAACTCTTTCTTCTCATCTTATATATGAGAAACACTTTCCATAGATAATTTGCTAAGAGCATTAGCCACAACATTGGCTTTATCCAGATAGTACAAGACACTCATATTATAATTATTCAACAACTATAGCCATTTTCTCTGACAAAGTTTTAGATATTTTTGGATGAACACATACTAAAGGCTTCTATGATTATTGAACACATCAATATCAACCCTATAGAGGTAATGCCTACAAATCTTTAAGGGAAAAACAATTATTTCCAATTCAAGATAATGAGTCAGGTAATTCTTCTCATGAGGATTCAGTTGTCTAGAGACATATGCTATAAGATTGCCATGTTGCATTGACACATAGCCAAGACAAATTCTTGAAGCATCAAAATAAACCACAAACCTATTTAAACCCTCTAGCAGAGTCAAAACTAAAGTAGAGGTGAGTTGAGTCTTTAACTCCTAAAAATTCTTTTCACGAGAACCGAACTATATTTGACTTTCTTCTGAGTTGGTCTAGACATGGGAGAAGCGTAATACCCCAAAAAATTTTCCTTTGAAATTTTTTAAATTTAGAGCTTACTCCCAAGCTATGACTCACCTTTCATATCGTAATATCTCCTTACGAGTCGCTGAGCTCGAGTCATTGGGTGGCTAGTGAAAGGTTCCCTAGGTTCTATTATGGTTATGAGTAGGATGTCAAGAATCATAAAGACTCATTGTGAGGCTTAGTTCCCCAGTCGTAGGGTGACCAGTATAGGTATCAAAGATTTTGTTCGAGATATGATTAAGACCATAAGGGTCATATTATGAGATTATGAGTCATATGGTATGACTCATAGGGTCAACAGTGGGGTGCCTTGGGACACTGCCCAGACTATAAATCCAGGGGATGACTTATAGTCAGTCGTTATGAGTTGTGATATGACCCATAATGACTGGCAGTATATTTTTAGTGTACCATAAAGGTATTATAGACATTTCCTCATTTCCCCAATTGTGACTCACAACCTTTAAACCATTTTATGACCTTATTATCATCCAAAAACATAATTAAACACACTCTTAAAATCTCTCAAATCCCTAAATCAAGAAAAAACTAGGGTTTCTCAAGGTTGATCATTTAGAGTTTCTAAGTGGTGATTTCTCTCCATAATTGTGATACTTTCAGGCATGTTACTCTTCCCTAAACTTATTTTACTTAAAGCATGTGCTTAAATAGCTATTCATGTGGATTTAAATATGGGTTAAGGGTTTTGGAATGTATGTTACATGAATTAGATTCTCATGATCTTATATGCATTTTTATGCATTATCAATGGTTTTTGAACTAATTGGGTTCATAAGTGTGGGAATTGGAAAGGGGGTTGAGGCATTCCCCCAACCGGATGATTTTGGTTCAAAACTTGGTTTGGAAATTGTGTTCCCTCAACCCACTTGCATAATTGGATTTGAATTATGGTTATTCACACGATTTGTCTTATTTTCCTAAATTATTGCATTGCATAAATGGTTAAATGGATAAAAAGAGTTTGAAGGCCTTGTTGACAATGTTTTTGATTTTAAACATGATTTAATGAACATAAAGGTCATGGCATTTCCCCATCTTAATTTAATGAACAAAAGGGTTGTGACATTCCTCCATCTTAATTTAATAAAGAAAGATAGTCGTGGTGTTCCCCTAAGTTCATAGAATTGGTATGGCATAATTATAATCTAGCAAGAGTAATGATATGATGATATTTGTGGTTGATGCCTTAATGGATAATTCCTTGGCTAGATGGATGGGTTATGTGAAACTTAATTTAATTGGGCTTAAAGGGGGTTGTGTAGCTCACCATGGAAGGTGGAGGTCCTTAGGGGACCATTACTAGAAATCACGTTTACCAGCATGGGGATCTTTATTACTGTGTGCATAGTTCCCACTTATATATATATATTAGATTGGCTGGGGTTGATGGATTCCCTAGCTCATCCTTGGATTTTTTTGGTTCATATGGCTAACACACACTAGGACCCTTTCAATGAGGTAACTGAACCTATATATCCCTTAGGTTACTTTAGGATGGTTAGAGCTACAAAATCTAGGTTAATGGTTTTAAATTATATGTTAAACCTTATTCTGTCTTCCAGTACATTATATACATGTATATAATTTTGTGCATTGGTTTTGAATAGTTTTGGACTGACTTGATCATGGCATTATTTTATCCCTATCCTGAGTTATATGCTTGCGCTCACCCTGTTAATCATCTCCGAACATTGTATCCCTATGCGATGCAGAAACTAAGACACTTCGGCTTTTTTTGCACAATGATCAGGTAATTTCTAGATTGATCATGAGTCATCTTGAAGTGGTAAGATTCCATTCTTCGAAAGACCCTCATTTCATGTTCTAGATTTACTATGTCATAGACTATCTTTCGGTTTCTTTTTGGCTATTGTCAAGGCATGTCCCAACTTAGATTGGTGTTATTTGACAACTTTTTTATTCTTAGTTTTACCTTTAGATTTCTTTGGTGTTTTTTATGCTTGTTGTTGGTTCTATTTTTATAGGAAAAAGGTTTACAAGGTAGTAATCTGGCAAAGGGATCAGGACTTGATTGAACCAAGCTTCGAACCGAGCAATTTTTCCATCAAGGAAGGAGAAAATAAATCTTTCTCCCCTAAATTCTGCAAATCCAAGAAGACCAAGATAATCCTACCATCAAGGCTCATGAACAAGCAGCCCGCAGGACAGTCAGGGAAGTGGAAATCCCACTTCGAACCAACTTAACCTCCCTATTTTAGAAGCCAGCTGTAGGAGGCAATTTCGAGCTCAAGCAGAATATTTTACAACTTCTGATTAGTAGTGGACAGTTCACAGGGCTTTCACATAAAGATCCACCGCTACATTTGCAAAGTTTTCTGGAAATTAGTGACATATTCATTTCTACGGGTGTGAATAAAGATTATATGAGGATAACATTGTTCCCTTTTTCACTGATTGGGGAAGAAAAAAAATATTTAAATGCAGAATTGGTAAATTTAATCATATCATGGGATGACGTGGCTAGAAAATTTCTTATTCGATTCTTCTTCTCTAGTAAGGCTGCGAGACTTCACAGTGAGATTGTGTGCTTTAAACAGAAGCCAGACGAGAATCTTTATCATGCTTGAGAGCACTTAAAGGCTCTTCTTAGGGACTTTCCACACCATCAACAGTCCAATGAGGTATTTGCTCATACTTTTGTCAAGTCACTTGATCACAATACAAAAATATTGCTAGATTCAGCTGCAGGTGGTCAAGCTCTTGAGATGACTTATGATGAGTTGTACACTTTATTGAATTGCATAGCTTAAGGGAACCCAAAATGGCATTCAGACTCGAGAAGTGCTACAAAAAAAATTGCAGGTGTATTAGAGGTTGATCAATTCACTACTATATTTGCTCAGATTCTACATTGTAGAATCAAAGAAGCAGTCTGAAATTGGGAGCTGCACAGCCTGTAGCCATAGTTAATGCAATCCAACAAGATGCAGGTTAGTGTGAAGTTTATAGGAATAGTGGCTATTCTGCGGCCATGTGTGCTTCAAATTTAAAATTGGTAATGTATGTGGGCAATGCTCAAAGGAAAAATTATGGTAATACTTACAACATGAAATAGAAGACTTAACCAATAAATCATCCTTGGAATGCTCAACAACAACAACAAATTCAAAAACCATAGTCACAATGGAATCAATGAGATAGCCACTTTGAAGAATTGATGAAACAGATTCTGGCTGGTTAAGCATAAATAGCTGTGGATATGGAAAGTAACTAGGCAGAAATAAAAAATTAGCAAGTTTCTACAAGAAGCTTAGAATTATAGTTAGGGCATTTATCATAGATATTAAATACTAGGCCTCAAGGTGGTTTGCTAGCAGATACGAAAAATCCAAAAAGAGTTATGGAAATCACTTTGAGAAGTGGTAAAGAGCTTCATGGAGAATCTCCCCAGGAAACAAAAGAGGTAGATACAGATTTGACTCCCTCATAGGTAAATGATAATGTTGATGAAAAATTGAGAAATTCTGAGTACTCGAAGAAAAAGGTGCTGAAGATGTGCAGAAGATTCCACCACTTCCTTTCCCTCAGAGGCAAATAAAACCAAAAAAGGATGCTTATTTTAAGAAGTTCTTTGACACGCTCAGAGAGCTTCACATTAGCTTACCTTCGTTAGATATTTTGCTGCGTATGCCCAAGTACCCTAAGTACTTGAGGGATATGGTGGCTAATAAATTTAAATTGAAAGATGTAGAAGTGTTAGCACTCACTGAAGAGTGTATTTTTGTGGTTACCCAAAATATACCTAAAAAGCTTAAGGATCCAGGGAAGTTTAATCTCCCCATTTAGATTGGCAATAGAGAGGTGGTGCAAGAATATAATGATTAAGTGGAAAGTATTAATTTGATGCCCTATATCTATTTAATATATTGGGTTTGGGGAAACCTAGACCGAGCTCTGTACTACTGCAGCTTACAAACGAGACCATAGCCAATATCGAAGGAGTGATAGAGAACATCCTTATAAAGGTTGGTAAATTCATTATTCCTGTTGACTTTATTGTTCTAGATTTTTAGGCAAACGAATAGATACCAATCATCTTAGGGCATCCGTTTTTAGCGATGGATGGAGCGCTAATTGATATGAAAGAGGGTATACTCAAAATAAGATTGGAGGATGAAGAGGTGATTTTTAAAGTTTATAAGCATCTTATTACACTGTCCTAATATAAAGACTTGTGCATGATGTCTGTAATTGAAGGAGAGAAGTATGGGGTGGTTAGTCCACCAAAGATCTCTTTGGACTACCTCATTGAGCAACCCAAGTCTCTAATACCACAACCTGATATGATGAAATTGATGAGCATGATAAGTCTAATGATGGAAAATCAGGTACCCTTGAGAGTTCATACCCAAGAGGGGTAAAAATAATAAGAATATGGAGACTAAGTGTGAGAAAGACAAGAAAAGAAAATGACTAAGTCGTAGTTGGGTCGTGTCGCAACACTAAATCAGGCTCTGCTTGGGAGGCAACCCAAGTTAAGTAGGTATGTTTTTTTTTTTTTTTTTAGTTTTTAATTCATGTAGTTTTTTGTTTTTGATTGAGTCACAGGTCGATGGAAAGTTTGAGTACCGGAAACCTGAGCTAAGGAGCATGACAAAGACTGAGTGTGGGGTTTCCTGGACCCTCTTGATATTTATAAATGCTACTATCTAGGCCTAGAGGACTCAGAGAGTATTTCTATCTCTTACTTTAAAAGTTCACTTTAGGGACAAAGTTGATTTTTAAGTTTGAGGTGGGGAAATTATCAATTTTAGCTCAATTTAAAATTTTTTATGTAAGATATTCTTGTTGGTGCTATTTTTGATTACATGGTGCAAGTTTTTTAATTGTATAAACATGCTGAATTATAAGAATTACTACTTTTGAGACTCTTAGGCTCATGATTATGACTCTTGTATTTGTGGCTTAAATTTGAATTCATGCCATTGTTTGGTTGGGAGTCTATGATGATCCTATGTGAGTTAAACATGTGCCATGTGAGATGTGAGGTATTTTGTATATTCCTTGTTGCAGTGATGTCTAGAACTTGTCCGGTGTGTGTGCAAAGCAAAACAAAGAGTGTGGGTTTAGCAGATGATTTAGGTATTTCTTTGATATCCTTGTTTTATACCTTTTTTTTACCTACCCTTTTTGCTTAATCTTAGTCAACCCCATTAAGCCTTTAGCTTTTTATTTGTTAGCCTCATATGTAGCCGAATCCCTTCGTTGATTGACCTTAATTTGATCTAAAGCTCCAAGGTAATTTAATAAAAATAATTAAGTATGGAGTTTGAGAAATAAGAGGAGAAAAGGTAAAAATTGAAGCCCCTAAGTAATTTCTATTGGCGTTCAAAAAGTTTTAATGTGTTGTGGTAGGGAGTGAGTAATGAAAAGAATAAAAATTTGTTCAAATTGAATGAGTTGTGCATAAAATACTCTCACCATAGTGTATGTAGATGAGCTTAGAAAGATTGGGTGAAAGACAAAAGAATGGGTAAACAAAAATGGTGAAAGACAAAAGAATGGGGTAAACAAAAATGGTGTAATTTGGTTATTGGAGATTGATTTTAATTGTAAAAGGTAGTGTATTAAAGCGCTTAGGGAACATAGTCACTATTATTGTCCAAAATAGTTCCTACTCATCCCTTAGCCTACATTAAACCCAAAAAGACCTATTTGATCCTAAGCTTCATCATTCTAATATTAGAAGAGTATAACACTAAGGGAAATCTATGGTTCATCTAGTGCGACTTGTGAATTCTTTCTGAGAGTGAGAAAAACTTGATTTGTATACCCATTGCGTTCTAAATTTGCATTATTATGAGTAATTATGGGTAACTCTCTTGTTGTGAGGGCGCATGTTTGATGAATATGGATTATTTGTATGATGTCTTATATTGAGAAATATGCATTAGTTTGCCATGTGTTGAGTCAATTCTTGAGGCTAAGATATTTTGAAATAGGATTCCTTAGCTTTCAATTGTGCATGTAACATGCTAAGTGAAGAAACTTACATTTCGTGTAGTCATTGTAGTACTACCTTAAATTTCTTGCTTGTAGTAGAAGTGTGGAGTTTCTTCAACTCATGGTGTTTATAGTGAGAAGTTGTTCGAGGAATAACAAGGCTTTAAGTGTGGGGTGGTGATGTTGGTTATATTTATGCATTCTACCATTACTATTCCAGCCTATTTAGCCTTGTTTTGAGGATAATTCATGTGTTTAATGTGTTGATAATGATAGAAATATGCATCTAAGTGTCCATGTATGTGTTTACAATGTTTAATGGTGTTTTCATACGAGTTTTGATTCAAATTGATCATTTAGAATTCAACCGAGAAAACTAGTATGACTAGCTTGAGCTAGGTATTTGTCTAGTCTATCGTGTTTAATGAGTCCCTAAGGTTGTTATTATGTATTTATAGGTGAAATAACTTGTTGATAATGTTCAAGGGTTAATTGGATCAAGCCAATGGTCAAAACAATGAGCTTAAGATCAAAGTGAATTAGCCTATGCTTAGCATTTGTATCTATTTCATTGTCTTGGATGTTGTGTTGTTTTGAGCTCTAAATTGTTGTGTTTAATGCTATAGGATTCTTGGTGAATGGACTGTGATGATATATAAAGGATATAAAGCTTTTAATCAATTGGAAATAACTTAAAAAGGCTTGGAATGGATCAACGATAGCATAATATACAACTTGATGCAAAATTGGACACCAGGAATGTACAGGGCCCGAGAAGAATATGGGATTGGACAATTGGCGCATGCAACCCACCACTGGATTCATAAGGGGCCCAAAATAGTGACCTACCACGATGTGGTGCCTCTTTTATTGCTATTTAGACCGAATGCGATGGGTCACTATTTTGGTCCCCTTCTAAATCCAGTGGTGGGTCACACACGCCAATTGTCCAATCCCATATTCCTCACATGCCCTGGGCATTCAAAGTTTCCAATTTTTTCATCAAGTTGTATATTATGCTATCATTGATCCATTCCAAGACTTTTTAACTTGTTTTTACTTGATTTGAGGCTTCTATATCCTTCATATATCATCATAGTCCATTAACCAAGCATCCTATACATTAAACACAACAATTTAGAGCTGAAAACAACACAACACTCAAGATGGTAAAATAAAAACACAAGCTAAGCATAGGCTAATTCACTTTGATCTTAAGCTTATTCTTTTGACCTTTGGCTTTATCCAATTGACCCTTGAACATTATCAACAAGTTACTTCACATATAAATACACAATAACAACCTTAGGGACTAATTAAACATGTTAGAACCCAACATGATAGACTAGAAAAATACCTAGCTAATGCTAGTCACACTAGTTTTCTCGGTTGAATTCTAAATGATCAATTTAAATCAAAACTCATGTGAAAACACCATTAAACATTGTAAACACATACATGGACACTTCGATGAAAATTTATATCATTATCAACATACTAAGCACATGAATTATCCTCAAAATAAGGCTAAATAGGTTATAATAGTAATAGTAGAATGGATAAATACACCCAACATCAGGATTACTGTGGATTAGGATGGTTGTTGAAATTCATAGATTCTTTTCTAAGTAAATTGAATTACGTATCTTGTTATATGTTATAAATTCATCCACTGCTAGTTATGTTGTGTTATGTTTGACTAGGCAATGGGGGTGGTTTTCGGTACTTGGCAGACTTGAGGTACCGTCATGGCCAGGCCCTAGTTTGGGTGATGCCAAGCTTGGTATCAAAGATTAGGTTCATGTTCATTGTGTGTCTTAAGCCGTGTCAAGTATTATCTCTTTTATTGGTGTGTAGTGTTCCACACTTGAAAAAGAGAGGCTATGGAGAATTTTGGAATGTTTCCCCATTCTTGTGATCTATTTTGGGGCTATAGAGTCTAAGGTCTATAAATCTCCTCTAATTCCATTGGTTCATTTTTCAGATCATGCCTCCCCTATAATCTGATGCTCGTGGAAACTTCTCTGTCCCACTTGAGGACAATGTGGATGGAACTTGTTCAACTTATGGGGTACATTCCCAATCTAGGGTCCCTACTCATGACTAACCATGTGGAGTTCCACCGATCCCTACCTGTCTTTCTCAGGCTTCTTGGGCTAATAATATCGATGCCTTACCGCCCCAAGGAGATATTTATAATGTTGAATTACATTGATCTATTTGTCTACTGTCTCAATTGGTGACTTGTTAGTCTCGTCAGTTGAATCATGTTGGTTCTGTAGCTCTATCTTTTGAGGTCACTAGAGTTGTCTAATTTATGAGGTTGAATTCTCTGACCTTTACAGACTCTAAGGTTGAGAAAGATACTTAATGGTTTGTTGATAAGATGAAAAAGATATTTAGGTTGACATATGCTACTAATGTAGAAGGTGTAGAGTTTACTTCTTATCAGTTGAAGATGTGGCCTTTTAGTGGTACGAGGGCTGGGAGCAGTCAAGGGGTGATGATGTTGAGTAGGATATATGGGAGGAATTCTCTGGTGCTTTCCTTGATCATTTTTTTCTTTAGGAGTTGAAGGAGGCTAAAGCTGAGGACTTTGTGAACATGAGGTAGGGAAAAATGACTATGAAGGAGTATGCCTTGAAATTCCATCCGTTGTCTCGTTATGCTCCAAAGATGGTGTCTAACATAAGGGCTAGGATAAGGAAGTTTGCTTTAGGTTTGTCTCAGGACTTGGTACTAGGGTGTAAGGCGATGATATTGAATAATGACATAAATATCTCTAGGCTAGTGGTGTATATGTAGAAGGTTAAAGATGAAAAAAAGAAACAAGAAGAAATGAGAGAGAGGTAGAGTAATAAATTTAGATATTTAAAGTAGGGTAGAGTCTAATATAACAGTGATGGATATGGTAGGTAGTGAAGAAAGAAGAAGACTTGGGACAGCTCAGGTTCATATCCTACGGCTAGTGGTCCATATCCTAAGACGTCTGGTGATCATTGCTTTTAGACTAATAGTGGGTTTAAGACCTAAGGTGCATAGTCACAGGCTAGTAGAGCCCAGTTAGCTCTATCATATCCTTCTTGCAGATTTTATGGGCAGTTGTACCATGGTTTTTGTGATGAGGAAAGGAATAAGTATTTTAGATATGGACAGTCTGGTCATATTCAGAGGAACTATCCATAAAAAAAATGTTGCTACTGGAGCTAATAAGGTTTTGGTTTTCTACTTCTTCATCTCCTTCCTAAAGGGTGCTACTTCTAGTACCACCACCAGTAAAAAATATATGCTACTTCTAGTACCACCTTTAGTTAAAACTTTTACTTCTAGTACCGGCACTGGTCTAAACCATCTTTATGCTTTTGCTACATATTAGGAATTTGAGGCATCTCCTGATGTCATTACTGGTATGTTTTAAGTTTTCTCTCATGATGTGTATTGTTTACTTGATATGGGGTCTAGCCTTTCTTATGTGTCCCCTTATGTGGCTATTCATTTTGGTTTTGATCCTGACAGTATTTTTGATCCCTTCTCTGCGTCTACCTCGACGAGTGATTGTATTGTGGCTAGAAAGTTCTATAAGGGTTGTGTGGTATCTTTTAGTGATAAAGAGACATTGATGGATCTGATTGACTTAGATATGATAGATTTTGATGTGTTCTTAGGAATGGATTAGCTCTATTTGTGCTAGCTTATCTAGATTATCAGACCCATAAGGTCAATTTGCAATTCCTGAATGAGCTGGTAATTGAATGGGAGGGAAGTTTCTTTGTTCCTAAGAAAAGTTTTATTTCTTTTCTTAGAGCTTAGAAGTTGATTTCCAAGGGGTTTCTATATCATCTAGTTTGGTCTAATGATTTTAGTTTTGAGGTTCTTTCTTTACAATTTGGCCTTATGGTTAATGAGTTTCCTGAAGTGTTTTAATGATCTTCTTGGAAATCCTCCTGATTGGGAAATAGACTTTAGGATTAATCTTCTATCGGATGCCCATCCTATCTCTATCTCTCCATACAGAATGACTTTGGCTAAGTTAAAAGAACTTAAGGAACAGTTAAAAGATCTTCTTGACAAGGGTTTTATTCGTCTTCGTATTTCTATGTGGGGTGAACCTATTCTCTTCATGTGTAAGAAGGTTAGTTCCCTTTGGATGTGTATAGATTATCGATAACTAAATAAGGTAATGATGAATAATAAGTATCCTCTTCCTAGGATAGATGATCTCTTTGACCATCTTAAGGGTGCTAAGTACTTTTCTAAAATTGGTCTTTGATTGGGTTATCATCAGCTGAAGATTATGGAGGTAGATATCCCTAAGACTATTTTTTTTACCTAGTATGGTCACTACAAGTTCTTAGTTATGCCTTTTGGGTTGACTAATGCTCCGACGACATTCATAGACATGATGAATTAGGTGTTTACATAGTTTTTGGATTTATTCATCATTATATTTATTGATGACATCTTGGTATATTCTTAGAGTGAGGAAGATCATGCCAATCACCCCTGTATAGTATTATAGACTCTTAAGAATCAACAATTGTATGTCAAGTTTTGGAAGAGTGAGTTTTGGTTGATTATTATGACCTTTCAGGGTCATGTCGTGTCCAGTCAGGGGATAATTATAGATCCACAAAAAATAGAGGAGGTTAAAAGGTGACCTAGATCCACGACTCCAACCGAAATTAAGAGTTTCTTAGGTTTATCTAGGTATTATAAGAGCTTTATGGAGAGTTTCTCTTTGATTGTTGCCCTGTTAACTAAGTTAACTCAGAAAAGGGTAAAGTTTTTATGGTTTGATACTTGTGAGGGTAGTTTTGAGAAGTTGAAGGACAAGTTGAGCTCTGGACCAATTTTTACCTTCTCGAGGGTACTGATGAATTTGTTGTTTACTATGATGTGTGTCGTGTGAGACTGGGTTGTGTGTTAATACAACATGGTAAGGTAGTGGCTTATGTTTCTTGGTAGCTGAAGGTTTATGAAGGGAATTATCTGACTCATGATTTAGAATTGTTGGTGGTAGTTTTTGCTTTGAATATTTGGTGCCATTATTTGTATGGGGTTTATGTGGATATATTCTCAGATCATAGAAGCGTGCGGTATATGTTCACCTAAAAGGAGTTGAATCTAAATAAAAGAAGGTGTCTTGAGTTTCTCAAGGACAATGACATAAGTTTTCTTTACCATCCAGGTAAGGCTAATGTGGTTGTTGATTCTTATAGTAGGTTTTCCATGGGTATCTTGTCTCATGTGGATGAGGAGAGACGAGGATTGGTGAAGGACATTCACTAGTTGTCTAATCTTGGAGGTTGTCTTTGGGATTTTGAGGATGGTGTTGTGATTGTGTAAGAGGTGGTGAAGTCATCTCTTCGTGTTTAGGTGAAGAAGAAGCAAGTTTTGGACCCCATCTTAATACATATTAAGGATGATGTAGTTCAGCAGAAGGTTGAGAACTTGAGACCCAGTAGAATATCCCAAGAGGTTGAGTTGCCAATATGGAAATAGAAGGTGATCAATATGGATTTTATTATTGGTCTTCCATGTTCTCGGCATCATCATGATTCAATTTATGTCATCATAGATAGGATGACTTAGTCTGGTCACTTCTTACCTCTGAGGACTACTTACACTGGGGATGGTTATGCGAAGATGTTCATTTAGGAGGTAGTTAAACTGTATGGTACTCCAATTTACATTATTTCAGATTGAGGTTCGTAGTTCTCTTATCGCTTTTGGCATCTATTCCAACAAGGCTTGGGAATAAGAGTGAACCTTAGCACTGCATTCCACCCTCAAATGGATGGACAAGCAAAAAGGACCATTCAAACTTTAGAAGATATGCTAAGGGCTATGTAATTTATTTGCGTGGTAGTTGGGTGGATCATTTTCTTCTCATCGGGTTCGCTTATAATAATAGTTATCACTCTGGTATTGGGATGGCTCCTTTTGAAGCTCTTTACAGTAGGAGGTGTAGGTCTCCTATCGGGTGGTTTGAAGTTGGTGAGACCAAATCTTTTGGTTCGGACTTGGTTTACTAAGCCATAAAGAAGGTAAAGGTGATTCTGGATAGACTTAAGACGACTTAGAGTCGCCAAAATTCCTATGCGTGTGTGAGGCTAAGAGTGTTAGAGTTTAAGGTTAGTGATTGGGTATTCTTTAGGTATCTCCTTTGAAGGAAGTGATGAGGTTTGGGAAGAAGGGAAAGCTCAGTCCCGATATGTAGGTACATGCTTGATTTTAAGGAGAGTTGGTAATGTCTCTTATGAGTTGAAATTGCCTTTGAGCTTGGATTCCATTCATCTTGTCTTTCATGTTTTGATGTTTAAAAAGTGTGTGGGTAATCATTCTCTAGTCATGCCTATTGAGAGTTTTGGTATTTCGAATTCATTGTCTTATGAGGAAGTCCCAGTTGAGATTTTTTATAGTCAAGTCTGTCATTTAAGGACAAAGGACGTGGATTCAGTAAAGGTTTTATGGAGGAATCAAAAGGTAGAAGAAGCTACTTGGGAAGCTGAAGAGGACATGAAATCCAAGTATCCATTCTTGTTCCCTAGATTAGACAATCGTGCTTAAGGTATGTGTTTTCCTTATAATCTTTGTTTTTTGACTTTGTTAAAAAGAAATTATGGTTGCATTCGGTCTTATAATCGTACTAATGGATGAATTGGCTCATCATTTAGGGACAAATGATCCTCGGGGGCGAATGTAACACCCCAAAATTTTAGCCTTTGTAAATTTTAAGATTTGGAGCTTACTGCCCAAGCTATGACTCACCTTACGAGTGGTAATGTCTCTTTACGGGTCGTAGGGCTTGAGTCGTAGGGTGACCAATGAAGGGTGCTTTGGGTTTTATTGAGTTTTCAACTAGGATGTCAAGAGTCGTAATGACTCATTATGAGTCATAGTGCCCCAATTGTAGGGTGACCAGTGTAGGTACCAAAGTTTCTTTTTGAGGTATGATTAAGATTAGACGGGTCATAATGTGAGATTACAAATCATATGGTATGACTCATAGGGTCAATAGTGGGGATGCCTTGGGACACTGCCTAGACTATGAGTCTAGGGGACGAGTCGTAGTCAGTCATTATGAGTCATGACATGACCCATAATGATTGGGAGGTAAATTTTTAGTGTATCATTAAGAGTATTATGGACATTTCCTCTTTTCTCCAATTATGACCCATGACCTTAAAACCCTTTTGGGACCCCATTATCATCCATAAACATAATCAAACACGCTCTTAAACTCTGCCAAATCCCTAAGTGAAGAAGAATCTAGGGTTTCTCAAGGTTGATCATTTATAGTTTCCAAGTGGTGATTTCTCTCCATAATTGTGATACTTTCAGGCATGTTACTCTTCTCCTAAACTTGTTTTACTTAAAACATGTATTTAAATGGTTGTTCATATGGATTTGAATTTAGGTTTTGATATGGGTTGACGGTTTTGGAATGGATGTTACTTGAATTGGATTCCCATAAAATTATGCATTATTTATGCTTTATCAATGGTTTTTGAACTAATTGGGTCCATTAGAATAGGAATTGGAAAGGGGGTTAAGGTATTCCCCCAACTGGATGATTTTTGTTTGGAAATTGTGTTCCCTCAACCCACTTGCATAATTGGATTCAAATTAAAGGTGTCAAACGGGCCGGGCCGGGCCAACCCGGAATCGGCCCTTTCATTTTAACCGGGTTGAGGGCTAGTTAAGGGCCGGTTTTGATATTAGCCAGGCCGGGCCAAACAGTAAAAAAATTAAAACCTAGCCTAACCCGGCCCACTTAACCCAACCTGGTCAAACCCACCAAAACCCGATCAAACCCGGTTAAAAACCGGTCAAACCCGTTTAAAAAATAAATAAAAAATCCAATATACACTATATACACTCCAATATACACTATATACACTCCAATATACAATATATATTTTTAAAAAAATATATAAACAATTACACATATATACGTATATATATATATATATATATATATATATATATATATATATATATACTAATTTATAAAACATATACACATGTATACGTTAAATATATACTACTTTAGAAGATATATACACATATATATGGAACATTCAAAATATATGTACTACTTTAAATAAAATATATACTACAATATACATATATATATATACAACAATATGTATATATATATAGTTACATACTAATTTATAAAACATATACACTTGTATACTTTAAAGATATACGTCTATAGAACATATATACATATATATACGCACTATTCAATATATATGTACTACTTTTAAAAAAGTATATACTACAATATATATACTAATTTATAAAACACATACACATGTATACGTTAAATATACACGTCTATAGAAGATCTATTCACATATATACACTCTATTATATGTATATGTAATACTTTAAATGAGATATACTACAATATATATACATTACAATATATATTTGTATAGTTCTATACTAATTTATAAAATATATACACATATGTACATTAAATATACACGTCTATAGAAGATCTATTCACATACATACACTCTATTCTATGTATATGTAATACTTTAAATGAAATATACTATAATATATATACATTGCAATATATATTTGTATAGTTATATACTAATTTATAAAATATATACACATGTATACGTTATACATACACGTCTATAGAAGATCTATTCACATATATACACTCTATTCTATGTATATGTAATACTTTAAATGAAATATACTATAATATATATACATTACAATATATATTTGTATAGTTATATACTAATTTATAAAACATATACACATGTATACGTTAAATATATACGTCTATAGAAGATCTATTCACATATATACACTCTATTCTATGTATTCGCACCATTCAATGTATATATACTACTACTTATAAAATATACTACATTATATATACATTACAATATATATAAATATACTTATTTATAAAACATATACACATGTATACGTTAAATATACACTTCTATAGAAGATATATATACGTGTATACACACCATTCAATGTATATATACTACTACTTATAAAATATACTAAATTATATATACATTACAATATATATAGATATACTTATATACTAATATATAAGACATATACACATGTATACGTTAAATATACACTTCTATAGAAGATATATGCACAAATATACAAAACATATGCTACTTAATATAATAAATTAATAATATTTGGTAGTAAATTAATAATATATTAGAAGTAAGTTTTTAATTTAAAGTAGAAAACTAGAAATTCAATTTAAAATTTTAAATCATTAAATGAAAAAAAATGAAAAGCAAGGACTAAGGAGTGAATGAATTTGGGGAATTTTATTGATTGCAAAATGATCCAAAATTTATAATTTACATGAATGAAAAATCTATAAATTATGCATCATTTTTTCCAACTCATTCATGTTAATATTAATGGGAACTTGCATAGGATAGTCGAAGTCAACGGGGGAAAACCATGCATTGGACTTGATTCTGCTGAGTTCTCCCGTGAAGTCATAATTTCTTCAAGTTTCAGCTCGTCGCTCGGCTCCAGTTCCATTCCTTGGTTTCTTCTTTCTGCTCTAATCCAATCTCTGAGGCAAACTAGAACATTCATTGCATTGCTTCCCAATGAGTGTCGGTTGTCTCCAAGCTGCTGTCGTCCTTGACTAAAGACGTTCTCTGATGCAATGGGTGACATTGAAACATTCAAGATATCTCTAGCTAATCTTGAAAGCACAGGATATTGTATTTCATTACTCCTCCACCAATCCAACGTGTTGATCCGTCGTCCGCGATCCTCTGGGGTCGTCTGAAGATAATATTTCAGCTCTTCCCGATAAGTTAATATGTAAGTTCTCTCATCAACACTGTTTCAACAATTTAAATCATAAAATGAATCAGAAAAACCACTATGTGATGGCCTTTTAGAAGATGATGGCTCCTCGGGAGGAGAGGAGTGACAGTTGGAGTGATATTTGTAGGTACGGCTAAATCAAATAAATCAGCATAGTGATTATATAATTTTTCTATGTAATCCTTTGCATCAGCCGCAGCCGTCCACAAATCAGGTTTTATTTGTTCAGAATCATGGTTAGTATTTATTTCTAAGTTAGTATAAATAAGAGTACTCAAGTTACACATATTATTATATTTCATGCACGGATTTAGCATAGCACCAACCAAGTAAATAGGAGGAATCGGGAAAAAATATTTTTTAAATTTTGTAAACATGGCGCCAACAGCTTCTTTATAACCTTCTTTATTTTTATATTCTTTGAGCAAACCAGAAATATCGGCTATATATGCCAAAATATTACAAACAGTAGGATAATAAGCACCGAAAAATTCAACCGTAGCTACATAAAATTTTTCTAAAAACTTAACAAGATCATTAATTACAACCCAATCAGAATTATGTAGCATGCAATCAGCAGAATCAGCAAATGAACCGCAATGTTGGTTAAAAGCTAGTGTAATAGGAATTCTATATTTATAACAAGTTTTTAAAAATTCATACATAGAATTCCATCTAGTATCAATTTCCTCAGGCGTCAAAATCGGTGTAAGTCCATTTTCTTGAAATTTAACTTTAAATTCTCTAATTCTCGATCTACGATTATTTCCTTGAATAAAACCAACGGCAAGATGAATTTTTTCAATATAAATCTCAAAAAACTCAAGACCATCTTTTACAATTAAATTATATATATGACATGCACACTTAATATGAAAAATTTCAGGCAAGGGCGAAGATAGAGTAGGTTTTATTTTTGTTATAGCAGTATTGTTGTTAGAAGCACTATCAAAAGCAATACATAAAATTTTATTTTCGATACCATAATATCCGATAATTTTAATAATAGAATCAACAATAAATTGTCCAGTATGTTTACGATCTTCATCATATAAAAAAGCAAGAATACGTTTTTGCATCACGAAATTACTATCCATCCAATGACAAGTAACGGTTAAATAATCATTTTTATTTACGACACAACCAAGATCAGAAGTTAGGGACAATCTACATTGAATAATTTTTAACAATGTTGATAAATAAAAACAATATTGTGAATGGAGTCTAAAAATATCAGACCGACAAGTAGTTCTAGGAATACCGTTAAACATAGGATTATAAATTGCTTGTATATAACGAATAAAGGCATCAGAAGAAGGAAAACTAAAAGGCAAACAACCCACAGCTACCATTTTAACTATTTCTTCACTGTCCCTCAATTTATTATACTTCTTCGCTACGTGACCGGTTGCTGGGTCCATTCTACTTTGCGTTGACCCACCAACATTCCCACCACCTTTTACAATATTTAACTCTCTTTTGTGATCCTCAGCTACATGTCTCATTAACGTACCCGTACCCCCTTGCTTGCCTCCACTTCTATGCTTATATATTTGTTGATAAATATTGCATTGCACCTCAATATCTGATATACGTTCAAAAAATTGCCATGTAATACTAGTTCTTTTATGAGGTTTTGGAGAACTGGGAGGACGGGAAGGGAGATTAACTGATTCAGATCTAATGTCAGCATCTCCTACTGCGGGTGTCTCAGCATTATTTTCCTTATCTTCGTCTAAATTAACCGCATCTACTTTATTTTCTTCTTCTATACCGTAATTTTCCTGAGCTTCTACATAATCCATATCGTGAGCACCTACACCTATTTCTTCCTCAAAAGGTGTACCAAGAGGTACCGAAGGCGAAGGTACACGGGTATATCTACTACTTGAACTACCTCTACCGCTAGTAATTCGCTTTTTACTACCACTACCGCTTCTGGGACAAAAATTTTTAACACCTTTAGTAGCGAGG
>NC_061121.1:121315988-121360162 GCF_002878395.1 Capsicum annuum | reverse complement strand
TTTTTAAAGTTTTTTTTTATTTTTTAATAAATGGACCCAAACTAGCCGTTTGGACCCAAAAACGGCTATATAGCCGTTGGCCCGAAAGCCAAAATATCTTTTTTTTTTTTTAAATTTTTCGGGCCAGGCCGGGCCGGTTAACCAGCGGGCCTGGACCGGGCTTGGTTCGGGCCGGGTTAGCCGAGCCCATTTTAACAAAATAACCGGCCCGGGACCCAAAACCCTAAAGCCCTAGGTCTTATCGGGCCGGGTCAAACTGGGCAGGGTTAGGTAGAGGGCCGGGTCGGCCAGACCCACTTGACACCCCTAATTCAAATTATGGTTAATCACATGATTTGTCTTATTTTCCTAAATTATTGCATTGCATAAATGGTTAAACCGATGAAAAGGATTTGAAGGCCTTGTTGGCTATTTTTTTAATTTTAAACTTGATTTAATGAACAAAGGTGGTTATGGCATTCCCCCATCTTGATTAATGAACAAAGGGGATCATGACATTCCACCTTTTTGATTTAATTTACAAAGGGGGTCATGCATTCCCTTAAGTTGATGGAATTGGAATGGCATAATTTTGATACGACCCAAACGAGGGCCTAGTCGCGTCGGGTGCCTGAAGCCCAACCGGGATCAGAGACCACACTTAATACCCAATCATAACCTCCCTACACCTTAAGTCGGATGAATTCCGAACATATATTTAAAACATAACAAAATGGAACAATAATAAATCAAATACAAACGATCGTATCAGCCATAATACCAATACCAATGCCAAGGATGACACCAATGCCGACACCGCCCATTACAACCGATAGTAGTCTCACAAAGACTCTATCTGAAAGTAAAACAGTATCCAGTTGGGACATGCCCACGACCATAGACAAAACCAAATTCTAAAAAATAACCAACGTATGAAGATAAGACCATAACATGAAATGGATCATACCGGAGTATGGAAGCTCACCACTTTAATCCAACTCTAAGTTGTTCCCAAATTTGATAACTGAGTAGAAGGAGAAGGGTGGCCGGTTCCTACATCATATGGGGATACAACGCCCAAAGATAGGTTAGCGGGTGAACGCTAGCATGCACCCAGGATAAGGGTAAAATAATGTCAATATTTAAAACCAAGTAAATAACCATATGTATTCACATCCATACATATATATATATATAATCCATGCCGGGAAGTGAACCGGATTTAAAATGCATTTAAACCCATTAACCTGGGTTTGTGTAGCTTAACCATCCTAGAACCACCCAAGGGCAATAAGGGTCCAGTGTTACCCCCTGAATGGGACCCAATGTATGTAGTCGCACGTACCAGAGATATCATAGGGGCAAGGGATTCCCATGTGCCCTTCACCATCCATGATACCTATATACAAGTAAACTTAGGGGATTCCTGTGTACCCCTCAAGTATGTGGTGGTCCGAAGTGTGTTTTAGACTCTTTTTTGATTTCTACCCTGGTAGGTGACTTTGTGATTGGTAAAAGAGTCTATAGAGTGTGTGTGGTATCTGTTTGTAGTAAAGAAACTTTGGTGGATTTTTTTGAATTAGATATGGTGGATTTTGATGCCACATTTGGGATGGATTGGTTGCACTCATGCTATGCATCTCTAGACTGTCGGACCCCTAGAGTTGTCTTTAAATTCCTTAACGAGCCAGTTATTGAGTGGAAAGATGGTTTCTTATCTCCTAAAGAGAAGTTTATGTCATATCTTAGATCCTGGAGCTTAATCTCCTAGGGGTGTCTCTATCACTTGGTCCGGATTAAAGATTTTAACTTAGGGGGTCCTTCTTTGCATTTGGTTCCAGTGGTGAATAAATCTCAGGCTAGTAGGGCTTAGTCAGCTCCATCATAAATAGAGTCACATAAGATAGTATAGACCAAGGATCATGTAAGAAAAACATATCACGAGAAAAGAGTTGCAACATACCAGTCACGACATTAGGCAATGCGTCAGACTCTTGTTGGGTAGTACTAGCACAAAGATGGTTCCGACCAGTGCCAGAACTAAATGGTGCACCCTTTGGTGCTAAAGCTGAAGATAAAACAACCAGAACCTTTTTTTCCCTAGAGGAAACCTTACCAATAGGACAATTTCTAAGCATATGGACTGGCTTACCATAGCCGAAGCATTTGTCCCTTACGTCACCATAGAAACCTCGATGCAGACAACCATAAAACCTACAGGGAGGACATGATGGAGCCGACTGAGCCCCACTAGCCATAGATTGGGAAACCTGTTCTTTGAAGTTGTCTCCACCATGAAAATGCCTATCACCTGGCAGCTTTGGGTAAGGACCACTAGCCGTGGAGAAGGAACGAGAACTCCCCCACTTCTTCTTGGGCCACTTACCACCATCCTTACCACTCTGCTGTTAGCCACCACACTACTCAGAGAACCTAATCTTCTTGCCTTGCCTCTCACTAAACTCAGCCTGCTTTTTCTTTTTTTCCTCTATCTGTTGCATGTACACAACCAGCCTGGAGATATCCATTTCCTTGATTAATAAGGCAATTTTACTTTCCAGGATCAACTTATGAGACAATCCCAAAACAAACTTCCTCATCCGGGCCCTCATATCAGACACTATTTTTGAAGTATACTGGGATGACAGTGCACACGCAAGTTTACGTGGTCTATCAAGTAATATAGTGGCCTTAAAGAAAGCCAAGTATCGATCACACAGAGACTTGTTCTGATAACTATAAAATTCTAGTTCACTTATCAAGAATAACTTGATGTGAAGTAACCTAAAAGAGTTTGGAGATTAAAGTAAAAGTATGAAATGCATAAAATAAGAAACTTGAGACAATCAATAAGTAAAATCTAGGGTTAAAGCACTTTGAACAATCATACTACGTTATTGAACTTCATTTATTAACTAGCTTATCTTGGTTGTTGATTCGTAGGGTTTATCATATGATCATGGTCTCCTGACATCTAATCATTTACCTAACTTGGACACTACAACAACATTATTGAGCAGGGATGTAACAATCCAATTAAGAGCTTAAAGCTATCATCCTACATGTGAACCAAGCAAGGCTTCTAGGTACATCCATGTCCTATATGATAATTCAAATCTCTTATTTCATAAAGGAATAAGAACCATACTTTGTTTATCCCTACGTTCTATCTTTTGATTTCCCCTCTCGAGATCACAAGGTCGACAATATGTGTATTAAAGGTTAGATACTCCTTAAAATAATTAAAACAAGTATAATAAAACAACCAAATATGATAAGAAAATCAAATGAAATCAATTCACAATAATAGTAGTCATGTTCTTGGCTCTAACCCCTGAAAGGGGGTGTTTAGCCACTAATCAACATAATCATGATCCAAATACTTTAATACAAAATCAAAACCATTATAAGAGAAAGTTAAAGAATAAAAACCCTATATAAAGTGTTTATCATCCCCTCACAATGCTCCAAGACGTCAAACATGATAAACAAAGTGTATAAGAGGTGTATTTATAGTTGGGCCAGCCTAAATCGTGTAGGATTTGGAGGGGGAACCGCGGGCACAATTACAATGCACTAATGGGGGAATCGAAGGATATATTTCACCGCTACAAAGGAGGTTGCATGGGATATAGTGCACTACAATGGCTGCGGCGTTGCGGGCATATCGCCTTCACTCACTGGAAGTTGCTTCCTCAATTTTGTCAAGTGTTCTCGTCAATCCTTTCCTTGTGGTGTTATTTTGTCTTCAATTACAGCTTGTTCAACATAAAAATATCATATAAATAAAATATTAAAGATTCATACATGATTAAACACCACACATTAGAGTTCAACACAACACAACCTCAACAATAGCGAACTAGAAACTCAAACAAAGCACTAGTCTCGCCACTTTGCGCTTTAACTTATTGTTGACCTGTGGCTCATTTCAACTGAACTTTGAACACTATAAAAAATTTATTCCATATGAAATTACACATTAAAACCATTAGGAACTCATTTGGCACCTTAGAATCCATCGCGATAGACTAGAACAATACCTAACTCAAGCTAGTAAAACTAGTTTTCTCACCTAAACTCTAATTGATTGATTAAGTCCAAACTTGTTTGAAAACACTTCTAAACATAATAATTACATACTTGAACACTTAGATGATTTTGTATCATCATCAACACATAAATAAAATGAATTATCCTCAAAACAAGACTAAACAAGCTAGAATAGCAACATTAAGATGTATAATTACACCCAACATCACCTCCCCACACTTAAAGCCTTGTTCGTTCTCGAACAACTCTTTAATCTAAGAATCATAATATGAGGAGACTCTACACTTCTAATACATATAATACACTCAAGCTAGTACTACAACGACTATACAGAATTCAAGTTTCTGCACTAAGCATGTTACATACACAATTGAAAGCTCAAGAATACGACTCCAAAACATCCTAGCCTCAAGAAGTGACTCACCTAGTTGGAACACTCATGCATATTGTTCAATCAAGGACATCATACAAATCACCCATATTCATCAAACATGTGCCCTCAAAATAAGAGAGTTACCCATTATCACTCATATAAATGCAATTTATAATAGAATGGGTACAAGAATAAAGTTACTCTCACTCTCACAAGGAATTCACAAGTTAAACATAATGAACCATAGGCTTTCCCTTAGTATAGTAATCAACTAATATCAGAATGATAAAGCTTAGGATCAAATAGGTCTTTAATGGTTTTAATGTAGGATAAAGGATGAGTAGGAACTATTTTGGATAAGAATAATGACTATCTTCCCTTAGACTTTATTACATCACATTATACATTCAACTCAACTCTAACAACCAAATTACACCACTTTTGTCTGCCTTAACTTTTTTTGTTTTACCCCATCTCATTAATATCATTCACATACATTATGCTGGATGTATTCTATACATAAATTATTCATTTTGAACAAATTTTCATTTTTTCCATTACTCAACTCCCCACCTCAACATATATAACTTTTTTAGAACACCAATAACTATCACTTTGGGGCTTTAATTTCAACTTTTTCATCTTCAATTTCACACTCTTTAACTCATTAATTTTACACTAAAGTGATTAGGAGTTTTGGATCAAATTAAGGTCTATCTAAGAAGGGATTAAGTTGCATAGGAGGCTGCCAAAGAAAAAGCTAAAGGTTCAATAGGGCTTACTATGATTATGCATAAAGGTAGGTCAAAACGAAGGTATAAAACAAGGCTATCAAAGAAATGCCTATACCATCTCCTAAACCTACACTACCAGGCAAGTTCTAGATATCACATGTAACAAGGAATATATAAATACCTCATATCACACATGGCATACACTCAACTTCAAGTAGGTTCATCATAGACACTCAACTAAATAATCACATGAATTAAACTTTAAGCCATCAAGTACAAGAGTCATAATTATGAGACTAGGTATCTAAAAAGTAGTAATTCACATAATCAACATGCTTTTATAAACTAAAAACTTGCACCATGCAGTCACATATAGCACCAACAAGAATATCTCACTCTTATTCTTGACATAAAATTTTTTAAATTTACCCTAAAAATTGGGAATTTCTCCACCCTACACTTAAAAATATACTTTGTCTCCAAAGTATACTTTTAAAAGTGGAGATAGAAATACTCTCTGAGGTCTGTAGGCCTAGCTAGTAGTATCATTTGCATCAAAGGAGGTTTGGGGGCCCTACACTTACTCTTCGCCATGCTTCTTAGCTCAGATTTCTGGTACTCAGATGTTCCATCAACCTGTGACTCAACAAAAACAAAAACTACGTGAAGTGAAAACTAAAAAACTAAAAATAAAATATACCTACTTAACTTGGGATACCTCCCAATCAGCTCCTGATTTAGTGGCGCGGTACGACCCAACTCAACTTAACCAAATTCCTTCATTATTTTCCTCACACTTGGAGGCCATCTTCTTATTTATTTCTGACCTCTTGAGTGTGAACTATCAAGGTCAACAACTTTTCCAACTATAGCCTTTTTAGGCTTATCAATCTGCATCATGTCGAGCTTAGGTGGTTATTGCTTAGGCTACTTAATGAGGGTGTTCGAAGAGGTCTTTTGCAAAACCATCTCTAGCACCCCATACTTATCCCCTTCAAGCACAGTAATTATACATAAGTATTGGTAATGGGATAGTGTGTTAAGCGGTTTGTATACTTTGAAAACCACCTCTTCCTCCTCCAACCTTATTGTGAGCGTATCCTCTCTTACATAAATCAAAACTCCTTCTATCTCTAAGAATAGACATCCCAAGATTATCGGTACTTGTTCATCTTCTTGAAAATCTAAAACAATAAAGTTAGCAGGAATAATAAACTTACCAACCTTTATGAGAACATCATCTATTACTCCTTCAGGATGGGCTATGGTTTTGTTTGCCAGCTGCAGTAGCACAGAGCTCAGTCTAGGCTTTCCCAAGCCTAATATGTTGAACAAAGATAGGGGCATAAAGTTAATACTTGACCCTAAACCACTAAGTGCCTGAACCACCTCACTGTTGCCAATCTAAATGGGGAGAGTGAACTTCCCAGGGTCTTTTATCCTTTTGGGCATATTTTAAGTCACCAAAAAGATGCACTCCTCAGTAAGTGCTACTGTCTCAGCATCCTGTAGCTTAACTTTATTTGTAATAATATCCCTCAAGTACTTAGCATACTTGGGCATTCCTTGCAAAATATCTAAAAAAGGTAAATTAATGTATAGCTCTCTGAATATGTCAAAGAACTTCTTGAAGCATCCATCCTCTTTCTTCTTTATATGTTCCTATGGAAAAGGTAGTGGCGGGATCTTTTTCACTTCTTTAGCAACTTTTTCTTTCGAGTACTCAGACTTTCTTAAATTTTCAACAACTTGGTCATTTACCTGCTTAGGGACAAAATCAGCATCTACCTCTTTAGTTTTCATTGGAAGTTCTTTATGAAGTTCTTTACTACTCCTTAAAGTAATTTTTATAACTTGTTTTGAATTTTCAATATCACTTGGAAAACCACCTTTAGGCCTGGTATTTTGTGCTTTTGCAAACTGACTAATTTGCTACTCCAATTTTCTTGTTGTTGCTTTCATGCTCTTTATGATGATGTATTGTGCTTGAGTAGCCATGATTTGCTTTAGAATCTCTTCTAGATTGCTATTTTCAGCCTGATTTACTTGAGATTATAGTTTCTAAAACTGATGCTACTGGGCCATCCATTGCTAATTTAGTAGCTGAGTCTGTCACTTCATGTTGTAGGCATTCCCATAGTTAGGCCTTTAAACATTGCCCACAAACATCATGACTCAGGATTTGCAGTGCACATATCTAGAGAATGACCACTATTTCCATACACCACACACCAAGTCATTGTCTGCTGAATTGCATTCACTGCAGCTACAGGAGGTATAGCACCCAATTTTATGTTACTGAGTTGTGTAGTCAACTAATTTTTTAATGCAGCAATCTAAGTGGATATTCTGGTAAACTGATCCACTTCCAAAACACCTATGCCACTCAGGATTTCCTTATGAAATCCAGTTTAATAAAGTATACAGCTCATCATACGTCATCTACAAAGCTTGACCACCTGTAGTTGAATCTAAAAAATCATTGTGTTATGGTCAAGTGCCTCAACAAAATTATGAACTAATACCTTATTGGACTGTTAATGGTGTGGATAGCCTCGTAGAAGATCCTTGAAATGCTCCTAAGCATGATATAAATTTCATTTGTCTTCTACTTGAAGCACATAATCTCACTGCGAAGTCTCCTAGTCTTGCCTGATGGGAAAAATTGGATGAGGAATCTTTGAGCTAAGTCATCCCAGGTAGTGATTGAATTTGGTGGCTTAGCATTCAACCACTTCTTTTCTTCCCCCAACAGTGAGAAGGGGAATAATGCTAGCCTCAAATATTCAGTTGATACACCCATAGGGATGAATGTGTCACTGATCTCCAGAAGATTTCGCAGGTAGATTTGTGGATATTCATTCGAAATCCTGATAAACTATCCACTAATGATCAGAAGTTGCACCATATTCTGTTTGAGTTCAAAATTACCTCAACAGCCAGTTTCTAAAAATGAGAGTTCAAATTTATTAGAAGTAGGATTATCACTTCTCTAACTATCCTGTGGGCTAGTTGCTTTTCATCCGTCATAGCAGGATTATCTTGATCTTCTTCGATTTACAGAATATGGGGAAGAAGACTGCTTCTCTCCTTCGTGGATAGAAGCGTTACTCAGGTTAGGAGCTTGGTTCAACCAATTTCTGATCCCTTGCTAGCCTACTACTTTGAAAAACTATTTCCTGCAAATACAAAACCAATACCAAGTGTAAAGAACCAAAGTAATCAAAAATAGCAATACTAAAACAAAAGTAGTTTCCAAATTACAAGTCCCTGGCAACGTCACCAAAAACTTGACAACGCACACGCAAGTGTACGACGTCTACCAAGTAATATAGTAGCCTTAAAGAAAGCCAAGTATCAATCCCATAGAGACTTGTTCTAACAACTATCAAATTCGAGTTCACTTATCAAGATTAACTTGATGCGAACTAACATAAAAGAGTTTGGATATTTTAAACTAAAGTAAAAGTAATGAATGTGTAAAATAAGAGACTTGAGACAATCATTAGAGTAAAGACTAGGGTTAAAGCACTTAGAACAATAATACTAAGTTATTGTGCTTCATCGGTTCACTAGCTTATCTTGGTTGTTGATTCGTAGGATTTATCGCATGATCATGGTCTCTCGACCTCTAATCGTTTACCTAACTTGGACATTAGAACTAAATCATTGAGCGGGGATTTAATAATCTAATTAAGTTCTTAAAGATATCATCATACATGTGAGCCAATAAAGTATTATAGGTATATCCCTATCCTAGATGCTAATTTAAATCCCTTATTTTGTGAAGGAATAAGAACTATACTTTATTTGTCCCCACGTTCTATCTTCTAATTTCCCTCTCGAGATCACAAGGTCGATAATATGTGTATTATAAGGTAAGATACTCCTTAAAATAATTTAAAAAAGGATAAATAAACAACCAAATATGATAATTAAATCAAACAAAATCAATTCAAAATGATAGTAGTCATGTTCTTGGCTTTAACCCCGAAAAGGGGGCGTTTAGCCACTAATTGACATAATCATGATCCAAGTACTTGAATACATAATCAAAGCAGGTAAAAAGCTAAATTTAAAGAATAAAAACCATAAATAAAGTGTTTATCAGCCCCTCATAATGCTCCAAGATGTCAAATATGATAAACAAAGTGTACAAGAGATGTATTTATATTTGGGCAATCCTAAACCGTGTAGATTTGGATGGGGCACCACGGGCACACTTGCACCGCACTAATGGGGGAATAGCGGGCTTTATTAAACCTCTCCAATAGAGGATATGTGGGCTCTAGTTCACTTGAATGTCTGGGGTGTTGTGAGCATATCGCTTCCACTCACTGGAAGTTGCTTCATCAATTTTGTCTAAGTGTTCTCATTTATCCTTGCCTCTTTGTGTTATTTTGACTTCAATTCCATCTTTTTAAACATCAAAATATCATATAAATCAAATCCTCAAGTGTACTACATGATCAAACACCACACATTAGAGTTCAACACAACAATACCTCAACAATAGCGAACTAGAAACTCAAACGAAGCACTAGTCTCGACCACTTTATGCTTTAACTTATCTTGACTCGTGGATCATTTCAATTGAAGTTTGAACACTATAAAAAAGTTGTTGAACATAATATTACACATTAAAACCATTATGAACTCATTTGACATCTTATAATCCATCGTGATAGACTAGAACAACACCTAGCTCAAGCTAGTAAAACTAGTTTTCTCGTCTAAACTCTAATTGAACTATTTAAGTCCAAACTTGTTTGAAAACACTTATAAACATCATAATTACATACTTGAACACTGAAATTCTTATTTATATCATCATCAACACATAAATCACATGAATTATCCTCAAAACAATAATAAACTAGCTAGAATAGCAACACTAAAGAGCATAAATACACCCAACATCATAAGACAACTGATGAAACTTCAAGGCATATTCCTTGACTAACATCTTCCCTTGATTTAAATTAATAAAGTCCTCCGCTTTTGCTTCCCTCAACTCCTGAGGAAAGGAGTGGTCCAGAAATACTTTGGAGAAATCCTCCCACAGTGATGACTCATCAATGTCACCTCTTATCTGATCACATTCCTCATACCATTGTATGACACATCTTTCAGCTGATAGGCTGCAAACTCCATGCCCTCCACATTTGTGGCATGCATAACATGGAAAATATTTTCCATTTCATCCAGGAAACCTTGAGGATCCTCCTCCACCTTAACACTCGTAATGGTTGGAGGGTTCAACCTCATGAACAGGACAACCCCTATAGCCTCAGAAGATGGAGTAATAAGAACACCAAACTAAGACTTAGTAGCTATAAACTTTGCCAACATATGAATAGACTGACGAAACTCAGCATTAATCATATCAGCATGAAGAGTCTGAGAAGGACTATATAGAATAAGTGGAACTCTAAAATAATTTAGAACTGGGCCCCTAGACCGAGTAGTGATCCTATGAGTAGAGTGTCTCTCATCAAAATTGTCCCCAGTTGAGACAAGAGTTTTCATGAGCTTCAGATCATTGAGGAATGATATGAAAAGTGAACAAACTGGGATTAGAGAAAATTTTAGGAATGACTCCAAACTTGAAAATAGAACACAAGAAAGAGAAACATTTCTTATGAGTGTGGCTCACAACACACCCTTAAAAGAAACTCTACCTGACACAGCTTTGTGGACTCCCAAGTGACCATGAACCTAGGGCTCTGATACCAATCTGACATAACCCGAACTATGGCCTAGTCATTTCGAGTGCCTCAAGCCTAACCGGGATAGGAGACCACCCCTAATACCCAACCATAATCTCCCTACACCATAAATTGAATGAATTCTGAACATATGTTTATAACATAACAAAATGGAACAATCATAAATCAAATATAGTCAACTAGTATCATCCATAATACCATACCAATGCCAAGGCTGACACCAAATCCTCTATTCAAAAGTAAAATAGTATCTGATTAGGAAATTCCCCTGACCATAGACAAAACCAAAGTCTAAGAAATAACCAAAGTATGAATACAAGACCATAACATAAAATGGATATTTCCAGACTATGGAAGCTCACCATTTTAATGCAACTCTAAGGTACTCCTGAATTCGATCACTGAGAAGGAGGAGTAGGATGGCCAGTTCCTACATCATGTGGGGATACAACGTCCAAAGATGGGTTAGTGGGTAAACATTAGCATGCACTTAGGATAAGGGTAAAATAATGCCAACATTTAAAACCAAGTAAATAAACATATGCATTCATATCCATACATATATAAATATATATAATCGATGTCGGGAGGGGAACTAATTTTAGCATGCATTTGTAATAATAAACCTGGGTTTGTATAGCTTAACCATCCTAGAACAACCCACGGGCTATATGGGTCCAGTGTTACCCTCTGAACGGACCCCAACATATGTAGCCACACATACCGGAGATATGATAGGGGCAGGGGATTCCCGAGTACCCTTCACCCTTTATGATACATATATACAAGTATAACTTAGGGGATTCCTATATACCCCACAAGTATATGGTCACCATGACCAATCCTCATGTCGACAAATATGAGTTTCCAGTGTCCATCCATTGGACTCACACCTTCACGGTTAGCTATCATAGCCTGCTATTATTAACCAACTAAAACCATTAGGACACAATCAAACCCCTAAATTAATGTAAAATTAACCAAGGCTATAAGAAGTGGTATCATCATATCGACTATAGTTATCGACTATAGTTTACAAATAATATCATTAGCCAATACCTAGGGGATTCTCATATACCCCGTAAGTTCCATTATTGGATTTATTTGGGGGATTCTCATGTACCCCACAAGGTTTTAATCAAAGTCGTGGCCACCAAAGCCTTACCATTTATCCATTAAAACCATTAAACCAATTTGGGTTCCATTACCCTATTATACTATGCAAAGTTTTCAATAAAAGTCTAATTATGTAATTAAAGCATTCTCATAGGCATTTTAACAAACATGCTGAGGGCATATAGTTTTCTAAACCAAAACCAAGTACTAATTGACCATTCCCATGCAACCACATGTTTAAACCACCATTATAATATGAAAACCATAAGTAAAAACATGGAAAAACATAAATCAACCATTAATAACCAAAACCCCCAACATATAATTCAAAACCCAAAACCATATGACCATTATGTCATGAAAACCATTCATAAAACATTCCTTTAATTGAACAAACAATAAGAAAGGAGTAACATGCCTTAGATTATGAAGAAGACAGAGAGAAATTACCCTTTAGAGCCTTAATTGACCGCCTTGAAGAAAACCCTAGCTCTTGTTTAACCCAAGAACTAGAGAGAGATTTTCAATGTTTAAGATTAGAATAAAAAGGTAAGTGAAGTCTTATTAGTGTTTTAGGTCATGGGTTCATAATGGGCTAACAGGGGAAATGTCCAGAATACCCCCAACTTAAACTGTAAAACTTTTTTTGCAGGTGGGTAACATATAAGTAGTTCCCCCTGCTCGTACCCTAGGCATCCACTTAGACCCCAACACTGCACAATATACAACCACCAAGACCAACTCATACCCATGTATATGATAAGTACCCTTAACCCGTACCCATAACAAAATCAAGAGGGGTTAGATACTGTCAAACATATGTGTTGGATTATACCACTCGTACCCTATCCTCATGACTTATGGTGAGCCACTCATACTTAGATTCAAGTTAAGTTACCAAATTTCAGATTAAGTAAAGAATCAACCAATCGACCTGTCACCAACCATAGGACCTGTACCTACTAAACCATAACCACACTTGAAACTCACCTACCAAACACTAGCCATCATACGATATGGGTCACCTAACCCATACCCTCTCCATAATTCTTATATGGTGAGTCGTGTGATTATTAGAAGACTCAAAAGCTAGGAAATTTTCCAAAGAACAGAACCTAGGGTGTTTTATATTATAAGCTTGCAAGCATAATGGTATGACGATACCTATAGTTGATGACTTACTGGATAATTCCTTGGTTAAATGGATGGGTTATGTGAAACTTGTTTTAATTAGGCTTAAAGGGGGTTGTGTAGCTCATCGTAGAAGGTGGAGGTCTCGAGAGACTGATACTAGAAACAATATTTATCGGTGTGGGGGTATTTATGACCGTATGTATAGTTCACACTTATATATATATTGGATCATTTAGGGTTGAGGCATTCCCTAGATCATCCTTGGATTTACCTGGTTCATATGGCTAACATGCACTGGGATCCTTTCAATAAGGGAAGCTGAACCCATATAGCCAAGCGTGCCCTGATGGAGATTAGAGCTATATAGTCTAGGTTAATGGTTTTAAATCACATGCTAAACCTTATTACCTACAATGAAATACAATATTTATGTATATGCTTATGTGCATTGGTTTTGAATGGTTTTGGACTGACTTGATCATGGCATTATTTTATCCCTATCTTAAGTTATATGCTCGTGCTCACACCACTAACTGTCTCTAGACGTTGTAAACCTATGTGATGCGGGACTAAAGACACTTCTATTTTTCCTTCACAGTGATTAGGTGATTTCTGGATCCGCCATGATTTAGCTTAAAGTGGTGAGCTTATGTACTTTGGAAGACCCTTATTTTATGTTTTGGTTTTGCTATGTCATAGACTATTCTTTGGTTTCTTTTTGGCTATTTTTGGGGGCATGTTCCAACTTAGATTGATGTTGGTTTCTTAGAGGCTTGTCGATTACTATGGATTGGGATTGATGTTTAAATTCTTACATTTTTTTTTGAGTTAATTGAGTTACCTATCTTGTTATATATTTTGAATTCATTTCCTGCTAGTTGTGTTGGGTTCAGGTTGGCTAAGGTAAAGAGGGTGGTCTTTAGTCCTTAGGGGACTTGAGATACCCGTCATAACCAGGCCCTAGTTTGAGTCGTGATAAAAAAACTGGAGAAAAATCCCTCAACAAACCATCAATAGTAACCAGCTAAACCCAAGAGAATCCTGATATCTGATGGTGAGATGGGTCTTGGTCAATTTCTAACTACTTCAGTGTTTTGAGGATCGACCCAATTACATTTCTAGAAATAATATGATGAAGGAATGATACTGATTTCAACCATAACTCATACTTATTGAATTTAGCAAATAACTGGTGGTCTTTGAGATTTTGCAATACAATCCTCAAATAATTTGCATATTCATCCTCACTTAAGAATAAATGAGGATGCCATCATCAAAGACAATGATCAACATATCCATGAATGACTTGAACACCTTGTTCATCATATCCATAAAAGTTGCAAGAGCATTTTGTAGTCTAATAGACATAACAAAAAATTTAAATTGACAATAATGAGTTCTTAAGGTTGTCTACATAATTTCACATTCTCTGACTTTAAGCTGATGATAGTTGAACCTAAGGTATATCTTAAAGAAGAAATTGGCAACCTAAAGTTTGTTGAGAAAGGCATTAATCCTAGGAATAGGATATATATTCTTGATTGTGACTTTGCTTAACTAGCAGTAGTCGATGCATATTCTAAGAGAATTGTCTTTCTTGCACACTAAAAAAATCTAGAGCACCTTATGAAGAGATATTGGGTCTAATGAAACCCTTGTCTAACAGGTTTTTTAATTGCTCATTTATTTCTTTAAGCTCATATAGATCCATTCTATAGGATGGAATTGAAATAGGCTGGCTATCTGGAAGGATATCTATTCCAAAGTTAATTCTCTCTTGGGAGGAACTCTAGATAGATCTTTGGGGAACACTTCTAGAAACTCTGCAAAGACAAGTTATTGGGATAAGCCCAAAGCTAAGCCTGACTATCTAAAACTAAAATAAAGTAAAATAGAATATATATTTATATATATATATATATATATTTATGTTAGTTCTTGATTGATGAGGACTCACCTAAGTACTTTGGTTGATGTAGTAGGAGATTGTACTATGCGCGATCCAGATGTTGAATGTTAGAACCTTTATCATGAGACAATATAGAGCAAAGAAAAGTATGTGATCCATACTTTGAATGTACTGAGTATGTGATATAGGAACTAAATGATATAAGTTGATCATGATGCATGTGAAATGGTAAATAGATGCAATAACAAGAGATAAACATGTATTTTATGATAAGTTGAATAATAGAATACAAAGTCATGCTTCTGTCTGAATCTAAACCATGAATTATGAACTATGGGTTGTGGACAATGGGAGCCAACATCAATCACATACCTTAATTTGAGAAAATCAGGGTCCAACCTATAACCCTAGTTAGAAAGGTGTTCAGTCACATGCCAAGGGTACAAACACTAGTTGGTGTGGATTTACTGTATTGATGTACATAAGGACTAGGGTATCAGGCCTGGTCTAATAGGTAACCCTTTAGATCCTGCAGTGGCACCATACTTCTAGGACTTAGGAATTTCTACTAAAGGTCTCAGCCTAATTGATGGGTGACCCTTCATCCCTATATCTGCTTGGGGTGCTAAGTACTACTTCCAACTAAATAGTAACTGGTAACTAGAATAATCAATAATGTAAATATTTTGAAGAGTAGAATAAGTACTTTATTTGAAAACATTCAAATCATGAAAACCGAGGGATTTAATACATTCATGAAATCTAGGTCATCAGGTATTCATAATCTGCCTTCTCTGACGAAAATTTAAATGACAATTCAATGATCTAATGGGAAAAAGGTAAAATTCATACTCAAGCCAAAATCATGGATTATCCAATGTACTGGGAACTCATGAATTCATGCATGTAAAGATAATGAACATCTAGGGAAAAACAGAGATAATGATCATTCAAAACACTATAATACAAAGAAATTTACATCCATAAACCTTAGGCTCCAAAGAAGAAATTAAACTGAGGATTTTAGTTAGCTTTGGGACTCAATTGGTGAAAGGAACCCAATGAAAAATCCCATATACCTGAAGATGGAAACCTTGGTGAATCCCTTGAATATTAAGCTTAAAGAATAAAAAACCTAGTTTGCCTTTGAGGGTGAACAATTGCTTCTTTTCTCTAGTTTTGATAAGTGTCGAATGATTTCTGAGTAATGAGGGTCTTAAGATAATTTTAGACTTAATAATCAGCCTAGAAATAGCTTAAATGACATATTTTTGATGTTAAAAGAATGGGAAAATATCACGACCCGAACTAAGGCCTAATCATGATAGGTATCTCAAGCCCACCATGAATCGGAGATCACCCTCTTAGCTTAACATCCAGAGCACAATAAAGATAAATACCAGAAGACAGCCATAGATAAAAATGAATGTAGATAAGATAAACACCGTCTAAGAATCAAAATAAACATCTAACCCACACTTGTCCACAAAAGCCTCTAAATACTAAAGTACTAAACTAGGTCGGAACATGCCCCCCGCCATGACAAGGAGAGTTCACAATTTCCAAAATCTTAAAAGAAACTTAATCAAATGGTAAAGCTTTACAGATGATGGATGCTTACTACTTCACAACAACTCAACTGATATCTGCACTACCTAACACTGCATAAGAGTAACAAAATAACCCTAGGCCCTACATTATGAAATGATGCAAAATCCAGGAACGGTCAGTGGGATAAGAACTGGCATGTAACTGAAGAAAAGTGATAAAATAATGTTAAATTAGCCAAAACCACATACACACATTCATATATACATATATAAAATACCAAGATATGGTAGAGGTTCATGAACATGATAGTTTAAAAACATTAAACTGGACTGTGAAGCTATATCCATCCTAAGGACACCCGTGGGCTATATAGGTTCGGCTTCTCCTACTGAAAAGGCCCTAGTGCGTGTTAGCCACACGAATCAAAGAAATTCAAAGGAGGTCTAGCGATGCCAAGGCTACATCCATCCCGAAAGTATAATGTGTGAAGCAACCATACGTCATATAAAACCCTATGCCGGTAAACGTGGTTTCCAATAGTGGTCCCCCAGGACCTCCACCTTCACGATGAGCTATACAACCCCTTTTAAGCCAAAATTAAAATATTTACACATATTCCCAACTATTTAACTTAGGATTTATTTATTAAGGCATTTACCATTTGGTATCGTCATACTAATTATTCTTGCAATCTAACATATCATGCCAATCCATTCCAATTAATCAATTGACTTCCAAATTCCATTTAGAAATCCAATCCATGACCACCAAGGCCTTTCAAATCCATTTTTATCCATTTTTCCATTAATGCAATGCAATAGTTTCAAAAGTGAGTTAAACCATTCAAATTCCACGTTTAAAACCGAAGTCATGAAGGTGGGTTGGCGTTAATGCCAATTTCAATCCAAAATTCATCCTATTTAGGGAAACCTATGTTCTTCATTCCAAATTCCCATAAAAGTGCACCCATTCCATCACAAAAACTATTTATCAAGCATGAATGACATATTCAAAGCTTGGGAAGATAATTCCAATAGTAAACAACCAAAAACCCTCAACCCAATTTCAAACGCACAATTAAATTACATGAATAATGATTAAAACATATGTCATAGTACAAAATTCAAGTTAGGGATGAGATACATACCTGAAATACACAAGAATTAAGAATTTATCTAGAGTTTGAAGCTCGAAGATTGAATTTCTTATAAATGCTAGTTTTCTTTTGACTTAGAATTTAGAGCGGGAAGAGTATTGATTGATTTTGATAAATGATGTTAAAAGGGTCCTTTAGATGTTTCTCAGTCATGGGGAATAGGGTATAGGTAGGATAAGACTAAATATCTCGCTAACTAAAATGTGCAAGAAAAATTAGGCCTACTTATCATGGGTCAAGTAACAACTCGAGAGGTTAAACCACGAGTTATTACCTAGACTCGTTACCTGGGGATAAAATTTTTGATCTTTTACTGCCATGGTTATGAGTCACTTACCATGACTCATGACCTGACCTAATGACTCATGATGAGGAGTCGTGATCAAAGAAGAAACGTTGGGAAACCTTACTAAGACTCCCCAAAGGTACCCCTGGGACGTCACATGGTGCTTAAGACTACGAATAGGCAAAGCTAACCTATGAAATCTACTCAGCTCTGAGCTTTCATAAATGTAAGCTTAAATTATGAATGAATACTGAAGAAAACTTAAGATGGAATTAAATCATAAGAATAATCTCAACTAAAAACTTTGTAACTTAATAACCTTCAAATCTATTGGAAATGAAAAAAAACATAATCTAACTAGTCTTGACAAGCCTCTAATCTAATAACTGAAAAGTTACTGGGACAGACCCCAGCCAACCCAAAGTGAAAGCTAAATAACTAGAATACTGCATTAATATCTAAATATATTATAAACTTGGCCCTCAAACTATAAGGACTCACTAACTGTCTGAATGTAAGAAATAGTGTCTGCGATTAATTGTGTTGCTGGGGACGAACACCAGAACCTACATTATTAAATAATGTAGTACATAGAAATATATGTGGGTTAGTACTTTTGGAATGTACTAATTATGTTGGGGTGAATGCAATAAGTAAAATTTAAATTGAACATACTTTCAGAATATGCATGTTAAGAGTAAAGGGACTCACCTTGATCATGAATAAAACTGAAAGCTGAAACATCATAAACATGAATAATAAAGCATAATTTGATAAGATTAGAGAGTCATTACACTTAGTTTCTGAAATCTTTACTTTTGTGAGAGATTTTTATAACTGATATAAACCATGTAAGCTATCATGGAGTCCAACGTATTACCCACGGTAAGGAGAGCTATTCTACCCTTTCCACCAGAATAGAACCTTAATTGAAAGTGATCATTATACTTAGCCCATATTGGGTAATGAAGGGGACACTCTCTGGCGAGGCTTTTAAACATAAACCTATGGTGGCACGTAGTTTTTGGAGAAAAGGATGTGCTAAACCCATGTTCCCTTCTCGATGTGAAATGCTACTCCAAAAACATATACTTATATGCTCATACTTATTTAAGTCCACCTTAAAATAATATATGGGTTTATAAACTAAAAACCAACTATGATTCTCTTACTTAAATCATATTTATGAGGAAACTTGTGGATTTCATGTCTTATCTTAGATCATAAGATCAAGCTGAACTTTAATCATGTTGTAATACTTGTAACTTGAGCTTATAACTTGTAAACTCAGCAACTTATTCTTGAACTTGAAATCATTCTTTATCTCATAGAATCTTCATATCAAAATATCAAACTCAACAAAAACAACAACAAACCCAGTGTATTCCCACCTAGTGGGGTCTGGGGGGGGTAAGATGTACGCAGTCCATACCTCTACCTCTGAAGAAGTAGAAAGGCTATTTCCGATAGACCCCGGGTACAAGGCACGAGATACCACACAAACACATAGTAAAGCACAGCACAAGATTACATAACATAAATACGGCACCCATAAGTAATATAAAACAGAGGAAAGCACACAAATTCGTAATAAAACATGGAACACGGACTCATAACAGGAATAAAACCCCTACCAAGTAATTCCCTACACTAGCGACTCAAACTGGCCCTAGTCCTCTGCCCTAATTCGCGTCCTCCAGACCTTCCTATCTAGGGTCATGTCCTCGGTGAGCTGATTAGGCGGCAATGATTAAATTAAAATCTTTTATCAATTAATCAAACTTTATGTCAAAATAATTAAATTCATCTCATAATATAAATCATGTAAGTAATAACATGAGTAAAGGTAAATTCTTGTGGAAACTAAATTATAAATCATATGATAAAGCCATAATCTCAAAAACATGAAAATTTAGGGATGGTCCCTAATTGAAATCACATAAATTAAACTTTAAAATCAAAACTTTTGGGAACAAGGAAGAAAGGTTGTCCTTGCTCAAACTCCACAAACCTGAATTTCTTAATTTATTGAAGGAAAGCTTGAATTTGGATCCTTGGAATTTAAACTTTGGGAAGAAATCTTAATATTTTTTTCTTGAGAGTGGAAAGGATAATAAATATTGAAAACTGACTAATGACGTGAAAATATCATTTATAGGGTGATTTTCATCATGGGGTAGGGTCTAAGGGGAGGAAAAACTGAATAAAAATTGCAGGAATTTTTAATTGACAACAAAGTTGATAGCTTGTCAACTAGTTGATAACTTATCAACTTAGTCGTCAACCTCTAGCTATAATTGAACACTTTTTGGTTAAGTTTGATGACTAAGTAGATAAGTTATCAACTAGTTGACGGCTTGTAAACTTAGTCATCACCTTTCCTAAGTGATTTAGGGTCTTTTCTGGTTAAGGATGACGACTAAGTTGACAACTTATCAATTAGTTGACGGCTTGTCAACTTAGTCGTCACCTTTCACAAGTGATTTAGAGTCTTTTTTGCTTAAGGCTGATGACTAGATTTATAACTTATCAACTAGTTGACGGCTTGTCAACTTAGTCATCACCTTTCCTCTCAGATAGATACTCTCATGTAAAATAAGCATAACTTTGTGCTTCAATATCGGATTAAGCTGAAATTGGATGCATTGAAATAAGACTCAGAGATCTTTTATTTTATAAATAGTGGGCCACCTGAGTAGTTATATTATAGGAGTTACACTCATTTAAACTTTACCTTCGTAGGATACATTACTAATACTCAGTCAATACAAATATTTTCAACTCAACTTTGCGCTAAGTGCTTCCTATGACCATAACCGTATTGAAAACACTTCACACACAAGTTTAATGGTCATGATACTTAATTATATCTTGACATAATCACTTTGGAGTTTTTAATCATATATTAATATTTGGAAACTATGTAGGAGCTTGTAGGGTATTACATTATCTCCTCCTTGGTACCATTCGTCCTCGAATGAAAACTGAGATGGGAAAAAGGTCTATATTCCTCTACAACTAATTTATTCACCTCAAGAACATGAAGGGAATAGAAATGACAACTATATATGAATAAAATAGGTTGAATTTATATGAGTAAGGATGTCGGTGAGTAGAATAGATTAAATGGGAATTCTTACCTCTGGCGGACTCTGTGATAGAAATAAATAAGTGAGGGTATCGACTCATCATATCTGCTTCTATTTCCTATGTTTATCCCTCAACCGACTGATTTCTCTAAAGGACTTTTACTGAAACCACGTCCTTATTCCTTAGCCTTTTAACTATCGATCAAGAATTTAAACTGGGATTTCCTCATAGGAAAAGCTATCCTTGACTCCAAGACTTTCTACGGGGACTACTAAGGATGGGTCCCCGATGCACTTCTTCAACATGGAAAACTAGATGTACAGAGGCTAATTCTGGTGAAAGATCTGACTCATAAGCAACTTCTCAAACACACTTTATTATTTCATAAGGACCAATAAATTGGGGACTAAGATTTCCTTTATTTTCAAATCTCATTTTCTCCTTCATGGGTGACTCCTTCAACAATTCCCAATTACCCACTTCAAACTTTTGTTCTCTTCTCCTCACATCTGTTTGCAATTTATGGAAACTTTAAGTGGTTCTCAACCTCTCACTAATCAACTAGACTTTTTCCATACCTTTGTGAATACAATCCAGACCAATCAAGGCCGCTCTACCAACTTCGATCCAACTTATGGTGATCGGCATCTACGCCCGTACAATGCTTCAAATAAAGTCATCTGAATACTATCATGATAACTATTATTATAGGCAAACTCAGTAAAAGAAATGATCATCCCAGCTTTTCTTAAAGTCCATCACACACGCTCTCAACATATCTTCCACTGTTTGAATTGTACACTCAGCCTGACCATTTGTCTGTGGATGAAAAGCGGTCCTAATCTTTACCTTCGTACTAAGGCCTTTCTGAAATGATTGCTAAAACTGGGAGTTGAATTGTATGCCTCTATAAAAAATAGTAGAAAAGGGAATCCCATGGAGCCTTAATAATTCATAAATATAGATCTTAGCATAATCTTCTGTTGTATCTAAAGTCTTAACAGGTACAAAATAGGATGGTTTGGTCATTCGATCCTTGATGGACCATATGAATTGTGCTGACGTCTGGTGCGAGTAAGTCCAGTTAAAAAATCCACATTGATGGCCTCCCACTTCTAAGTAGGAATACAAGTATCCTGAAGTGTACCTCCAAGCCTTTGATGCTCAATATTTACCTACTGATAGTTGGGACACTTGGCTACAAACTATGCTATGTCCCTCTTTATACCATTCCACCAATAAATTTTCCACAAGTCATAGTACATATTAGTAGCACCAGAGTCAATCAAATAAATCAAACTATGATCCTCTACTAATATCCTTTTTATCAACCCATCCACATTTAGAACACAAAGCTGACATCGATAACAAAGAACGCCATCTCCCCTTGGGAGAAAAACTCAACCTTTTGCTATAGAACTACATCCAATATCTATCTAAGTATGGGATCACTATGCTACTTCTCCTTCACTTCCACCACTATGGATGATTCCAAACCATTCTGGACCACTACTCCCCCATTATTCATATCAAACAGTAATATACCTAAACGAGCTAACCTATGCACTTCCTTAGCCAACTCCTACTCTTTCTTTTTCACATGAGCCACACTGCCTATAGACAACCTACTCAATATGTCTGCCACTACATTCGCCTTACCTAGATGGTAAAGCACGTTCATGTTATAATATTTTAACAACTCCAACTACCTTCTCTAATGAAGATTCAACTCCATTTTAATAAATACTTACTAGAGACTCTTATGATCAGTGAAAATGTCTACATTCACATCATATAAGTAGTACCTCCAAATCTTCAGAGCAAACACAATAGTTGCTAACTCTAAATCATAGGTTGGTATAATTTTTTTCTTAGTCCTTAAGATTTCATTAAAACACAACCTAACCTTACTCTGGAAGCATCAAATACACCACGAATCCGTCTAACACCTCCAACAAGGATAACACTAGAGCCGAAGTCAGTCTATCCTTCAACTCTTGGAAACTTTTATCACATTTATCTGACCATATAAACTTTATCTTCTTTTGAGCCAGCTCAGTCAATGATGCAGCTATTAAGGAAAAACCCTAAAAAAACCTCCTATAGTAACCAGTAAAACCTAGAAAGCTCTAAATATTTGATGGAGTAATGGGTCTTGGCCAGTGCTTTACAACATTCATCTTCTGAGGGTACACATGAATACTAGTCCCTAAATTAAGATGAACTAAGAATGTAAATAGACTCCAACCAAAATTTTCACTTACTAAGCTTTGCATACAACTGACGACTCTTAAGGGTCTGCAATACTATTCTCAAATAGTCTACATGCTCCTCTCCACTTTAAAAATATACTAGTATGTCATCATTGAATATAGTGACAAACATGTCCAAGTATTGCTTGAAGACCCTGTTCATCAAATCTATAAAGGCTATGGGGGCATTTGTTAGCCCAAAAGACATAACCACAAACTTAAAATGAACATACTAGGTTTTGAAGGCAGTCTTCAGGATGTCATGCTCCTTGACCTTCAACTAGTGATACTTGGACCTGAGATCGACCTTTGAAAACCAATAGGTGCCCTGCAATTGATCAAATAAATCATCAATTCTAGGAATGGGGTACTTATTATTGATGGTGACCTATTTTAATTATCATTAGGCTATACACATTCTGAGTGTGCCATCTGTCTTGTGCACGAATAGAATTGGAGCACCCCATAGAGAAACACTAGGTCTAATGAACCCCTTATCTAAAAGATCCTTAAACTGCTTTTTCAATTTCTTAAGCTCAGCCAAAGCCCTATGATAGGGAGAAATAGAGATAGGCTGGGTATTGGGAAGGAGATCAATCCTAAACTCTATTACTCTATCGGGAGGTACCCTGGGTAAATCCTCTGGGAAGACCTCTGAAAATTATTACTACACGGACTGATTGATTGGTTGGGGCTTCAGAATTACTGTCTTTAACTCAAATTAAGTGGTAGATACACCCTTTTGCTATTAACTTTCTAGCTTTAAGATAAGAGATAAAATGACGACCTTTGAGAGAGACCAAACTACCCTTTCACTTCAGGACTGACTCATTAGGAATCTAAAACTTCACTACTCGAGTGTGACAATCAACTAATGAATATCATGAATGGATCCAATCTTTGCCTAAAATAACATCAAAATCTATCATCTCTAGCTCTATTAAATCTGAAAATGTTACCCTATGAAGGACTGTAACAGGGCACTTTATGTATACTTGTCAAGAGACATCTAACTCACCCATTAGATTTAAAACTGAGAAGGGTTCAGAAAGACTTTTGGGACTTACTCTAAAATTTATAGCAACAACTGAGGTCATAAAAGAGAGGTTGAGCTTGGGTCTAGTAACAGATAAATATCAAGGTAAAAGGCACAGAGCATACCAGTGATAATATATGGGGATCTCTCCTGCTCCTAACGATATGGTATAGCATAAAATTGATTTTTACATTAATCGCCCCAACACAGATGATATGCCCTACTATGGAGCTGGGCAGCTTAACTGCACTGTTGAATTTATGGACTCAGCCTGAGGGTGAGCATACCTGATTCTCTTCTTAGTACAAGGACATACCTTGACCTTGTGTCCTATCTTAACACAACCATAAAAATTGCCTCTACCCAGCAAGTACTCGCTCAGATAGGTCTTACCATACATTACACGATCTGGATAACTGGGTCTCCCAATCACACTACCCTGGTATTTAGAAGCCGAAGCTCTGCCAAACTACTCTTGCTTAGTTCTAGGTACAGGGGAACTATCTAAGTATGGTGCAGTTGCTGATGAGTGGCCTTAAAAATGAGAATGATTTCCCCCTCCAAGCTTCTATTAACTAAACCTAAATTTTCCAATCCTAGTTTTTTTGTTCCTCCTCTCTCATTCTTTTAACTTTTCCATCTTAATATGCTGAGCATGGGTCATAAAATGAGCAATATCCATATCCCCAATCAACATGGCTGTCCTACACTCCTTAACTACTAAATCAGACACACCAGTGATAAACTAACTCATTTGAGCTCTAGAATCTGGCAACAGTGCTGGTGAAAACTTAGCTAGCTGAGTGAATTTGAGGTAGTGGTCTTTAATCAAAATAGATCCCTACCTTAGATTTATAAACTTATCTACCTTAGATTCCTTTATCTCACGAGGAAAAAACCTATCTAGAAATATAGTTTAAAATATATCCCAACTCATAGGAGTTGCATCCTCACCTCTACCATCCTTCTACATAGTAATCCAATCATGAGTGACATACTTCAATTGATAAGAAATCAATTCCACACTTTTCTCTTCATACCATGCATAATTTGTGTAATTTTATTCACCTCATTGATGAAGAACTGAGGATCTTTATTCACCTTTGATCCAAAGAATTCAGGTGGGTTTATTCTCATAAAGTTCTTAATTCTGGCTATAGCTAAGTTACCATTATGCTGAAGTGGGACTATTTCTTGCAGGTGTCCCTGAACATTTGTATCATAACTTGATCTAAAACTTATAATGCATCTTGAAACTCAGCATGCAAGACATTTTAATTTAGAGGGTCTACAAGTGGTGGTGGGGATAGATAATCTCTATTTATGTATGCATAAATTAGATTAGATACAGATAAAATCAAAGCATGATAAGGATTCTAAAAGAAGGGATAGTTCATAATACATCCCATAGACTCCTGCTAATAAGTGTAGAGCGCTTCACACCCATGATCAAGACTCTACGTAACGTGTCTTGTCAGACTCCCTAAGACTCTTTAAAATCGTAGGATATGATGCCAAGTTTGTAATGCACCAAAGTTACCCCTTGTACATCACACGGTGCTTAAGACTACAAATAGCCTAAGCTAACCTATGATATCTACTCAGCTGTGAGCTCTCATTAAGGTAAACTTAAATCATGAATGAATACTAAGGAAAACTTAAAATGGAATTCAATCATAAGATTAATCTCAACTAAAAACTTTGTAACTTTATAAATTTCAAATCTTTGGGAAAGGAAAAGAAACATAATTTGACTAGTCTTGACAAGCCTCTAATATAATGACAAAAAGCTATTGGGATAGACCCTAGCTGACCCAAACTAAAATCTAAATAACTGGAATAACTACAGTAACATCTGGAATCATCATAAACTTTGCCCTCGAACTATGAGGACTCACCAACTGTCTAAATATAGCAAATAGTGTTCATAATTAATTGTGCTTCTGGGGACAAACACCATAACCTACATTATGAAATAATGTAGCATATAGCGATAATTATGGGATAATACTTTTGGAATGTATTGAGCATGTGGAGGTGAATGCAGTAAGTAAAACTTAAACTAAACATACTTTCACAATATGCATTCTAAGTTTAAAGGGACTCACCTTTATCATGAATAAAACTCAAACTTGAAACATCATAAAACATGAATTATAAAGCATAATCTGATAAGATTAGTGAGTCATTACACTTGGTTTCAAAAAATTTTACTTTTGGGTAGATATTTATAACCGACATAAACCATATAAGCTAATATAGAGTCCAACATCTTACCCATGTTGAAGAGAGTTGTTCTACCCTTGCCATCGAAATAGAATCTTAACTGAAAGTGATCACTATACTTAGCCTATATTAGGTAATAGAGGGGACATTATTTGACGAGGCCCTTAAACATAAACCTATGATGCCACATAGTTTTTGGATAATAGGATGTACTAAACCCACATTCCCCTCTCGATGCTAAATACTACTCCCAAAATATATACTTATATGCTTATACTTATGAACTCCACCTTAAAATAGCATATGGATTTATAAATTAAGAACCAACTATGCTTCTTTTACTTAAATCATATTCATAAGGAAATTTGTGGATTTTATCTCTTATCTTAGATCATAAGATCAAGCTAAACTTTAATCATGTTGTATTACTTGTAACTTGAGCTTATAAGCATAAACTTCTTGCAAACTCAGTACTTATGTTTGAATTTAAAAATCATTCATTATCTCATAGAAACTTTATATCAAAATATTAAACTCAATGCTTAAATTTAAATATGTTATAAATTCATCAAAATTTATATCAAAAAAATGAAATTCATCTCATAATATAAATCATGTAAGAAATAACATGAGTTAAGGTAAACTTTTATGACAATTAAACTTTAAATAATATGCTAAAACCATAATCTCAAAAACATGGAAATTTAGGTATGAACCTTAATTGAAATCACATAAATCCAACTTTAAAATCAAAGTTTTTGGGCACAAGGATGAAAAGTTATCCTTGATCAAATCCCACATACCTGAATTTCTTGATTTCTAGAAGGAAAGATTGAATTTGGATCCATGAAAGTTGAACTTTTGAAAGAAACTCTAATTTCTTTTCTCTTGAGAGTGGAGTGGAGAATAAACATTAAAAACATACTAATGATGCAAAAATATCATTTGTAGGGTGATTTAAGATGTGGGGGTAGGGTTTGAGGTGAGGAAAAGAACAAATACCCCTAAAGAAACTGAATAAAAATTGCAGGAATTTTCAGTTGACAACTAAGTTGACAGCTTGTCAACTAGATAACTTATCAACTAAGTAATCAACCTCTAGCTGGACTTGAACACTTTCTGGTTAAGGTCTAGCTTGTAAACTTATTCATCACCTTTCTTAAGTTATTTAGGGTCTTTTCTGGCTAAGGCAGATGACTAAGTTGATAACATATCAACTAGTTGACGACTTGTCAACTTAGTAATCACCTTTCCTAAGTGATTTAGGGTTTTTTCTAGTTAAGTATATTGACTAAGCCGATAGCTTATCAACTAGTTAATGTCTTGTCAACTTAGTCATCACCTTTTCTCTCAGACAGATACTCCCATGTATAATGAGCATAACTTTCTACTCCAATATCGGATTAAGGTAAAATTATATGCATTGGAAAGAAGACTTGAAGATCCTCTATTTAACATATAGTAGGCCACCTGGATCTTTATATTATATAATTTAAACTGGTTTAAAATTGACCCTTGTAGTATACAATACTAATACTCAGGTGATACAAATGCTTTAAACTCAACTTTACTCTAAGTGATTCCTATGACCATAATTGTATTGAAGACACTTCACACATAAGGTTAGTGGTTATGATACTTAATTATAGCTTGACATAATTGCTTTGGGATCTTTAATCATATATAAATATTTGGAAAATTATATAGGAGCTTGTGGGGTATTACACTTACTGTGGTGCAATGAGTCCTACCCTACAACTCGTGATGAGTGATAACGTCTCACTGCCTAGGTCATAGTCATAGTAGTGTTGTCAACACTCTGGAAATTTTAGAGTTTAAAACTTGGGGTATTAAAGAAAATACCAAACAATCCCTTTAAAGTCATGTGGAAAAATAAGGGAGGGCCCATAGGTAAGGCCAAGGGTCATGGATTAGGTCATCATCTAGAAATTATTTTGTACTTTCCCTCAGTAGTGTTCGTGATCCACCTCATAGACTGTGAGGCATTTCCACAACCCATAGAGTCTTCCTACCACTCGTCAGGTCTTTTGATGGCCTTGTTGTTGACAACTTTGACAATGCTTCACTAATATAGCCATAACTCTTTATTTCGATATCAAATTAGGGTAAAACTGGATAAGTTAGAAAGCTAAATAATATATATATATATATATATATATATATATTATTTATGGGTCGTTAGATAAAAAATACTTTATAATCAATGAGGTATTCTCATTTGAAGTTGACTATAGCAAGATTCTTCACAATAAATCAATCTATAAAAGAGGTTTTGACTTTGCTATGAACTAGGAGTTACTTGTGGCCTTAATACATGTCTAAATCACTTCTCATGCTATTGGAAAATGAAGTGTGATTCTACATCTACTTGAAATATTCTAATCTTGGTTTGGATTTTTGGGGTGTTAAAATTATTTTGACTTGAATTATTGTGTTGAATACATGTCTACTTGTTATTTGATTTATAAGTATATGTGCTTGAGAATTGAGTTGACCTATGATACCTACTAGTATATAGTGAATTTACACTAGTACTACCTTGTGCTCTTTTTTTGTTTAGCGCGAAAAATGTTTCAAAGGCTTATACATACCATTCCTATAGCATTTGGTAGTTGATCTCGATCCAAGTATGAACACTCCATCTCAAGACTGCCATGGATCATCTTTTGGGGTTCTTGTCCTTTTTCTAGACAATGAGACTTTTAAGTGTTTAATTAGTTTTTGAGATATTCTTAGACATATTTTGATATAGAGTTCTTGTACGATAACTTTTGAGCCTTGAAGATTGTAAATATTAGTTGAAGTATTTTCTGCACTTAATATTATTCCTTAGGTTTTGAGATATTTTATATTTTAGTTAGAGTGGATTAATTGATTATCTTGTCTTAAAATAGGTAATTGCTTGGATAATGGTTTGAATTAAATGATTCTCCCACTAGAGGGCTAGTATAGGTGGAAATCATGACTATTTAGGTCTTGATAGAATGATTTGCATGAAATAGGCCCACCTCCAAAATGATCGTTAGATGTGGGATGTTAGTATTAGAGGAGATCATTTCAATATAAGAGAAGTTCTCATTTAGTAAATCCTAAATTGAGGTGATGATTTAAAATCGTCCCTAGGATTTGTGTCCCTTTAGGATTCCTGGAAATTCATTGAAGTCAAAAATGTATAACAAACTGTTTATATAATTTGGAAATAAAATAATAATCCATGCCTTGACATATTCTCCCTTCTTCCACGTATTAGATCCAAAAAATAATTGAAAATGGGAGGTAAAAATCACTAAGTTGGATTAATTTAAAATGAGTTGTATTGAGTTGGGTCAGAAATGAAACAAGCTAAAATTTTATATGGACCAACATATAAAGGCTATTTGACTAATCAAAATTTAGTTAAATGCGTATAATTGCGACGTTAATAGAGGAACAATTTTAAGCCTAAAAATAACATTAGGAAAAAATTTGCTTCAATAGGTAGGTGGATATTTTTGAATTATTTTCAATACATTGTGGGTATTTTTGCATCAAATAGGTGGAAGGAATCACACATCATTGTCATTTTTGGATCAAATAGGTGGAAAGAAGGACAAAGATAATCCAGTAGATAGAAAGAGGCAATTTTCGTGTCATTTTTTTGTTTTGTTTTTTTAAGTGAAAGGCCAAAGGACCAAATTTCATTTTATTTTATATATATGTATATATATATATATATATATATATATAAACATATATATATATATATATATATATAATTCGAATAGTCCCAAGTTAAAGCAACACAGTCCAGTCAGGATAAGGAAATAAAAACAAAAAACCTAGCTAAAAAAAGGGGGGAAGACTAGGAAAATCTCTAAAATGCTCAAAGGGAATAATGATTAGGGTCTTCTTCAATGAAAGCTTCTTCACTAGATCATCAATAATGAGCTCATATACTATAAGATCCCATAAAATCCTAAGCTCAACTCAGTCTTTAAGCTTGCTAAGGGGTCCTGAACTTAAAAAATTCTAGCGAAGTATTCAGACTTTGTATTATTTTGGCCTTCGTAAGTTGGCAACCCTATTTAATGAATCTTATGACCTTAAAATATCAATCTTTAGGTTAATTCATGATTAGGAATATTAGTAGGTGTTTCCATACGAGTTTTGCATTTTTCGGACCTTATTTGAACTACGTTTGGGAATCCAAAATAGTGCTTCGACGCAATCTCAACACGGAAAGGAGGCCATCACGTCAATCAATATTTTTCCTTGGATCCAGAGGCAATTTTTAGTGAACCGATGCAGACTCAACGTGGCGCGTTGGCTATCGCATTGATGCCAATGATGCAGCGTGTCAGTTTGTGCGTCGACAGTTTGATTTATAGATATTAAAAAGTCATGTCCTTAGGGGTATTTGGGTCTTTTCCCACTCCCTTCAGCCCTCAAAACACGAGATTAAGCCCCTTTAAAGGCTAATTTCATTCATTATTCTCAAATTTCTCAAGAATAGAAACCATAGGGGGATCAATTTCAAATCAAGAACTCAAGAAAGCACCACCAATATTTTAGAATTCAGGCACCAATTTATGTCAAGTGTTCATCCAAGGGTTCCTTCCACCCTTGAAGTCCAAGAAACTCTTTAAACTTCAAGTAGCTTGATTTCATGCTTTCCATGATTTAGATTCAAGTGTATTCATGATTATAATGTTGATTGGATTTCTATTCCATGATTAAGTGCAAGATTTATGTAAAAACAACAATCATGTATGTAGTATCATGTGAATTCATGTTAAAGCCTTGAAATTGTGATGCTTATGTGTTGATTAGTATTATGTGCATATACAATACCTTCCAAGTGTTTGATGAGTTGTTCATGAGAATTAAATAATGAAATTATATCATGATAACATGTATTCAAGTTCATGTTATGCAAGTGTTTACTAGAATATCCCAATGAATGAATGATGATCAATTAGATATTTATCATATTTTAAGAGTGTGCTGTGTCTTATAATTTATACTGTCTAGTCCTGGGGGTATTTAATACCCGACAATTTAGATGACTACCTAAAACCATGGTTAGTGTTAGGATAGTATCAGTTATGTAACGATTAATAGTACTCTCAGTTAGTTATAGAACTCAGGAATAACTCAGTAAACCCAGTATCAGTCCAGTCTAGTTCAGTATTAAGTTCAGGCCTCAGTAAATTTAGCCAATTAATAGAATTTAGTAGTATTTCGTTAGTCAATAGAACTCAGTGAACTCAGTCTAGTTCAATTAGACAGTATAATTAGTAACAGTTCATTCAAGCCTAGTACGAACTAGAAATTAATTTAGTGTCTATTCAGTTGGGGGTTGGATTTAGCACTGAGTTAACCCAAGGATGGGGGTATTCCTTCCAACAGAGAGGGTTTGACCCTTAGTAGCAATCCCTGCATTAAAAAACTACATAGCTAGCGTAGGTTGAGATATCTTCCTGCCAGATATTATGAGGGTTGATACATCTCATTCGAGTTTTCCTACTAGTGAGGGTTGATAAAAGTGCTTTCTGTCAGAGAGGGTTAACTCACATCTTGTCTTTACCCGTGGCATAGTATTGGCACCCTTATAATTAGAGTTATAGGTTGGACCTCAATTTATTTAGAAAGGGGCATATCGGTTAGATGATTACCTCCCACAGTCTCAGTTTCAGATTCAGTCTCAGTATAGAAATCAGTTCAATTCTACAAATTCAGGACTTTCAGACACAGTCACTCCATTCAGTACAAAACTCAGTATGGTTCCATAGAATCAAGACTGTCAGATACAATCATTCAGTTATCAGTAATTCAGTATCAGTATCTCAAATGTTAGCTAATCAGTATTCAAACTTAGTATCCATTGTTATCACAATCTTAGATATAGTATAGGTATTCATGCATGTACTCTCATTCAGTTATATTCATGTCATTCAGTCAGTATTTTTCATGCATATGAACCCATGCATTTCATCCTACCTCACTTAGAATACCAGTATATTCAAAGTACTGACGCATACTTTTTCTTAAGCTATGATGTCTTATATCATAGGTTTAGACATACGGGCTCCCAATCATCCCTAGCAGTTACATATTTTCAGCAGTCAGAGTTAGCAGTGAGTCCTCATAGTTTGAGGACATGATTATTATTTTAGCATTTCAATTTATTTCAGTAGCAAGAGTTAGTTGGGGACTTATCCCATCAACTCCATATTTCAAACAATTTAGAGGCTTTTCAGACTAGAGTATTTTCAGACAGATGTTTCAGTTTTTGGTAATGTTATACCTTATTCAGTTTTAATTCAATATTGAACCTTATGGAAAGTTTCTGCCTAATTTTTGTATATTACAGTATTATTATTTAGTTATTATAGTAGGTACCAGTCATGGGTTAGCTTGTGGTCCTTTAGGATTATGAGCACCATGTAGCATCCGGGGTACAGACTCGGGGCATGACGAACTTGGTATTAAAGCCTAAGGTTCAACAGAGTCCTAGGAAGTCTAAAATCCACATCTAGTAGAATCTCGTGCATGGGTGTGTAGCGTACCACACTTATGGACAAGAGGTTGTGAGGTGTTTTAGGAAAAGTTTCCCTTCTTTCAGTATTTATATTGTGCGAGTGAGTATGAGCTCCAGTTAAAATCCCAGTCTAATCTAAATTTCTATTTCATTTATAGAATATGCCTCTAAAGAGGACTAAGAGAAGAGGAACGGGAGACCAGCCAGAACCCCAGCCCATCTAGCTAGATTCTTTGGATGAACACGTCTCCCATGATAAATTCATAGCAGTTTTTACCACCCTAGCTTATTTGGTGGCAACCCAAAATGAACGTCTAACTACTATTCCAGCCAACCCAGTGGCCAATTTTGTTGCATCCAGGATTCAGGATTTTACCCAAATGAACCCTCCATCTTTTACTGGGTCTAAGCCAGATGAGGAACCTCAGGAGTTTCTTAATCAGGTGTAAAAAGTTATAGATATTATGGGGGTAACAACTAGTGAGAGCATCAAGTTAGTCGAATATCAGTTAAAGATGTGGCACACTAATGGTTTAAATAGTGGAAAGTAGAAAGGGCTGTAGATGCAGGGTCCATAGAATGAGAGGAGTTTGTTGTTGCTTTTCTGGATAGGTTCTTCCCGCTAGAGTTGATAAAAGTGAAGGTTTTGGAGTTTATAAATCTGAAGAAGGGCAACATGACGGTGTAAGAGTATTCCCTTAAGTTTACTCAATTAGCCAGATACACTCCTCATGTGGTAGCAGATAGCAAATCTAAGATGAGTAAGTTTGTGTTTGGCGTGTCTAATAGTGTGGTCAAGGAATATAGGACCACAATGTTGATTAAGAAGATGGACATATCCAGGATCATGGTCCATGCTCAGCAGATAGAGGAGGCTAATAATAGGGAGAAAGAGAGGGAGAACAAGAGAGCGAGAAGAGGTAGTTTCAACTTCGGTCAGCCTAAGTCAGATGGTGGGAATCATTCTCAGTTCTGCCCAAAATCCTTAGTTCTAGATCTGTCCCCAGCCAGTGCTCTAGTGCTAAAATTTAGAGATGGCAGTAGAGATAGAGAACAAGTCCCTAAACCCCATAGTAGTATCAGTAGCACCCGAACCAATCCCCTTTATCAAAAGTGTGGCAAAAATCACCAGGGTATCTACAGAGCTAGCAGTGATGTGTATTTTAGTCATGGCAAGCCATACCACAGGGTTAGACAGTGTCCTCAGGTGGGTTCTTAGAGTTAGTATAACTTTCCCCCAGCTCAGTTCGGTTGCCCCAATCAGTAAGGTGCCACATCCAGTGCCACCAATGGGCAGCACCCAAATAGACTCTATGCTCTTCATTCCCAACAGGATCAGGAAGGTTCGCCTGATATGGTCACTGGTACATTACATATTTATCATTTACATATTTATTCTTTGCTAGACCCATGAGTTTCTTTGTCTTTTATTACTCCTTATATACCTGTTGACTTTGGAGTCATTTCTAAAATCCTAGCAGATCCTTTTTCAGTCTCTACCCTAGTGTGTAAATCTATCATAGCCTAGTGGGTATACAAGAACTGTCGGGTTATGGTATCTCAAAAATTCACTTCAGCAGACTTAGTCAAATTAAAGATAACTGATTTTGATATCATTCTCGGCATGGATTGGCTTCATTCCTACTATGCCTTAGTCGATTGCAGAAACAGAATTGTCCAATTTTAGTTTCAAATGAACCCATCCTTGAGTGGAGGGGTAGTACATCAATACTTAGGGGTCAGCTTATTTTTTACCTTCTGGTGATAAAAATAATATCTAAGGGGTGTGTATACCATCTCGTTCAAGTCCATGACTCTAGTTCAGAAACCCCTACTCTTTAATCAATATCAATAGCATGTGAATTCCCAGATATATTTCCTAAAGATCTTTCTGGAGTTCCTCCCAAAAGGGAAATTAACTTCGGAATAGACCTTCTTCTAGATACTCAGGCCATATTTATTCCACCATATAGAATGGCTCCAGAAAAACTCAGAGAATTAAAAGAACAGTTAAAATATCTCCTAGATAAGGGATTTATCAGACCCAGTGTGTCCCCATGGGGCGCACCAATTTTATTCGTGCATAAAAAAAATAGTTCTCTCAGAATATGTATTGACTACCTTCAGCTAAATAAAGTCACGATCAAGAATAAGTATCCAGTTCCCAGAATTAATGACTTGTTTGACTAACTTCAAGGTGCCAGTTACTTCTCCAAGATTGACCTCAGATCAGGCTATCATCAGCTCAGAGTCAGGGAATGTGACATCCCAAAAATAACTTTCAGATCTTGGTATGGTCACTTCAAATTCTTAGTCGTGTTCTTTGGTCTTACCAATGCCCCCGCATCCTTCATGGACTTGATGAACCATGTGTTCAAGCAGTACTTGGACATGTTCACCATAGTCTTCATTGATGACATTCTTGTCTACTCCCACAGTGGCATGATCATGCAGACCATCTCAAAATAGTATTGCAGACTCTCAAAAACCATTAGCTATTCACCAAATTTAGCAAGTGCAAATTTTGGCTAAGGTTAATAGCCTTCCTTGACCATATCATTTTCGGTGATGGCATTAGAGTTGATCCCCAAAAGACCTAAGTAGTGAAAAACTAGCCTAGACCTATTTCTCCAACAAATATTCAGAGTTTTTTAGGCTTGGCTAGCTATTATCGATAGTTTTTTTAAGGGATTTTCATCTATCGCATCCCCTATATCTAGATTGACTCAGAAAAAATTCAAATTCTAGTGGTTAGATTCTTATGAAAAAAGCTTTCAGGAGTTAAAGACTCGACTTACTACAACTCTAATTTTTACCCTACCAAATGGTTCAGATGGGTTTGTGGTATATTGTAATTCCTCTAAAGTTAGTTTGAGGTATGTTTTGATGCTGAGAGGTAAGGTCATAGCCTATGCCTCTAGATATCTTAAGCCCCATGAAAAAAACTATCCTACTCATAATCTTGAATTAGCAGTAGTAGTTTTTACCTTAAAGATTTGGAGGCACTATTTGTATGGTGTTCACTTTGATGTGTTCATAGACCATAAGAGCCTGCAGTATGTGTTCTCTCAGAAAGTCCTAAACTTTTATCAGAGAAGGTGGTTGGAGTTGTTGAAAGACTACTACATGAGTGTCCTGTATCATCCGGGTAAAGCCAATGTAGTGGTTGATGCTCTCAGTAGGATGTCTATGGGTAGTATTGCTCATGTGGAGGATGCTAAGAAGAAGCTAATTCAGGAAGTTCATCAACTTGCCCGACTAGATATTCTCTAAGCCGATTTGCCAGAAGGTAGTGTATGGGTGCAGAGTAGTTCAGAATCATTCCTAGTTTTTGAGGTGAAGGTAAAGTAGGATAGGGATCCCTGTCTTGAAAATTCAATCAAAGATCAGAAAGTAGAGGTTTTCTCCCAAGGGGGAGATGGTGTGTTCAGTTGGTCAAATTGCATGGTATTCCATTGTTCATTATCTCAGATAGAGGTACATAGTTCACCTTTCATTTTTGGAAGGAATTCTAAAAGGGTCTTGGTACCTGAGTTTACCTCAGTACAGCCTTTCATCCTCAGATAGAAGGTCAAGCAAAAAGGACAATTCAGACTTTAGAAGGTATGCTACGAAAGTGTGCAATAGACTTTAAAGGTAGTTGGGATGACCACTTGCCTTTGATTGAATTCACATATAATAACAGGTATCATTCCAACATTCAGATAGCTTTGTTGAGGCACTTTATGGGAGGAGGTGTAGATATTTTATTGGTTGGTGTGAAGTGGGTGAGGCCGTAGTGGTAGGGCCTAACTTGGTATTTGATACCTTATAAAAAGTTTAGTTGATCAAGTAAAGGCTTAAGACAACTTAGAGACGATAGAAATTGTACGCAGATGTACGCAGAAAGGATCTCGAGTTTGGGATTGGTGACTTTGTGTATTTGAAAATCTCTCCTATAAAAGAAGTGAAGAGTTTTGGCAAGAAGGGGAAACTCAGTCCCCGATATGTCGGTCCTTACAAAATTCTTAGCCATTTTGGAAAGGTAGCTTACGAGCTTAAGTTGCCTTCAGATTTAGCTTCAGTGAATCCAGCATTCCATGTCTCCTTTCTTAAGAAATGCATAGGTGACCCCGCAATCGTAGTCCCTATAGAGGGCATAGATATTAAGAACAACCTCTATTATGAGGAGATCCCAGTCGAAATACTTGATTATCGAATTCCCTGACTGAGGAACAAAGAAGACCCTCTAGTCAAAGTTCTTTTGTGGAATCAGTCCATTGAGGGAGCTACTTGGGAGGCAGAAGTAGATATGTGGATCAAGTATCCTCACCTCTTCTCCACAAACTCAGATTCAGCCCAAGATAATAATTTTCCTTTGAATTTACTCAGTCTCATGTTCAGATATAGCTACCAACTTGGTATCAATTAATATTGCATACTCATTCATGCATTCACGAATTAGTTCAGTCATGTACTCATGCATCAGACATGTATGTCCAGTATATAATCCCACCTTATCAGTAATCCCAGTCATGAATTCATGAATCATGTTCAGCTATGTACTCATGCATCAGATATGCATGTTTAGTATGATATTTAGTATATCAGTAATTTCAGTCATGAAATCATGCTTTGGTTGTGCATGTCTAGTGTCTAAATCTAGTCTATCAGTATTCTCAGTTTAACCGGTCTCATTCGAGGATGAATGTTCCCAAGGGGGAGATATTGTAAGATCTCACAAAATACTAAGCTTAACTTAAGTCTTTTAAGCTTGCTAAGTGGTTCTAGACTTAGAAGATTCTAGATAAGTATTCAGACTTAGTATTATTTTAGCCTTCGTAAGCTGACAACTCTATTTCACGACTCTTATGACCTTAAAATGTCAATATTTAGGTTAATTCAAAATCAAGAATGTCAGTACGTGTTCCTGAATGAGTTTTGTATTTTCCAAACCTCGTTTGAACTATATTTGGGAATCCAAAATAGTGCATCGAAGCGATCTCGACATGGCACGGCGGCCATCGCGTCAATCAATATTTTTCCTTGGCTCCATTGAAAATTTATAGTGAATCGACGCAAACTCAATGCGAAGCATTGTCTATCACGTCGATACCAATGATGCAACGCGTCAGTCTGCGCATCAACAGTTTGATTTTTAGGCATTAAAAAGTCGCATCCTTAGGGGTATTTGGGTCTTTTCTCACGTCCTTCTGCCCCCAAAACATGAGATTAAGCCCCTTTAGAGGCTAAATTCATTCATTATTCTCAATTTTCTCAAGAACAGAAACCCTAGGCGAATCAATTTAAAATTAAGAACTCAAGAAAAAACTACCAATCTATCAGAATTTGGGTACCAAGGGTTGATAAATGTTCATCCAAGGGTTCCTTCCATCCTTGGAGTTCAAGAAACTCTTTTAAACTTCAAGTATCTTGATTTCATGCTTTCCATGATTTGGATTCAAGTGTATTCATGATTATAATATTGATTGGATTTCTATTCCATGATTAAGTACAAGATTTATGTAAAAAGAACTATCATGTATGTAGTATCATGTGAATTCATCTTAAAGCCTTGAAATTGTGATGCTCATGTTTGATTAGTATTATATGCATATACAATGCCTTCCAAGTGTGTGATGAGTCATTCATGAGAATGAAATAATGAAATTATATCATGATAGAATGTATTCAAGTTCATGTCATGCAAATGTTTGCTAGAATGTCCCAATGAATGAATAATGATCAAGTAGTTATTTATCATATTTCAAGATTGTGTCATGTCTTATAATTTATGCTATCGAGTCCTTGAGGTATTTAATACCCAATAATTTAGTAGATTACCTAGAGCCATGGTCAGTCTCAGGATAGTATCAGTCATGTCACAATCAGTAGTACTCTCAGTCAGTTACAAAACTCAGGAAAAACTCAGTAGACTCAGTATCAATCCAGTCTAATTTAGTAATCAGTTTAGGCCTCAGTAAATTTAGCCAGGTAATAGAATTCAGTAGTATTCCATCAGTCAACAAAACTTGGTGAACACAGTCTAGTTCAATTAGATAGTATAATCAATAACAGTTCAATCAAGTCTAGTATAAACTAAAAATTAGTTCTGTGTCTATTGAGTTGGGAGTAGGATTCAATATCGAGTTAACCCAGGAATGAGGGCATTTCTGCCAGCAGAGAGGGTTTGAACCTTAGTAGAAATCCCTGTGTTAGCGAATATAGCTAGCATAGGTTGAGATACCTTCCTGCCAGATATTATGAGGGTTGATACATCTCATTCGAGTTTTCCTACGAGCGAGTGTTGATGAAAGATCTTCCTCTTAGAGAGAGTTAACTCACAGCTTATCTTTACCCATGGCACGGAATTGGCACCCTTCCAATTGGGGTTACAGTTTAGACCCTAATCTATTTAGAAAGAGGTATGTCAGTTAGATGATTACCTCCTACAGTCTCAATTTCAGATTCAATCTCAATATAGAACTCAGTTCAGTTCTATAGATTCAAGACTGTCAGACACAGTCACTCTGTTCAGTATGGTTCCACAGAATCAAGACTGTCAGATATAGTCATTCAGTTATCAGTAATTAAGTATCAGTATACTCAAATGTCATTTAATCAGTATTCAGACTCAATATCCATTGTTATCACGATCTTAGTTATAGTATACATATTCATGTATGTACTCCCATTCAGTTATATTCATGTCATTCAGTTAGTATTATTCATGCATATGAACCCACGCATTTCATCCTACCTCACTTAGCAGACCAGTACATTCAAAGCACTGACGCATACTTTTCTCTTATGCTATGATATCTTATATCATAGGTTCAGACGCACAGGGTCCCGATCATCCCTAGCAGTTATAGATTTTTAGCAGTCAGAGTTAGTGGTGAGTCCTCTTAGTTTGAGGACATGATTATTATTTTAGCATTTTAGTTTATTTCAGTAGCCGGAGTTAGTTGGAGACTTCTCCCATCAACTCCACATTTCAGACAGTTTAGAGGCTTTTCAGACTAGAGTATTTTTAGACAGATATTTCAGTTTTTGGTATTGTTATACCTTATTTAGTTTTAATTTAGTATTGAATCTTATGGCAAGTTTCCGCCTAATTTCTGCATATTACAGTATTGTCATTCAGTTATTATAGCAGGTACTAGTCATGGGTTAGCTAGTGGTCTTTCGGGATTATGAGCATCGTGTAGCATCCGGGGTACAGACTCGAAGCATTACATCTACCTCCAAGAATGGAAGAATTAAACTCGTTCAATCTTACTTAACAGATCTAGCTTAATCAAGGTGAAAAATATTTGTAACATCTAATCTTTCCCTTTTAAGATTTTTATTATTCAAGTTTTATTTTGATACATTCATTCCTAATCTTGCTTCTGAATAGATTTGTCATCTTCATATGATAGCTTCAAATAAATTAAGTTGAGGTTAGATATAGAAAAATACTAAGAGTATCTTCACATTCTATAAATAAACAAAATCGTCTCCTTGTTACAGCTTCCAAATATTCTAAATAATCATAAGATGCTTCATCTCTCTCTAATAAAGATCAAATGCTTGTCCTCATTGAGACAAATCTGAAATTGAATCCCAAGTTATCTATTCATCTAACTTATGATGGGTTGAACCTCAATAGAGATTGATGCCACAATAATGTTATAAAATTATAGTAAAATAATAAGTAAAATTTAAGCTGAGGGTCATGTACAAATACTAAATCTAAATCTATGACTGTGGGAGAGCCTATTAATTGGAAAACCTCATCTGAGCTAAATGAGGTTCAACTTCTAACCCTAGTTGGCTAAATGTTCTATACCTTGCCAGGGGTAATGAACCTAACTACAGATCCATAAACTAAAGTCAATTTGGGCAAAGGTATCAACTTTAACTAGTAGGTGACCCTCAATAACCTATGTTGGATATGTTCTAAGACTTGGGTACTTTTACTAAAAGTTTCAAGCTCTAATAATGGGTGAGCCTTCATTCCTACATTTTCTCGATGCTAATCACTACTTCCAAACTAATTTATTGATAGCTTATAAAATTGATATTTAATCTGAGCCAAAATACTTTAAGTGAATATATCATGATAGTCTGAATAACAAAGCTTATAATACAAGCCTATAAACTTTATCCTAAATAGGTTGTTCAAGCAAAATTAACCAATTTGGGTATCATGTGTTCTTAACATGTGAGCCTTATAACTAAAAATCAATGCATATGGAATTCTTGTCAAAATTAAGCTAAATATCTATTTACAAAGTAATAAGTTGTGGAAGATACAAAAATCATAATAAATACATAATTGCATGATAGAAATCATGAAAGATCTAAAATCATAAAAAGATCATAAATTGCATAAAAAACCTAACTAAAATCTATAAAGAAACTGAGAAGTGGATGAAAGGGTATCCATTGATGAAACCATCTTGCTAAAACTTGAGGGATTTTAAACTTTGGTGAGGAACCCTAGTTCTTCCTTAAGAGACAAAGAATCATCTTTTGATTTTCATTTTGTAAGTGTTAAGGGAGCATGAAGTGCAATGAATCCTAACTAACTCCCCTCAAACAACTTTAGGATATTTCACTTAGAACTAGCATCACAATGGCTCATCATAACTACTGATGACTCATCCCTTGGAGTCACCGCCATTGGAAAAAAATTAAATCTTTGTATTTTGGCTAAGTACTCAGGATAGCTCATCCAATAAGTCATTGGCACTGACCACGACTTGTTGCATGAGTCATTCTATGAAATATTTTTGTTTTCATTTAGTTTTTTATGCCAAGTATGAAATAGAGTCTTAGGAACTTTTGAGGTGTTACTATAATGACCTGAATTTGGATGATATTCTCTTTTACGTGTTTTGACCATTTTACCACTCCTCGTGGTTGTTCTATCTAGTTTATGGGTTGCAGAAATAGTTGGAATGGTTCTCAAGGCCTTCGAGAAAGTTTTGGGTGAATTTAAGATCATTATGAGGCTTTAAAAGTGGATAGTTAACTTTTGTCAACATATCAAGATTGGAGTGCTGGATATCAAAATGGACAATAGATCCAAAATATTGAATTTGGGTTAGTTGTGGGGTTGGTTCAATTTTATGGCTTTTAGATCCCTTTTCGACCCTTGATTAAAAAATAGTATAAATAGGGCCTCAAGGGTCAATTTTGTGATAATAATATTTTTCATAAATATGATGATTCCATTAGATCTAGAACATGTTTTACAATTAATTTGCACTATTTTATCATATTCATAGGATTCTGAATGAGGTTCGAGGGTCAAAAATAAGTTTTTTGAAATGATTGGAATTGGTGTAGGCGCTAAAGTGGTTGATTGACTACTTTAGCGGATGTTGACTATTTAACCAACTACCAAAGCTCCCTTTTGACTATTTTAGTGGTACTTTGACCATTTTACTAGGCTGCTTTAGTGGTCAAACTTCCACTTTAGCGGCCATCATTGAGGTTAGTCTAAAACCGACCCCATTTCTTATGTATGACATTTTTTGAGCTAGGAAGTTCTGATTTTGACAATACTCTATGTATTTTTCTCATAAAATCATTGTCTATAAATATATAAATATATTTTTCCTATTTTTCAAGAACTTCTATTTTATTCTATGTGATTTCTAACCAAGTTGTGAATCAAAACTTCACTTTTACCATTTTTAAGGCTTGGTAGCTCGAGTTTGGGTGATTTCCAAGGACTTTTTGAGAATTCTTCCATGGATAAGTTTTATAATATTATACTTATAATTTCCCTTGATTTCATATTTAAATTACTTTAAATTCTTGATTTCGAAATGAGTTTTGGGGGGCTTTGTCAGTAGATCTTGAAAATAATTTTTCTTTGATTTGAACCTCATTTTTAATCATTGTCTCTTGGATTTTTAGCTGTTGACTCCTCTGAGTATGGGAAAAATATTTCAAAAATAAAATTATGATTTTACCTTTTTTATTTTTGAATCTATATTTGGGGTCCATTTTTAGACTCGTCATGAATTTAGCCAATATGGGTATCATTGACTTTCTTTTGATGTGTAGATATTATATTTCATAGTTTGGTTGTGTTTGGAGATGTTTTGAAGTATTTGATCTTTTGGTTGGGGATTTTTGCAAAATTTAGATTTGTGGAACTTTGGTTAGGGCAAGTTGAGATGTACCTTAATCTTTTTTCATAGTGTTTATATGTTAATTTGCTTAATTGTTTGTATGTTATGATTTATTTAGGTTAGGGTCCCACTTAGATGACATGGCTAGCATCTTTATGGGTACCTGAAGCTGTAGTTAGTTTATTGCCTTAGTTAGTTAGTATGATTGCTTGTAGTCATCCTTAGAATAGATTGTAGCTAATAACTCAGGTTTGGATTATTATTATTGGATGCTTACTTTGGGGCATTAGAACATGTATAGAATCTTTTACTATAATGATTGGTGCTTAGCAAACTTTAGGAAACAACTATGCTATTATTGAAATGATAGAATGATCGAGCCTTAGATAATGCCTAGAGTATAAATGATCTCATATTAGTTGTAGAGGATTAATGTATAAAAAATCTAGGTTTGGGTAGTTTTGCAATATTTATTATTTGGATTTGTATTTATCTTGTATATCCATGTGGAACTTTTGTGAAATATCTAAAGACATGAGTAATCAATTAGATTTGTATGCATGTGTGGGGACTTATTCATGTATTATTACTGTTGGGACTCCATGTGGGGGCTGATATTATTGTGGTTGGTGACTTGAGATGATATTTGATGTGTGTTGCCTTTGATATTACTGGCCTTGTAAGTTTATTTTGTGCGTTGGTAGTTGACATAATGCCCGAGTGGGGGCTTAAAATAACATTAATGATGCCTTATATGCATGGTTATTACAATTATACATTGCTTATATAAAATCTTGTATAGTTGACTTATGAGTGGTTTTTTGGCTCACGTGCGTGTATATTGGTTGAATTAAGATTCTCATTCTAGTTTGGTTGTGAGCATTATATCCATATATC